>NW_027210627.1:2155000-2500000 GCF_029030835.1 Brachyistius frenatus
TTGTGTTTGCTTGAAACCTTATACAGCCAGCACGCCACCCAAAACTCTTATCACCATGGAAAATGGTGCCTGATCTCCCTTGCAGTCACAGTCAGTGCTTAAAGTAATGATATTGCTCACGGCCAAAATTTGATAAATAGAAAATTGCCAAATTAATTGCACCTGCTTAAAACAATGCTCAAGCAGAACTCGCCTATTTATGCAAAACTTCAAACTCCGGGCGAAGCTCACTGCGTTCCCCTAATTGCGTCATTATAAGCCGCTCCCTGCCGCTGTAATGATTTTGACGTCGGTAATAAATACTTTTTCTCGTGACGTCGCGAGGAAAAAGAAAACGTGATATTTTGAACCGGCGTAGCAGCCATGAAAACGACCTCCCGGTGTGTCAGCTTCATGTTCCCGGATGTTGTTTTACGTCACGCGATCCCCACTCCAAAGACCTCTCGGGTTCAAGCTATCATCTTCTCTGATTAATCCGGTATCCGACCGGTCCGCGACCTTTTCCGATAGGATGAGAAGGTCGAGTGAGGTAATAATCGCGGTCAGATATATCGAGGGATCTTTTGCCACGCGCACAAAAAAAAACCCAACCCAAACATCCGTCTTAACTAGGCATCCTCCTGAAAAGGCAGCGCGAAGGCCAGAGAGGTTTCCTCTGCCTTGAATACATCCATATTTTACTCCCGGACGAAGGACGATTACTGCTCAACTTCTGGTTTCTGGAGTCGTTATCAATCCCAAACAAAACGCGCCACGAGGGATCCGCCCACATACCCGCGTCCGGACGGAAGAACGGAAAAGCAAACAGAAACGGAAGTTCTTTTGCCAGACGTAAACACGGCTTTACAATTAAGTAGGACAACTCACTCGGCCGGCGGTGTGTTTTGGCCGGATAACAAATGACTCGGCGTGGAAACTAATTTCATTTCCCAGCGAAACTTATTTTTCTTCGCGCCTGCATTTTCGAAGATGAATCACCGAAACCAAGTGGTCGAGTTTAGAAATGATGGATGACGCGCCCGGTGAGAAGAACAAAGACAAAAACGCACACCGCGGAAGACAAAACGACTCCCCCTACGACTTCTCCATCCTGTTTTTAGCTCTGGTTGCCCGCAGCATCGCCTGAACTATCTAATCACATCCCACCTCCGCAAACTAAACGCTCTTTCAAAAAAAACAAAAAAACGTGTCGCCGGTAGTCGAGTCGTCTCGCAGGTCATTCTGTTCTTCATCCCAGATGCGGTTGCAGGGTGCGGGTCGCACAACGCTCGGGCTGACGGCACGCCGAATATTGTCAACCGTTTGTCTTCACCGATGCCCGCGAAGAGAGTGACAAGTTTCCGGCCAGCTGCCAGTCAGATCGTCATAGCAACAGGATCAAGTTTGACTCCTTCTTACCAAACAGAACTGCTCGGTTATGTTCTTCAGGCGTGAACTGCTGTCATGAGTTTATTCCTCGACATCCCTAATGTGTTACGCTCCCTCCGTCGTCGCTTAATATTGGGATCCTGCTCTCCTGGTGGTATGCCGCGGCCTTTTTCGACATCCACAAACTGTGCCGTGTTTCTACCTGAACAATTCAACCTCGGCTTTCATCAGACCAAAAAAAAAAAAAAAAAAAAAGAAACGTTTTCTCACACGCGGTGATTTTATGCCGGTTTAATGACTAGCGTACGGTGAACAGCTGTCGCTCTTCGGTTTCCGGAGCCTTCTGGCACACTTTTAAACGTTCTCCGTTTATAGGCAATTCGTCTCACTGTGGATTGATAATTATCTGAAATCTTTGGTGATTAGTTTGGAACGTTTCCCAGCTTTTATGCAAATCGCGAAATTATGATCCGCAAGCCCGCCGGTTGTTCCTTTCCCCGGTGCCACCGAACCACCGGTCGGACAGCAAGTCGGCAATCTTCATTTCGCTCCATCGCTTTGAGGAGTGGCGTCAGAATTTCATTTAGGTATTTGTGTGATTATGTGCATGACATCCTCTCATTAAAACAGAGTAAGTCAAACAATCAAATTTGGCCGTTTGTGGCGGCAGCGTGAATAATCAGGGAAAAAAAAAAGAAAAAAGTGAAGAGAAAGCAGCTGCGCTCGGGGCTTGTTGTTGAATTAAAACAGGCCGGAGCGTTGAGTCTCCAGCTGCATTATCTAATCTGGAGTCCACTTTAGATGCGCGATTACGTTCTCTCAAAAATACTTTATGAAAAATCGTGGCGGCTCAGTTGCGATCACGCTCGACAGAATCTACAACACGTGGACTGACGCCGGGCCGTGGAAGCCACCGACCGCCGTCCCGGTGCCGGTCCTCGCTCCATATGTTGGCAAAGAATTAAGAGCAAAACGCACCAGCGTATGATGTCCATTGTTTTTTTGTTTTTTTTAATGTTAAGACTGCACCGGCGGTGTGGTGATGTGGGTCAGCTGTCAACAACAGCAGTCGCTTATTTCCCCCGGTGGCTCCAAAATGTCACACGCCAGCCCACCGCACCTTTAGATACCTGCGTCGCTTTGACGCAGCAAGTCTGGGCCGCCGGTGCATCATTTAATGACGCACAAGCAGCAGGTGCGGGTTGAACTTTCTCATTCTCGAGTCTGATCGGACACAAAAGCGGCCCGAAGATGTAAACAAATCAGATAATGACGAGATTTAACGAGCAGCTTCTCATTTCAAAAGTTTCCGCGTCCAAGTAAAACAAGTGTTGTAAGACATAATCCGAATAATTAATCATTTCTTAGTTTAATCACTCTGCTCTTTGTTTAACAGCAGAACAGAGATTTATTTGTAAATGTGAACTCACTCATGTTGCTCGCTTCTCTGTGAACGCGGCCGTACTGAGTTAAAAGCCTCAGATTGGACACTTCGCGCTTCAGTATTGGCAAATGAAACCCTCTGCGGTTAAAAGCTGACGCAACAAACCCCTTACATCGGGAAGACGTTTAGTTGCAGAAGGAGCCAGATAGACGGGCGGGAGCCGCCGCTTCTTTGGCGCGAAGGGAAACCCCCCCTTCCCCCCCCCGCCACGACGTTGGAAGAGTTAAATTACAAGTTCAGGAAAATCTTACGCGGGCAAGTTATAAACCAGCTCATTAATATTTGACTCGATTACTTTGCTGCACAGCTGCCTTTTATTGCTCCTCCTCGGCCAGTTCAGGAAGATGTGCCGCAGAGGGCTAAAACTAATAGCAGAATAATGAGGGCAGAGCTGCTGCTGATATTTCATTACTCCAAAGTTGATGAAGAACTATACCTGCTACTGTGGAAATATTCTCACCAAGTCGCAGTGAGCTTTGGAAGCGTAGATCTAAATCTGCCCCTACATTATTAGTCCGTTTTCTTGACTTTACGGACACACTTTTCCGACGAACAATGAAATTTGGAAAAGAGAAACGCGAGTATAAATGCCCGCAGTGTAATCTCAATCTCAGTTTTGTCGTGTACAGCTGTACCCTCCGTGGTTTATTGTGACGTACGACGGGTCCGCGCTGTCCCGGCGCCGCCGTCGCATAACTTTTTGTTTAGTGTCAACCAGGAAGCCGCCGGTCCCCGCTGGGTGCCAAGTCTCGTCGTTCTTTCGGAGACGCCCCTCTTTCCGTTATCCTCAGTTGTCCGAATATCGAAAGAACAAAATGTAACGTGCAGGTAAAGTCGATGGCAATTACAGTGTTTGAATGTGTCTGAACATTAAGACCTGAACCAGAAACAAGATGCTGCCTGTGTGAGGTGAGGCGGTTGAATCCGCAAAAGAGAAATACCGTGAGAGGAATAAAGATGTGATGTAATGGAGAGGGGGGTTGTTTGTACTGGATATATTTTAAAGTCATTTTACACAGTCGACCTCATGAATACTGTCTTTTGGGTTTTTATCGAGGCAAACGCTCGTTTGAATTTTAAGCCGGCCGAGTTTTGACGGCGGACTTTTTGAAGGGAAAGTTTTTTTTTTCTGGATCATCTGAGTAAGTGCGTATGAAACCTGTAATGTGTTTGCGTGTAGTTAATCCGCCTGTCTGTATGCTACAGACTCCATAACATGGTCTGAAGGAGTACAAGAACAGTGTTCTTCCCCTATAGGCTTGTGAAGGGACGCCGGCATCTGCTGACTTAATCCTATCAGTCCAACGCAGTGCTCTTCAGAGGGAGCCAGTTTAGATATCTTTTTTTTTTTTTTCATTTTTTTTTTCCCCCAGAGGATCAATCTATAAAGCTTTGCTGCAAGTATTAAATTGTCAAAACACACATAAAATGCGTATGCACGGGCACGTAGGAACGCGCTCGGAGGATTTGAATACGAACGGGCAGACAGACTCGCATACCCGTGCAGCAAAACCTGAAAGGAAACCGGCGCACTTTTATTCCTTTCTTCCCGGCCGGTGTCGGTCACAGCGACACGCGTTGGCTCCGCCGACTCGGGACATCACGGTCCGCCGTGGTCACTTCCAACGGCCGAGTGTCGTTCGCATTTGTCTCACGGCTCCCATTTGTTTTGCAGATTGACTGCGATATTGGAAAATGGGCTGAGCGGTAACACCGAGCAAGGATTGTAGTAGTGAGGGTACTCGATAACTCCACCGCGTGAATATTTGTACTGTAAATCATCCCGCAGTCCCGCCCTGCCTCGAAGGTGCAGTTATATTGTGTTAGAAATGTCGACGATGGTATCTGGAAATGATGCGCGGTCGTTGGGAAGGCGGTCTGTAAGTGGAAGTTTGGTGATAATTTAAGACACGAGTGCAGCCGGAGCTGTTTGGGAAGACGACGCGTTCACTGCCGTATATTCTTGGCTCCGCAACGCCACCGTGAATGTAGCCGAGTCGCTACGGTCGTTGTTGATGGGCCTTTGATCCGTGCGGGTGCTTAGTGGACTTAACATTTGAATGACGTGTTCCACTTTGGGAGGCTGCCTCCTGGTTAAGTCCCTGAACGCGTCATCACGGCCAACAAGCTCTTCTTCTATCCCGGTGGCGTCACCAGCGATGGCGACAATATACTGTACTTCCTGCTACTGCCCGACTGGCAGACACAACAGGTGTACCACTGATGGATCAATGAATCTTTGAATGAATAGTTTAAAAAAAAAAAAATCTGTCTTTATTGGTGAATTCAGGCTTTGTTATGATCTCTGGGAGTTAAATGTCCTTTCAACAAGGTTTTTTTTGTCAAATACACGGCATAAACAAGATCAACAAAAGCAATTTCTAGAGTTACATAAAGGACTAAATCCAGTCTGTTTTTTTGTTGTCTATTAGTGCTGAAGAGAAACATTGTAATTTATATTGCAAATTGAATATTGGACTGCACTGAAGTCGCTGGAATTTACCATTGTTTGTTTTGTTTTTAATTTTGTGGACGTGAAAGAACCTCGCAGTAAAATATTTGACTTCACAAATCGACCGCACCAGCACGCTTCTAGTTTTGGTCTCTGAGGCTCGACAGTCTCGTTCAGAGAGGAGCTGCAGGTTCGGTCGACTTGCCTTGACTCCATTAATCTGCGTTTGTACCTGATGGCGCTGCAAATGTTGATTCATTCACTCGGATGAGCACGCGTTTATTCCAACACCTGAACGGCCTTTAACTGTTGTCCAAAATAGATGTTCAAATTTGTTTCCGCGAAGGAGCTGGAAGCACGTTTGTTTCTTTTGCTCTTCCTCACAGCTTTGTTTGTACTCGCTTCCCCTCGACGTGCTGCTTTCACACCTGTCCGTTGTGCCGTGGCCCCGGTGACGCGGCAGGAAGTGTCGCCGTGACGAAGGCTCAAATCTGCCGAAAGGAATTCTCTCTCGCGCTCTGCAGTTGTGGACTTTTTGGCGGAGGCCACGACCGCGGTGGGTCTCACCCGCAACAACGAGGAGGCAAACGGCAGGAACGATGTGAACCGAGTGGCCGTGCGGTGCAGGTACAACCATCTCTTCCCTCAACGTGACGCAAACACAGGAGATTGTTATGGACATCAGGAGAACCTTCACCCAACCACCCCCCCCCCCTCCCCCCTCCTGACCAACAACGGTTCTGCTGTGGAGCGGGCGAGCGGCACCGCGTTTCTGGGTGTGAACGTCACGGAGGATCTCTCCTGGACAAACAACACGGCATCGCTGGCCAGCAAAGCCCGGCAGCGCCTCCACTTCCTCCGCAAATCAAAGAGAGCGGGGGCCCCGGCGGCCGTCGTGTTTCTCCTTCCCCCGAGGCTCCACGGAGAGCATCCCGACCGGCTGACCGCCGTGCGTTTCGGGAGCTGCGCCGCCTCCGACCGAAACGCCCCGCGGCGCAACAGCGAAGGCAGCCGGTGGGATCATCGGTCCCGCGCTCCTCCTCCCTGCTGGACGTCCACAACACCCGCAAAGCAGTCAGCATGGCGAGAGACTCATCCGTCCCTCACGCAGCCTCTTCGGCCTGCTGTCTACTGGGAGGAAGTACCGCGGCCTCCGCGCACCTCCTCCAGACTTCTCCACGAGGCTGTCAGGATGCTGAACCCCCCCACACACACACACACTCCCTCCCCTCTCTCCCTCCCACACACACACACACACACACACACACTTCCCCCCTACAGTCTGAACATTGTCACCCCCCCTCCCCTCCCCCCACCCGGCTCCCTTCATCACACAAGCACCAGCACTTTATAAAAACAGACTCGGGTACGTTCTTTGCACTACGTGTCGACCGATATTGCTTTTTCAGGGCTGATACCGATTACTGGCAATCAAGGAGTCCGATGAACCGATATTTGGAACCGATATAGTTTGCAGTAGAAATAAAAAAAATCTTTGCGTCAAAATGTGGAATAAGAAATTCTCCGACACAAAACTTAATTCAGACGACGTTAAATAAACAAATGCTGCCACTATGTAATCTTATGATAAAGCCATACTGCAATGTGGGGTATTTATTGGGAAAAACAAAGAAGTCCTTTTTTTTTTTTTTTTGCAGCGCCAGCAGAATGTTTGATACGTGATTTTAAAATGTGCTTTGGGGTTTTGTTCACTGTACAGCTTAACTTTGGGCTTTTTAACGCGTTTATTTTAGCGTCACGTAACGAGTGCGGTCGCTATAAACTGGAGTGACTTCTGTCCCGTCGGTAGGGCTGCTCTCCCCAGACAGCGGTGGGACAAACACGGGACAACCGGGACGCTACGGCGCGAGACCAACTTTGATGAAACACGACGTGTGTCGTTAAACTCGGGGAAAGTTGCTTTTCTTTTCTTTTTTTCAGGCTTTAAAGACGGTGTTGGAGCCCGTTCAGTAGACGACTGCACCGAGGGCTGAAATGAGCTACCGGGTCCGGTGTTTTACAGCTGTGAAGCTCCTCTAATTGCACTCTGGCACACACTATTTGAACAGGGTAGTACGAGTCTGATATTACATCCAAATGAACACCGAATTTCAACACGCGTCGAGGCAGACTACGAAAGGCCAAGACGAGAGATAACGAAAAACGAGGCGGTAGATTGTGAACGGTCGAGCTAACATTTGCGTTATTGCCCTCCAGCCAAAAACGAAATTTCATGATTAAAAGGCACACGGGGGCCTTTTAACATCTTTTATTTATTTTTTTTTTTTTTTTTTTATCACACATCGGCGTCAGTGGCTCGGCTTTCATCAACCGTCATCCAGTCCAAAACTTCAAAGCAAGGACACCCGCCTGCTGAAACGTCTTTGTAATGGCAGCGGTGTAAATCCCATCAAGTTAACCTTAACAGATCAAATGAGTTTTGTTCCTCACCAGATTTGCGCTGGGTGTCGTGTTCCCAGGTCATATAGGACACCAGAGCAATGTGGTCTCGCGCACACACAGATCAGTTCATCAGCCTTTGGACTTCCTTTCAGGTTGATAACTGGCCCATGCTAAAATAAATAAATAAATAAATACATAAAGGTTGGAGCAGATGATAAGCAATTGCTTCATCAAGTTTGTGTTTATGTGTGCTTCAAACATTTACATGCATTTTTGTGTACATGACGTCATACCACGAGTCTGTTGCGTTTTCAGATCATGTGATTAGTTTGTACTTCAGAAATGATGTAACTTTGCAAGTCGCTTCAAAAACCGGATTGAAATGTACGTTATCAGTGCACGGGTTGATTTTCTTGGCAGAGCCGACCCGACCCGTGTTGCTACACGGGATGAAGTCATTTGGAAGCTAACCAAGCATATCGCCGGCACGGACTTTCAATCAGAATAAAGCATCCCATCAGTCATGTTACTCACAGTGTGCGCGAGCAGTAACGGTGAGAAGGTGTATCCGACCGAAGAGGGATCCCAGAAGTCTCCTAGGTTTTTTCTTCCAGGTCATGTGACCTGTGGCTCTCAGCCTTCCAGCAGAATGGGGCGACTGGAGGTCGGGCCGATGGAGCTAAACGGATCACGGGGATCAAATGCATCAAAACATGGCAAACTGTGATGGGTAAGTGAGACTGGGTTTATTTACCGCTGGGTATTGATCTCAGGTAAATGAAAGTTCATAAAAAAAAAAAAAAAGTAAACATCCTTCAATCCACAAACTCTTTTATAGCCTTATGGGAACCACAACGCAGTCAGAAGTGTCATAATACTTTTATAACATGAATACATCATTATTAGACTGCTGTTTCAATAATCTGATGAACAGAATACATATGATAGTGAAGTTGAACCGGTTTGTAATCAGCAAATATTTATGTTAAACATACAGAATTTAAAACTATTGCATTGAATCATCAAGTCTCCTTATTCCACGATAAGTACTTTCGTTACGACAACTTTTCCGACACTACTACTCCTCCCACTGCGCGTGCTAATATTATTATTTACTAATCCGGTACAGGCATCAGTTTAGCATCATGTGGGATATTGTTCCCATGATAACGGTTGTTTTATTGCCACTGACGTCTTGGACTTCGGCTGCTGCTGTCGCGGACGCATCTGCAACTCTGACTGAAATATGTGCTGAACAATTTCAGGCTAAAATCAGGGAACGCCTTTAAACAACTATGGGTAGAAGCTGTCAAATCTGGAAATAAGTTTATTAAGAAATAATCATGGTAACTTTTGCTTTATGTGAATGATGTTTCTAATGTGGTATAGATGATTAGCGTACTGTTCAGTGATACTCCAATAACTTCCTGTATAAATGTAGTACAGTGAAATTCTTGAGTGGATGTACTTTGCATCTTTCTTAAAAATGTTTTTACTTTGAGAATCAGTTTTATATTCATGGTTTGTAATTACAAAATATTGTTTAAAAAAGGCATATTTTGACTAAAACATTTTTAGTATTAATAGTAAGCATGAGAGATGAGATAATATTGCTGTTTGGCTAAAAGACATCAATTTATACACTTTTAGTCATTGTAAGACTAAAAATATGAGGCTGACGTTTACTTAAACACAATATAATAGATAAAAATGCCTGATAAATCATTTGCATCTAAACAAGTGCATTACAAGGGCTCCTTGATTTGTTTTTTTTCCCCACATAAAAAGCGTTGTGATTCAGGCTGTGGAACAGGACAGGAATTTACTGTATGTGTTGAGATGAATCAATACTTACCGTGCTGCGCCTGGTCAACAGAAGCGTATTTAGATCAAATTAACGGTGGCAACTGGATTCAGTGTATCTGTTAAGAGAAAGCAAAACAAAACAAAAAAATGATTTGAAGGCAATGCTGAACTTCCAAAAGCACATCATGCACGCCACATGCTGCAACATACAGGTTTCCTGAACTGGAAGGCTTCAGTTTGAAAATAGGCCAAAATGACTAAAAGGTTCATCCGTGAAAATGTTTCTTACGTTGTGCAGTTGGGATGTTCACAGACGGCACTGCAGGGGAGGAGAGGACAGGAGAGGAATCCCTGCGAAGGAGATTCATTTATAAATGTTGGTTTCAGTGTGACTTGATTTGTACAGTAAAAGCTCCCTCTGTCGCCATCTTCCCATATCCCACTGAGTAAAAGTGAGCGCATGGGCTCATTCATCCCCAGCTATACCCCCCCCCCTCCCCCCACACACGCACCAGAGCTTCTTTTCTTTAGAAGGGGATCACTGCCCTCTGCTGGTGCCTCATGTGATCGACACCATTCTTCCAGAAAACACTTTTAATGAATTAATCTGGTTGCTCGTTACTGCACGAACAGAACAGGAGCCCTACGAATAATTACAGATTGACTGCTTCTCTTACAGTTCAGTTCGTCATTCACGATAACGGTGAAGTAGAAACTTTTATTTCTAAGCTAGATGAGTGACATAAATGAAACTGTTTTGATAGGGAATAAGGTTTTCAGATTCTCAGTTGTGTGAATTTGCTTCCTTTGAATGCGTTACTAAATACCATACTGCTTATTTGGTATACATCTTTTAAAAGCCGACATTTATTGTTCACTTTGATATTATAAAGACTAAACAATTAATGAAGAAAACGCACCACAGATTAATTCATGAAAAAAAAGAAAAAAAAAGAATTGTGACTCGCAGGCCTATTGAAGAGCATTACTCTGGGAGAAGAAGAGTCTCATGATGACTGAAAAGTCTGGTAATTGCGGTTCAATTTTTTTCATAGCGGCAAATGACCACACAAGTCATCTCAGGACACTTCGAATAGTAACGACCTTACAACTGAACCTCACAACACCGTAGAGAGGAACCCAAGAATTCAACGATTCCCGCATGAACAGCAGCGGCACAGAAAACCTCCTTTTTTTTTTCTTTTTTTTTTTAACAGGAAGGAGCCTCTGACAGGAGAGCTGGGCGAACATCTGCCTTCACCGGTTGGAGGGTTGCATAACGTTGACCAGGCCACACTAAATAGAAATGATGTGCTGATGCAGACTAGAACTAGTATGAAAGGCTCATTTTAAAGATGACTGCAAGAATAAGCTGCTGATACTATTGTATCTCAGAAATAAGTATTTGGTTAATGTATGCAAGTCCCCTTTAGGATTTTAATACATTTTAAGTCGTTACGTTTTGCGTGTGTCGCCACACATTAGCCAAAGACAGAGAGGGAGTCCGAAAGAGTGCATTACCTCGCATAAAGCGCAATTCACACACACACACACACACACACACACACACACACACACACTCTCTCTAATCTCATCCTCAGAAGCGGAGTGGCGATCTGATCTTCCCTTGGCTTTAGCTCTAGCTCTGTACTGGAGGGTGGGTGGGGGTTGCAGAGGTCCCCAGAGGTAAGAAACCCTATTAGCACGCCGCATGAAAGTCACAGAAAAGGACCCCAGTGTGCCCCCGTCCCCTGACAGTATTAATGTTTAATGATATCTAAAAAGGCTAATTCCCCCACCCCTCGCTTTTGCTCTTATCCTCTCATTAAATATCCTCACAATATCATCACCTCCTCAGATTAGAGCACTGACCCCGTCTGCTGAAGGACTCACCCTTCACTGATGGTAAATTCTTCTCTCTTTCTCTCTCGCACACACTGACGCACACACACACACACACGCGAGCAAAAGATTAATGTAATGAATGCAGCATTTAAGATGTGTTAGAGGGGACGCAGCAGAGCAGCGTATAAGGACACGGGTGTGGGAAATAATCGCTAACAGAAAACGGTCTTTATTACTCAGACCGAGTGCAACACATAACTGTGTCTGTGCAAATGTGTCTCAGAGTTCAGAGGAAGATGAGAATAATTCCACTTTTCAAAAGTAAAAAAAACAAGGATTTGTAACTAATCGTATTATAAGTGAGTCTTCTTGCTGCTGGGGGGCAGCAGTGAGCACTCAAATCAAGTGAGTGAGGAGGAAACTATGCAGCATCTTGGACCTCAATTTGAACTATTTTCTTGAAACCACAGGTTATACAGCCATCAAACCCAAACCGTTACCGACAAAAGCCCGAAGAAGTAAAACGAGAAATGCGTGTCCTCGGGGTCAAACCGCTATTTTAAAACTATTAAAATTCATGAGGCTTGATTATATGAACCCAATACTTAATCCTTAATCATATATTATTCCACAAAAGACACCAAAATCAGCAGCAGAATAGCAGTTTTTTTTTGTTGTTGTGCCTTTTATGACTGCATGCTGAAAACTCACCCAGAGAAAGAATAACGTCCGTTATGGGAAGGAGACATGCTTCACCGTTAGCCGGTCAATCATCTGGCTCTGCCGATTGCGTTTCACTCTGTTGGACTTTTGTGATGTTTGTAGACTTCATCAATTGCCTTGTTGTGTAACGGTGTTATTAGAAGTGGTGGAAATGATGGCCAGAGCTTTTCAAAATGAGACCCGAGTCGTCTGCCGTTTTCGTGCAAGCAGGCCGAGTGCGGCGTTGTAATGGAGCGGTCTGTGTAGAGATGGGTGTCAGCTTGGCGCCATTTGCACTTGATTGATAGAAGGTGAACGTGGACGGCCATTCGTAGCACTTCTCCCATCAGACCTATCAATGTTATTGATCAGCGCGGACTTGTTTCACGTGGCCGAAGCAGGAATTAACAGGGTTTTTTTTTGTTGTTTTTTTAAGCCAAATTAAAACGTACGCCAGCTGGAGAATGTTTCATTAAGACTGCCCCGTGTTTGTTCTGAGCACCGACGTCTTAACGAATCTGTGAATCTTCTCTCTTCCCAAAGCTGCTTTCGCCGCAGTAATTCAGTTCAAACGGGGCATTCAAATCTGGTTTACAATAATAATGCAAAAAAAAAAACACACCGTACGGAACTACAGGGAGGCGGGGCGTTTAAAGACACGGATGTGCCGTCGCACTCGTGCACACGCAGCGAAAACGAGCCCGGATGCACCGGTGAGCATGTGGGCACGCACGCCAATACGTTTTCAAGGGCACGCGCACACACCGACGCAAACGCCGACGCAAACACAAACACAAACACACAGTGCAAGCAGGCAAAAAGTTCGAGGAAATGCTTATGCCTCCAAACACACTCAGGAGGGCCTGCACAGCACTTAAGTGGTCACTTTTACGCACAAAGGCCAACCACAGGAGCTTAGCTGGCCCCATTAAGCTTTTTTTAGTCAACGCTGCCACACTGAAATTGCGTGTTTAGTTAACCCTGTGCGCTACGGAGCGAAATGTAGTTCCATCACTCAAGTCCTTGAGTTGTGGCAAACGCTTTGCTTTGAAGTCATTGTGTGTAAGATGACTAGGCCTTGTCATTTGTGAGGAGGGATTAGTCATGCTATGTTTATTGCAGAGTGTGCATCAGCTTTCTTGACTGCTGCGCTTTAAGGATTTTTGCTTCAGAGGTGATTTTGCCGAACACTGACACTGCATGAGCACAACGTATGAAAACTTCAGCATCACACCAGCTCTGTTACACAATCGTACATTTGCATTATGCCTTCATAGAGAATTAAAGTTTGCCGAACTTCGATGTTACCTTTCTGTGTCACGTCTTCAGGTTTAAAGAGTTTTGCTCTTCTAGAAATTACAAAGCAAACCATTTAATAAAGTCAAGGATTCTGTGGATCTGGCGGGATCGGAGGAAAAGATGATCATGTCCTGAATTGAAGTGTGTTTGCGTTGTTGTTTTCAACAAAAGTTGTTGTTAAGGTTGTGAAAGGGCAGCGTTGCATAGTGCGTTTATTTGTTAGGCTTTTTCAAAGTGAACGTTTTTTGGTGAAGGCAGATGAATTACTACGTTTCTACCCGGGTTGAGTTTGGCTGGTCTCTGCGTTACTGCTCTACTTACAACAAATTTGATAACTACATCGTATCCGCTGTCCCACGGACTATTAGAACATAATGTTAACTTGCCACCGGATGTGTCTTATTTAAACATGCAACGCAGTCATTTCTGGCTGCACCGAATTCCCATCGTCCTGACTTAGTGAGATGTGTTCACATTGTCTGGTGGAAAGTCCCACAGCTGTAAACCTGTTTTTAAGAGTGTAAAAGTACACAAAATGTTGAACGGACGGTAGGTTGTCGGCGGAGGAGAGAAAACAACAGGAATGCATTTCATTCTTCCCGTGAGGTGGTGGCTGAAAGTTGAAACTGTAAAGAACTACGATGACAGTCATTCTTCGGTAGATTGCGTGAATTACAAAACTGGGGAATAAATATTTAAAAGAAACATCCATACCAGTACAGTCTGTCAGATATATCGGGACGCTTAGTCTCATACGTTGCAAGCGTAGAATAGACCCAATCAGTGCTCATGTACACTAGTACACTAACAGTATGTGCTATGCAGCTCCCATCCCAATGAAGGAATGGTGCACTTATTGTTATTATTATTATTATTATTATTATTATTATTATTATATCAAGGGGGATGGATGGTTTGCATATAAGAAGACCACATTTGTGGTTTTTAAGGAAAAAAACGACATCAACAAAACATCACAAATAAATAAGTAAACACCGATTCACATACTCTCAGAGATGTCAAACTTTTCCCGTGTAGTTTCACAACCTTTCGAACCCAAGTTTGGATTAAGAAAGATGGATATGTAGCCCTCATATCAAATCAAAAACGCATTCAATTAAAACTCAATCAAATGTAAATGTACCTAGATGCAGAGAATGTCAAACTCCCTTTCTATTTAATCAAACATTGCATAATTCATAGAGCCACCGTTCCAAAGCATCTCTTCTGGACCAGTCTACCTTGAAAGATGATTTACAATCTCATTTATTAACTCTGTAAAAAAAAAATCCAAATGTTCAAATATGTCAAGTTGGATTTATAAGGAAAACTTTATGAATGTTACTTCATGTCCAAAAAAAATAATATAATTGAAACTTTTTGGAATGGATATGCTGCTCCGCTGCGCGGAGCCTCGCCGTACGATTGATGGATATGTTTTCATAATCCCCATTTAAGCCGGGAGCTGGTTTTCAGTTTGTTAGATATCCTTACTCCCCCCCCCCTCCGACCCCCCTCCCCGCCCCGCTCATTGTGTAGCATTATGTTTCTGCGCTGCACGTGTTACGAGGCCGTGTTTTTTTTTTTTTTTTTTTTGTCTTGTGTATTGCACGCCTGCATGAATTGTGGGGAGGGGGCGAAAAGCAATTGGCGAGGCTTCAACTGGAGATGGAGCTGCCAGCGGTAGATCTTAAGGCCGGACATATTTATGTCCAGAGAGGTTCGCCTTTCTGCCTGCTCATCACAGCAACTGTCTGGTGGTGAACTGTGCGTGTGGTTTCTGCTCGTACTGTGTGCATGTGTTGATAAGACACTGCATGTGCATATTGTATACAGTATGTTGTTGTGCCTTTTTTTTTTTCTTTTTTTCTCCCACTCGCATGTCATTTTTTTGACGTGTGCGTTTCTGTGTCAAGAGACGTTCTGCACATGCGATGCTGTGTGAGAAATGTGACTGAGCTGTGGTTCCTCCCCCTCCCCCCCATTTTTTTTTTAATGTTAAGTTAAGTTTGCCCTTCTGGTATGATCAGAATTGAGTATAATATGGCCACAGCGGTTAGTTGAATGGTTTTGTACATTATGTACAAATGGTTCCCCGATCACTGGAAGGAGTGTCTGCTTATACCGATCACCACAGGGTCTCCTGGAAACTTATTATTTATGGTGTAGCATTATATATTTATTTAGCTATACTTAACAACAGTGCATTGTGTATTTAAGTTCATTTCCCTGGTTTTGTACGTCATAATATTCCACTCTCTCTCTTAAAGACAGAACTTAAACCGCAGCCGCCGCCGCTTAATTACTGGAACAAGTTATTGAGGGAGAGAGAAAGAGATCAGTATCATTTACATATCATTCATACCTCTCAAAGCTTACTTCTTAAGCATCGAGGCATTTATCTTTGTGGGGAAATATCTCAGTTTATCCCTTTTTATTAATACGAAAAAGAAAACGTTTTTCAGACACCCCGGATGGGCTTCCAGACCGGCGACGCTTTTTTAGCTGAGCGCAGAAAGTTTTCCGTCGCATGATCCGACTTTTTAGAGACTGCAGATCAAACTTTTTAGGGCTAATTCCGGCCGATCGTTCACTTACTACGTCCAAAACACGGCACTACAAAAGGAGGACAGATTTCTATGCCACAGAATTATCCGCAGACCTGCCTGTATGTGCTCAAACCCAGCTAACGTATTCAGTTTGAATTAAAATCCCAGTTTCATTAAATAATAATGAACTGAAGAAACAAAGACTGTGACAGGTCAAAGAGAAAACGTCCCCCGGACGAACCTCTTCTCAGTCCACAGAACTCCATCAAACAATGTACTGAGCCAATTTAGGCTAATTCCCACTTTAAATTGACATCAAAAGTGGAGCAATAAAACATGTAAGAGCACCTTAAGGCCGGCCGGGCCAAAATCTAACCACAACGA
This sequence comes from Brachyistius frenatus, assembly GCF_029030835.1. Taxonomy (NCBI): domain Eukaryota; kingdom Metazoa; phylum Chordata; class Actinopteri; family Embiotocidae; genus Brachyistius; species Brachyistius frenatus. Next base: position 2,171,253 of record NW_027210627.1, read on the forward strand.
AGCTCGGTGGTAGAGAGAGAGAGAGAGAGAGAGCGAGAAAGGCTTCCTCAGCCAGCTGCAGGACACGGAGCGAGCAGACCGCTGCACAAACTGCAACCAAAAAAAAAAAAACATACTGGACAACACCTTCAAAAACTGAAGGTATACTGAGAAAGACGTAAACAAAATACAGAACACAGCCACAACATGACCAATGAGGCTGGTGCAACACTTGGAGAAGGAACACAATGCGAGTCCACCAGCTTTAAAACTTGTTGCACACCGTGCTCTGTTCTCCAAACGGTTTCAATGACCCGGTCTTCATAGAGCTGCCAGAAGCGTTTTCGTTTTGAGGGGGGGGGGGGGGGAAACAAAAACACCATACATTTCCACTAAGAATTGGATAATGTGAGAGCACGGTGCAGCCACAACCGGCAGGACAACAAACTGTTCTGAAATCCTTTCAAATCTGATTTTCAATTTTCTCTCTCCCAGGTTCTGTAATTGTAAAACTATTATATTGTTGTTGTGGTATTGGTGGTCTTCGGTCATTTATAGCGTAATGGTATCTTATTTGGGCTGCTTGACCCTGGGAGATGTGAAAATAGGACTTAATTGTCCACTTTTGTGCTTGGAATAAAGTCAAACTGCACAGAGGACAAATGCAGAGATAAATACAGCAGGGAACCTGTCAGGATCGTTTTCTGGGCTGCTACGTTACCGTGTCTGATAAATTACATTTCACAGTGGTTATTCAAATCGGTTGATCCTGTGTGACATCCGTGTGAATGAGCACTGGGAGAAAAAGCGTTGAATACCCAGCGTACGTTTCTTCGAAATGTAGAATAGGATTTTGTTTGTGTTCTTCGGGCCCGCTGACACCTCTCTTTTGTGGAATAAGGTCAAAGACAATTACCCACATTTTTCTGCAAAGTGAACGTTATTTTGTACCGTGTGATAAATGCCTGATCGTATCGTGTTAAATCACAGCGCGGGGCTCCTCCGAAGGTGCTGTATTTTTCTATCGCGCTGCTTGAAGAGCCCCAAAAAAAAAACCCAACCGAGCCTGCCGTTTTAACGTTTTCCATCTCTGCTGAATCCTGTCTGAAAAGTGAGTGTGGCGTCTCCAGCAAACAGTCGGGGGTCATGCGCAGCTTGTTGTTGTTTGCGAGCTGCACACAGAGGAATCCGCTCTTATCGGCTGCGACATGCGACTTGTTTAGATTTTCTGATGGAATTAGCTTTTATTTGATGTATTGCTGCCGTGTGTGTGTGTGTGTGTGTGTGTGTGTGTGTGTGTGTGTGTGTGTGTGTGTGTGTGTGTGTGTGTGTGTGTGTGTGTGTGTGTTTTGAGATTAATCTCCCACCATCTGTTTGTCCGTGCTGATACGAGAGCAGGTCGTTGTTTTCTTTTCCATCCAAGAATCTGTTGAATTTGAAAGTATTCGGCTCAATTTTCTTGTCTCTGATGTAAACCTTTTAAAGACATTATCGATACCCTCCCCCCTTCTCTCTCTCTCCCCACCCCTGCCCCCCTTTTGTCACTCTAATTATAGTTTAGCTGATTCCTCAGTGCTTTATGAGTAATCTATTTCTTGCAGTAGACGATATTAGCCTTATTAATCCTGCAGGAAAAGAAGCTAACGTCCCTATTGCTCCACTTATGTCCAGCTCGAGTGTGCAGGTCTCCCTTTCATGTATTTCTGAATAAGGAAAGCTGTCCATTGTGTCCCGATTGTACATAAATACACAGTCAGCCAAATATGTTTCATGTTTCACGAGACAGCCCCCCCCCCCCCCCCTTTTGTGCATGGAAATTTCACAGCTGTTTTTCCCCTTACTAGTACTTTTTTTTTTTTTTTTTTTTCTGCAGATGAAAAGTGCCAGCTATAATAAATCTGATAAATTACCAGTTGCAAACTGTTGACTAGTCATTTTCCTGACAGGGTGTATTACCTGATTTTCTCCTTTCCATAAAGACGTATTGCAAATGGAGCTTGATTGCCCTCGAAGGTGGTAAATTACAGATTTAACAATGCAGAACTAACTCCGCTTTCTTCTCTCTCTCTCTCTCTGTCAAGTGGATTTGCTCCGTTTGGAGGCAGTTTCTTCGTTATGTTTCTCGCTCACGCTGGCTCATACGCTCACAAATAGATGCCCGTAAAGGAGCTGCTACTGTAGAATAGTTACTACTTCTATAAACTATATGATTTGGGGTTCACACGCTTCCTTGAATAACAGTTAGAGCCTGACTGACATGGCTACAATAAGTTGTTTATCTCAATGGCTTGTGATCAAAGCAATGCCCCCGTCTTAAGGTGCCTACGGTGTCACCGTGTCCATTAAAGTCTACAAATTTGAGGCTTTGATGTAGTTTTGATAAGTGATAAATGCCTGAATCGGCCCATGCCTCAGGCCGCAGGGACACACAAGTATTGTCTGGGTTTTTTTTAAGGACCCATGTATATTTTTTAAAAGAGTACAAAATAACAACAAAATGAACCAAATTTTATACCAAACCATGTAACTAAAATGTTGATAAAGATCCCTTTTGAAAGGGTTTTGACCGCTTTAACCAGGACCTGTCAGTGCTCTCTTGTGGACTAACTGTGTAATAGAGACACTGTTTCTTAAGAACCACAAATATCTCTCTAAAAATGTAGCATGCAGGTGTTACTTAAAGCTGCCCCATGGTAATTTATTGTAAGCAAACAAAAGTTCTGTTTAGTTTAAGTGTTTCTCACCAAAGCACATTGTGTGTATCCTTGAGCTCGAGCAAATGTGCTGAATGTATTTCCTTCCTCATAAAACATTTACAAGGATGAGATAAAAAAAAAAAAAAAAATGGAACTCCTGCACCCACCAACAGCACAATATGAAATGTGGATAATGTAATTATTTCATTTCAGGTTATTGGTAACTTATTTGAAATATTTTACTTAAAAAATTAAAAAAAATAAAAAACATTGCAAGGCACTTTTGGTGACCCATAAATTGAGGCCCCACCCGACAAAATTATCTTCTGCCCCCCCCTGTGGTGCTCTGAGCCTGCAGTTGCGAACCCTGTTGCTAAACGGTCCGTAGAATCTGATAAAAGACGGTTTGATCTTACCCACATTAATGAGGTCAGTGGCTAAGAAGACCTTTTGACAGGGCGGGCGCTCTGATGCGTATGCAAATGAACAGAGCCGCACATCAAAGGTAAAAAAAAAAATAATAATAATAATAAAATTGTCCAAACTTCATGCTGTTAGTTGCCCCCAATGAATTGATATTCCAAAACAACAACAACAACAACAACAAAAAAAGTTAATGTGCAGATTTACAAATTCTCTGGTCACCTGGTCGAACGCAGATGGTCAATTATATTCCACTGAAAGAGCCGATCACGGGTGATATGTAGGCTTAACGTGTGTGCTCAAAATGTGTGTGGTCTGCATCTGGTATATGCGTGCCTGTGTGTGTGTGTGTGTGTGTGTGTGTGTGTGTGTGTGTGTGTGTGTGTGTGTGTGTGTGTGTGTGTGTGTGTGTGTGTGTGTGTGTGTGTGTGTGTGTGTGTGTGTGTGTGTGTGTGTCAGGGGAAACCTAATATCATGTGTTGTTAAGCAGTATTTGACATCCTCACACCTTCAGCATTGAGCCTTTCCTCAACATGGAGACGACACCAAAAACTCTTTGATGTTCCAGTCTTTAACCACTTAATCCCAAAGAAGAGAGGGATTTTAAGAACCTCCTCCAGTTGAATGCCTTTTTTTTGCACACACACGCACACACGCACAAATACACACATTTCTTTTTAAAGATATAGCGACATGTTCATTGTGCTTTGCTCTCTCGACATCCAGTGTATTTGATTCATCTCGTGGTTAATTCAAAGGACTTCACAGAGACCCATTTAACCCCTCAAATGAACACACCGTACCAAGGTTTGCATGCGACGAGAGCAGCATGCTCGTGCGTGGCGAAGTGATTGCACGGGGGGGGGGGGTGTTCATGATGTCATCCAGCTTCCTCTTGCGGGATGACAGAAACGAATTAGCCGATGGATCGAGTTTCTTTTAAAACCGGGTGGCGTGGAGATCGCACCACGCTGGTTAGATAATCTGCTTCCACTTTTGATTCGCCCGCAGTGCAACAGTGCATCTCGGCTCGCAGCACACTGTGCAAAACGTCTCGCGAAAAAAAAACCCAACCCAAAACGAATCAAAAGCGTGTTCGTACAGTGGCGTAGTAGAGGCTGTACGTTTCGCAGGGGGTGTTCTTCTGCTGTTTTCAGATTGTAGGGCGATGCTTGTTTTTGTTTGTTTTTTGTTTTTTGTTTTTTTTTAGCAATCTCAAATATTGTTTCCATTGTTCGGTTGCTGATCCGAAACAGATGCCGCGTGTCTCCGATAGGCTCGCGAAATGTCACCGGGTGACGGTACATGACAGGGAGGAGATAAGACGACGATGCACCGTGCAAACAGGGAAGCTAAAGAGTACAAGGCAGGAGAGGGGGAGGGCCAGCTCTGGTTCAATATATGAGCAGTTTGCACTGACACAGTTTCAGTATTCCATTAAATGAATAATGGAGGAAGAAGGGAAGGTTAAGAGCATTTCCTTTCTCCTAGTGTGGATAGAAACGGGAGACGGGTGGGGGAGGGGGGGGGGGAGGCGAACAAGGCGTGTTTGTAAACTGATGATCTTTTCGGCAGTTAGTGTTACAGGAGTCGGTGCACACTTTCAGGCATTATTTTGGTGCATCCAGGCGTCTCAATATCACTCCTAATAGAACACGATGGAATTCTTAAATGTGTCCTCGGGGGATCTCTGGAATTTTTGGGTGATTAATGAATTAGGCTGTACACACGGAGAGGTGGAAAAGCGTAGCCCGGGCTAATGGGATTTTAAGCTCTTCTTTTTCAGACCTGCCCCTATTTCATCATGCCCGCTCTCCCCATCAAACCCACTACCTAAGACGCCGAGTGCACGCCAGCGGCAGCAACCCGGGGACGTGTTTTCTCAAGCTCCTGAAGCACTTGCCTCCCTTTTTTATTTTTTATTTTTTTTTTACATCTGCTTAAGCTCACTTGGCTGCGTTCTCGCTGACTTAGCAGCCTCTTCCGCAGATGCTTCTGTAGCTGTACAAAAAAAAAAAAAAATATATATATATATATATATATATATATATATATAAAAATAAATTAAGCCGGCAGTGAGGAAAAGTGTGTCATTGGAAACAGAAAGCACTGGTACACATTACTTCCTTCTTGAGAAAGGGAAGAAGGTCTGAATGTGAAGAAGTATACAACATCATGCTTTAAAGTTCATAGCAGGGTTCATAGGAAGGTCACCCATGTAGGAACGCCCCAGCCTGATCACCTAATAACAATAAATCTATTTCTTAGTTTAGCAATGTGCTCAATTCCTGCCATCGCCGACTTGAAGGCGGTTCTCTGACTTTTCTGCCAAGTTTCGCTTTCGTCAATAATAATCGTCTGTAACGTGATTTGCCTTGATGTTGACATTTTCACGTCTTATTCCAAATCTTACTGAGAATTAAATAGTGTTTTATTGCCTGTAAGTCACTTTGTATTAATGTTTTGAAGAGCTGTGCAAACATAATTTGATATATTGCAATTTATTGATTGACCAGTGAATTATTTTGACGCAGACTGTCTGCTGTGCGCGGTTCAAATTGAAACGATAAACAATGTAATAATACAACAACTTAAAAAAAAAAGAAGCTTTGTGAGTATATGTGCTGAGTGCACAGTTAGTTAAAGGACAACGCCGGTTGCATCTGGATTTATTTTTTTGTCGTCAACAAATCCCATGAATTTGATCAACAGGTTATTTTACGCGCAGCCGAAGTGCGATTAGTTTATATTCCTGTGACTCGGCTCTATTGTTGGCCAAACGCTTCTAAAACCACCTCAGTGAGCCGCGTCATTACACCGACAACGTGATCACTGCACCCCGCACGCGTTACATAAGCGCTCATTAGCGGATATTGCGCTACCATTTATTTATTTTCCGGTCACACGACCCCCCCCCCCAAAAAAAAAACAAAAAAAAACACGAGTGTGACCGCGCCAGCGCGCGACGTGAGGCCGACTGGACGTCCGAGTAGAGCGTGAAGTGAGCGGTAGAGCTGCGCGAACGGAGCGGCGTGTGCGTGCGCGCGGTTTGAGATATTTGTAACAAGAGGAACCGCTGCAACTCCTCGAGACCCCCGCCGAGTTGGTGAGAGCGAAGGTAGTTGGCGGCAACGCGTCAGCCTGCAACGCGACCGGGCTCCCTTCAGGTGGACTGACCCAGTTTAGAGACCCATCTCAGCTGCTTCTGAGCGGAGAAATGGAGAAACAGTTCGGCTCGGTTTGTAATTTACACTAAAGCTAGTCCAAACTCTTAGAACGTGTGCTGCAGAGCAGTGAGAAAGGCGGGAGGATGTGTCGGTGATATTGTTTTATTATTCATTTTAGATTTCCTTTTCCGGTGAGATATTGTTGACTTTGTAGTGACTTTGCTGTCGTCACCGTTTCTGTTGCCACTTTAGAATCTTTTTTTTTCCCCCCCGCTCTAATCCTGTTCTGAATTTATTATTTTTACGTCTTACTTGAACTATTATATGAATTGATCATAGTGCTGAAACATATCCGTATCGACTGCTATCATTACTGCGCCGCAGCCATGGGTTTCCCACCGAGAGACAAAGCGCATTGTTGGCTTTGGCCTTTTCATGAGAATTGTTTACGATACATAAAAATACAAAATATTGCGAGCGAGCTTGCGACTAGTAAATCAGCGTGCCGTTTCTTCGGGGCAGCCGAAGTATTGTGGCGCGCCTGCTTCCCTCGTACACGTCCACGGTATCAGACAAAATCTCTAGGTTCGCTTTCCAAAGTGTCTGTTCCACCCTCGGCGTCCAGCTGGGGCCAATCTGTTGGTCAGGTGCGGCTCGGCGGTAGCAGCCACGGCCTCGCTACCCAGCTGAGAGCGCGCACGGCCCGAGATACAGAGAGGGACAGCTTCCACTGCGGCGCAACCCCTTATGCACAACACACGGGCGCTGACGAAGTAATTTGTTTTGGTGGCGATTCATTGTCACCCAAATGGAAATGTTTGTGTTCCTCTCGTAAACGGGGAACAAAAATGGGATCGAGCGTCTCGACGAGTTGGCAGAAATCCTGAAAACCCCCCCCTTTTTTTTTTTTTTTTTTTTTTTTCTTCGCTGCAGTAAGTGAGCGGGCGACGCGGAAACTACAACGCGCCGAGACGCGAGGACGCTCGCGGACGGGCGTCACGCGACGGCTTCCTTTACATCGCGAGAGTCTCTTAGAAACGCTCTAACATTTTGAAAGTGGCGCCGTTCCGCAGTCCGCCATGTTTTTGGAACCTCCCAGGCGGCGGATGCAGACATACACGAGACGAGCGCCGATAACGTATTTGACCCCCGCCGGAGGGACCTTCCCCCTCTCTCCCCCCCTCCCCCTCCTCTCCGGGCCGACGGAGGACAGCACGCGGCCCGGCTACCGCTGGCCAGAGCCACACAAAAAGCAGCGAGCGGACCGAACATTGGGGTGGATTATGTCTAAATAAAGCCCCGGCAGTGTATGAATCACTGTGTCACTGATCCCCCCCTCCCCCCCTCTGCTTCCCAGACAACAGGTTTGCCTTCTGCAAGCTGTCACTGGCTTTCCACTCTTTCAAACGAAGAATAAAAGCGAGGAGAACTCGAGACTGTGTGAGGGAGAGAGGGGAGTTGACGTTCATCACTCGAGTGCCGTGGCTTAGCCTAAGAGGCTTGAATAATCAGTATGTTAAGCTGTCAGGGTGTGCGCTCGCACCTACCACGCGCTTACTAACTCCTGGGCGCTTTTTAATCAAGCAAAAACGCTGAGAGGCAGCGGCGAGTGCCAAGATTCCAGGCTAAGAGATGAGCTTTAGAATATCTGTTACACTTTTTCTCCTGACATTACCAGACGGCGTATTTTCACTGTAAGCTGCAGACACGTCTGGGTTTTTTTTTTTTTTTTTCTTCTTTTTTTTTTTTCTTTAAAGAGGACACAGTCAATTTTCTGCACTCCTGTATTTGATGTGAATCATCATATTAAGTGTAATTGCCTCATAGCACAACAATTCCCTGCACGTTCTACAAATAGATTCCACGTTAATTGTGAATGAAGCCACGATCTATGTCATTATGTTTGTTTTTTTTTTGTAAAATCCGGCCTGATTTTCTCACAGTCGTCATGACCCACTGCACTATATCAGACTCTGGTGTCAGCAGCTGTTCCAGCATTGCTGAACTGTGACTGATTGTGATCATAAACAAAGATGTCAGCTTTATGTTCTACCGTAGCCTCCGGGAAAATAAGGAGTACAGTATTTCTAGATTAGATACTCAGATTTTTTTTTTTCTCCCCCAGCCAATACAGTTTTTAATCACCATTTCTTCCATTAAAGGTTTGCTTGAAAGTGGGTGTTGGAACATTTTTTTAAACATATCAAATAGATCCAATTCAATTATATCCCCTCCAACATCAGCCGTACTTTAATTTAGTGGTTATTAGTAAATGTTAACACACTAAATTAAGATGGTGGACAGCGTTTCCACTTGGCAGGCAGCCTTGGTGGGGTGGTGGGGGAAACCCTGGTGGACGTTACTGAATACCTTTTAAGATGAACAATATTCTGATTTATATTCTCATTGCAAGCCATCAAAAGAGGAAAAACACAAAACACACACCTGGAATACAGACTACTCTCCTCCTGCAGCCCTGAAGGGCAGCGAGATATTGAGACTAAGTGCAACCCTGTTGTTGACTCGGGGTCAAAACGCTCACATTTATCATTTAGTCGGGGCTATTTAGGCCACCGCAGAAGAACAATGACAATAATGGATAAATAAATAACGGCTTAATCACATTCATACACAATGGCACTTGCATATTATACCCCAGTGGGACGGATGTAGAGGTCAAACATTCATAGATTAAATGAAAAATATGGCCACCGATTTGTGGCTACTGTCGAAGACGGGTTGGAATCTCTGCAGGGATGAATGGATGCGAGAGTGGTTGGAAATATCGAGCCGGCGGGGGTGGGTGGGGGGGTGGGGGGGTTGTGTGTGTTTACAAAGACAATCCCATGCAGACCTCTAAATAATTGATGAGGTCACATGTTAGAGAGTTAAATAAGTTGTGCGTAATACTTCCCCCATTGCAAACTGGGTTACAAGAGGCGACTGCATCCGCCGGTCTGAACTGTTGTTAAGTGTTGAAACATTAAATCCGACCGATTAGTAGAATGGCAGGGATTCAAAATTGATGCCATACAGAGGTCATGGCTGATATTTCATATCTGCATAAGCAACTGCCCAAACTCTACGAACCTTTTCTTCCCGTTGTGCTGATCATTGCCCTCTTTCTTGTGATGCGTCTTTCATTTAATTCTTCTTTTACGAGCAATATTTGAACGTCTACTTGTGGGACACTGTCACACCTTTCCTGTTGTTCTGAACCAAGAAAACAATAATTCAGCACAATGTGGCCTGTCCATGAGAAAAAAAAAACAAGTATGTTACTGTATTTAAATAACTTTTTTTTTTTTTTAACTGGACTCGTGGTCAAAGCCTAAAATTCTGCTGGGCTGAGATGTAAAAAAAACCAACAACAACAACAACAAACAAACATGTTTTTGCTGGAAACAAAACGACACGAAAACTTTTTAAACGTAGGTAGTTACGCGGAAATGGACGTTAACCTTTGACCTTTCAACTGTATCCCGAACAAAAGCAGCAATCCCAATTTGAAAACGGACCCGACATACGGACGCGCGTCCGAGTGAAGTCCGGACGGAGTCACAAGTGAGCGCAGAGAAGCTCTCGTCTAATTTAAAACGATAGCACGAGGCTAATTCTGCCGTGGGTCCGTGCAGAGCTCCTTAATCACTGGAGCCGTCCGGACTCCAAGCCAACAATAATATCTTCTTGTCATCCCCCCTTCCCTTCCCCCCCCTCCCTTCCCCTCCACCCCTTCCCCCCCAGTGTGCAACTTGTGGGACACTGTCACGCCTTTCCTGCTGTCCTTAACTAAGAAAACAAGAATTCTGCACAATGTGTCCTCTGTTTGAGGAAAAAAAAAGAGAAGATCTTACTGTATTTCAATAAAATGTGTAACTCGTGGTCAAAGCCTAAAATTCTGCTGGGCTGAGATGTAAAAAAAAAAAAAAAAAAAAAAAAAAGTTTTTGCTGGAAACAAAACCGACATGAAAGCTTTTAAACGTGGGTCGTTACACGGACTTGTACGGCAACCTTTGACTTTTCAACTGTATCCCAAACGAATGCGCAATCCCAATTTGAACCCCCCTCAGCCCCAACCCCCTTGTATTAGCGAGTATAAAAATAGCACGGGGGGTGGGGGGGGGAGCAGAGGGGCTGCCTCATGACCCCACTCCACTTCCGAGAGTGATGCAGGGAAACCAGCAGGGAAGGCTAAAGCTCTGTTCCTGCAGCACCTTTTGCCTCATAACCCCCCCCCTCCCCCCATCCCCCCCCCAACTCCTCATCCTCTCTGATTGATCCCGCAAACCTTCACTAGCTTAAATTACATCAGCCGTTGGCTTTGCGCAGAGACAAAAAAAAAAAAAAAGAAAAGAAAAGAAAAAAGGCCCCTCAGACTGCGCAGATCATAATTCTCTCCAATAGCTTCAACCTTTTAAAGGTGCCATGTTCAATTTCAGCCTCGAGCGATGCCTCACCCCCCCACCCCCACCCCACCCCACCCCCCAAACCTTGCATTCTGTTATGAATTATGACGCGGGGATAGATTGTTTTTTAAGTTTACTGCCCAGCTCAGTGACAAGAGAACTGCTTACCAATCAACTGAGTGTGAAGGAAGGAGCGAGAGGTAAAACAAACAAAAAAAATATGGCAGTCGGCCGCACCAGTGCCCGGCCGATTGTTTGCACAGTTTGACATGTCAGCGTCTGATCGACTACCCGGAGTTCGACTTCCACACGAATGTACCGAGAGTCATCAGTCTGGGATTTGGACTAGAATCTTAAAAAAAAAAAAAAAAAAAAAAATAGCTTCACGTGTGGCGGTTGGCACACTTTGTCAAACTGCTGTTGTGAAGCAGCGCGGGCATGCATCCGTGTTTGCTGAGTAAGCGTAATGACGTCCGCCCGGCATGGACGTGTGCACTACTGACCACAACTGAAACACGCAGTCATGTGGTCCTTTCAGAATTCGCTACACCGGCCTGGTTTATTGCGATTAAGCAATATATCACCGCATGCTGCTCTTTTTGTTTTTTTTAAACGTTTTTTGTTGTTGTTGTTGTTGTTTTTTTTGGACAGCAATGCATTTCCTGCCTCGTGTTTTTGCGGAGTTACTCTCGTACAGCGAGCCGCGGCTTCACGGACGAGAGACGGAGGAGAAACGCACGAGTTGAGTTTTGTCTGCTCAAGGAGTTGATCGACAACCGCGACAGTGCGACGGCACGTGATGCTCGGACTTGATTGGTGTTACGACTCGGCCGCTCAGCGTCGTAAGGTTGGACCGTTTGCCTGCCGCCGCGCCGCGCTCCCTGAAAGACGGGGAACACTGTGCGAAAACCTGTGTTGAAAGGATTTCGAGATTAAGTACAAAAAAAAAAATATTCTGAATGGGCATCTGACGATGGATTCATTCGGGCAGTTTTTTAGTCGGCAGGCAGAAAATGGCTTTAAGTGTTCGTGAGGCCGACGTCAGTGGGCGTTCTTTGCGATTTGGCATTGCGTGCGCGTAAATCTGCGCAAGCGTGCATTTGTCAGATGTAGCCCCGGACGGGAGGGGCTTCACCACTTTCATGTTACAACCCCAGAGGCCCATCGAGGTCGTCATCCAGCCGTGACCGCCGGTAAGGGAACCCGCTTTTTAATGTCCTGTCTGTTACGAACTAGATGACCCTCATGTGCTGCACTTTGTGTCAGCTGGTCTGTATAGTTAATGCGGCGGCCGTTTCACCTGCCAAAAACGGTACGAGTCTAACAGACGAACAAATGCTTAAGTATAATCATATACTGTACCTGCATCAGTGTCAGTGTCCATCTAAAGTCCATCTAGAGTTCAAGTTTTTCATGTGGCAAACTAAGTGATCTTTTTTTTTTTTTTTTTACTTTCTCGTTTTTTGGTTTTCTGAAAGAAAGAACTGAGGAGTACAAAAATGTGGAGATCAATGAATAGCCATATAACCGGGTTTTTATCAGGAGTTCTTTGCCAAATACGTCACAAAAGAAATAACACAAAGTGTAAAGTCTAAAGGAGTCTGAAAAATATCAACTAAAAAAGTCCAGAACCTCACATAGAAAAAAAGTTTAATTTCCAAATGGCATTTTAATATTCAAATAAAAACCTGATACGTGAGATTTTTGTTATTATTTAGTGCATTTTATTTGTTGTTCTTAACTGTTAATGTTTAAAAAAACTTTTTTTTTACTTTTGTGCTGCAAGTTTCCCAAGATCATGTACGAACACATTCGTTAAATAAGCCATATTAGTGATTTCATTTTTACTCGTTTTGCAACATCACGACCTTTAGATAAATCTCTGCTCTCCACTTTACAGCATAAAACTTGCATCGAGCTCCATCTAAATTCCTAATGAGAAAAAAAAAAAAAACATATGCCAGTGTACTGTTAGTTTTCTATTTCTTAATTCAAAAGAAAGCACCCACAAGTCAGTAACTCCTCGACGGCCCTTTTGTACGCGTCCATTTGCCCTCCGTCACTGCACCGGGTACCAAGACAGCAGCCAGTCAGTGTCACAGGCCTTTTTCACACTGAGCCAGTCCCTTCCCAGGCAACTCCCGGCACACTCTGTGCCCTGAGCCAGGCCAGCGGGAGATCCGGAACGGCTCGAAAGGGCCAAGTCACAAAGGGCCAGCTGCTTGCAGAGCATTGGCTTTACATACGAGGAAGTAGGGCTCACTGAATGTACTGGATACGTGTGATCCGTCTTTTTAATCGTGCAGTTATTGAAAATGGAAAAAATTAGTGCGCTGAAAATAAAGAATTTACTTCCGTGTAATTGATCAGGAGTTGCATATGCTCAGTTTTGATCAGGGTTTTTCCTCAACGACATCACGTGATAAAACTAAAGCGCGTCAACTCCGCGTCTCATTCGCTGCCCTTTCGCCCGCTTTATTTGGTGTTTTTTTGTTTTGTTTTTGTTGCTCGGATCGATTCCCGAACCTTCCCGACGCCGAGCGCCCTCAGCTGACGTCTGTGGCGTTGCGCGATGCCGAAGTGTAAAGCTGCTCTGACACGGCGAGCCGCGCTTCATTGTCTGCATTAACTACACGCAGCTCAACTTGAGCTCAAAGCGGTGGCTCATGAGGCCGCGGGAGTGTGCAAACACATCGCGGAGGCTCATAAATATCTCATTCTACAACGGATCTTCCGTATGCATTCTTGTGAGCGCTCACACCGAAAGTGTGCCGTAAGTGCGTTTAAATATAGCTGCACGGGAGCTTGCCCGGCTGACGCGAGAGCCGCCGGCCGACGCAGGAACTGACGGCTACGAGGAGGAAAAGTTGAGGCCATTGTTTTATTACGTAAATCTATCGCCACGCTTAGATGGTTTAGCATCTCGGTGGGGGTGTGAGGTTTCACTTAAGAGGAAAACTGACTAAATGTGGACTGTTATATATGAGGATAAAACAACAACAAAAAAGAAGTCAATTTCACCTGAAGATTAAAGTAGGGATGAATTATTCCAATATTGTAGGTGCTAGTGGGCATAGACCTTTCTCCAAAATGAGTCATCAAATGAGTCATCCATTCATTCACGATGATACAAGCAGATTGACTTACTCAGCTGCATTTCATGAGCTTCGGTTTGCTTTTCTTGGTAGGGCTGGCAGTTTTCCACCTTTTTGTATTTTTTTGTTTTTTTTTGTTCTATTTCCTAATAAAGCAGTTCAACTTTAATATTTAAAAGCCCACCATCAGCACGATGTCCGTGTTAATGAAAGAAAACAACTGAAGTTTGCATTAATATCAGGAAGGCGAGCAGTTGTGACTTGTTTTGGTTTTTGGCTTCCAGTCAACCCGAGCCCGTGTTGTGGGACGGAGCAGACGACCGCCCACATGTTTCTCCGCTCCAATTTACACTTCAACTTACAGACCGACGCCTGGTGGGATGAATATGAGGATGCCGTCAGCGGCGTCGTAAACACTCTCCTACGTCGGTCGGAAACATCATAAACATGCTAAATCGAAGTTATGTTGGGTCCGATTTTTTAAGTGTGGAGGATTTCGGTGTTTTCGCTCTGTTGTTGAACACTCAACGGCGCTGCCCTCCCCCGAGGCGATTCTATTGAGGCTGCAGACATTCCCAAAAGGCTTTGTCACAGATGCTCTTTTTTTTTTCTAAATTAGAAAATGATTATCGCAGAGGAAAAAGGTCAAACTGTCGACGAGAGAAAGCTGTTTTTTTGTTGTTGTTTTTGTTTAAGTTAAAAGTCGCAGGCAGACTACAACGTGAAAATAATTTGACAGGCTATTAACATGCTAATAAAGTCGTGCATTCCTCACTTCTCAGAAACGACCGCACGTGAGTGTGATCTGCGTATCTTTTGGATTTTTGGCCTGTAGTCAGACAAAAAAAAAAAAAAAGTCTGCGAAACAGAAGTTTGTAGACAAACACTTAATTGTTTAATTTAAATACAATTGGCATATATTGATAATTCAACTAATGGTTAGTCGCAGCTTTAATAGAAATACAGTTAAACTAACACTTAAAAACTTTGTAAAAAAAAAAAAACCCGAAAAAACAACAACTAGCAATTTTGGTGGTCTTCAAATTTGAAAAAAAAATGTTCCAGTTATGTTTTAGTACCAACTCCTCGCAAAACCCTCTCAAAACAAACAAAACGCATCCGGAGAAGCATTTCCTCAATTGTTGACATTGTTGTAAGCTCCAATTTTCTGAAATGACAGAGTGGCTTTAAAATCTCTTGGCTGGCAGTATTGATGTCTAAAGCACTTTAGCAGTATCTCTGTCTCCGCCACACACACACACACACACACACACACACACACACACACACACACACACACACACACACACACACACACACACACACACACACACACACACACACACACACACACACACACACACACACACACACACACACACACACACACACACACACACACACTCTCTCTCTCTCTCTCTCTCTCACTCTCTCTCCCCACTTCCCCTTCCTGGTGAAGTACAGGATGTGCGGCTGAAGAACTAAGCAGTTTTTTCTCCTGTCTGCTGTTGCCAGGAATGCTTTATGGGCCATGTTAATATTGGAGTTCTCTTGCCGGAAAGATTGCTTGATTCAATCAAGCAAGTCACTGCCTTGTAAAGTCATTACACTTTGTGCAATGTCATGTGTTCTGGAGCCAGTGGACGGTCCCGTGTTTTTGTTGTCCCGGCATTAGGGAAGTAGCCTAGCAGAAAGCATGTGTGCCCAGCACGTCAGCGCCTATAAATAGCCATCACCAACTAACATAAACACTTTTTAAAAAAAAATCAATTAGAGATGCATTTTCCATAACCCAAAACAAAACACAGCATGTTGTCCTTGTCCATTTGTGCTGCGGGGGGGGGGCAGACTTATAAAATAAAAGACTTCCGACCAAAATTGCACACGCTGAAGGCTTGAGGGTATCAGATTGCAAAAAAAAAAGGACAGGAGAGAAAGATGCAGAGATTGTGTGGTAGGGAGGGAGGAGGAAGTTGATATCCACGCAGGATATCAGAGGAAGAAGAGAAATAACAGTGACCTCACTGATAGCATCTCCTGTAACTGTGTCACTTTTTTTCTGAGAGGGACAGAAGAGCCGCAGGGACCAAAAAAAAAAAAAAAAAAAACTTGAAATATGCAGAAAGGAAAAGGCGAAGAGGACACGGAGAGCAGAGACAGACGAGAGGAAAAGAAAACAACAGCAGTTTGAAGTGAGTGGAGCAGAGGGAGAGAAGTACTTTTTTTTTTTTTTTTTTTTTTTTTTTTTAAGCCTCAGTGCAGGCTGAGAAGAAGAGACTCTTACCTGCTCAGAGGTGGTGGTTTTTGGTGGGACGGAGAAGTAAGGAGAGTCAAAGGGTCCCGGGGTGGTCTGGGCGAGGGGGTGGGGTGGGGGTTGGGGGGGGGTCTCGGTCCGGCTTGAAGCAGGGCTGGAGGGTGGTCCAAGGAGAGGGGAGGAAGGATGGAGTGACAGGGAGCAGGGAGACGGGGAGGCTAAAGGGGGGAGAATAAAACGCCGCTTGCCTCTCCCTCCCTTTCTCTCTCTCTCTCTCTCTCTCTCTCTCTCTCTCTCTCTCTTTTATCTGTTTTCTCCTTCCAACATATACACACACACACACACACACACACACACTCTGACACGCGCGCTCGGAGGCAGACACCAGAACCCGGAGTCACTCAGATAATAGACAGAGAAAAGAGTCTTTACATTTACACGCTCTGCCACGGGGAGGGAGGGGGGAGGGAGGGGGAGGAGGACGGGGAGGGGAGGGGAGGGGAGGGGAGCGTCCCCTCCTACTCTCCTCCGGGCAGCCAATGGGAGGCGGCAGAGAAGGTGTCCGGGCCGGCCAATGAGAGAGGAGGCAGCCGGTGCCTTACCCCAGCCAATAAGTGCAATAGCTCATATCCAGTTGGAATAATTACAATATGGAAGGAGTCACGAAAAGCTTCCCTTTCTGAAGGACGGACCAAAGCGCTGCACTCCTGCCAGGGAGAGTGATTTAGGGCTGCCACAGACATTAGAGTGATTAGATTCTGAGCCACTCAACCCCGGCACAATATCACCGCCGGCAGACGGGGGGAGGAAAAAACAAAAACAGGCTTCAGTCAGCTGTAGTTTGACAATTACTAATGCACGGTCAAAGAAGCAAGGCAGGGAACACAGGAGACACATGCAGGCTCCTCTCCCCCTCACCCACACAATCAATTCTCTCGTGCCTACCGTACCTCTACACTCCGCAACAGCGCTCATCAGCGATGAGCCGGGAATAAGCACCCAGTGTGAAATTTCATCAGGCGCCTTTCCCTCGTACGTTCCCGAAGCAAGCATACCTCGCTTCCGCAAGTCTTATTTTATTTCCTCCCGCTCAATCGATGGCTCCGGCGAGCGTAATAAATGATCAATGGGGGGAACTGTCAGGTTGAGGAATGAAAGGCACATCACCGCTGCGCTCCTCATTCTGCTCAGAGAAGTGAAGGAAACACCGGTTGTAATGTTAAACATCAAAAGCACTTCAAAACAGAGGCAGTTGTTCTTTTTGTTTCTTTTTTTTTTTTGTCAGGAAAGATGGCTTGGCGACTCGCTGAAAGATATATTTTTTTTTTCTCCCCTGAGGGATGGAGGAAAATTCTCAGGGGCCGCCAGCTGTGCGCGTGTGGGGGGATGTAGGGTTTTGATATACTGCTGCGAAAGTTCGGGTTTTTTCTTCAATGATTTCTTCACAAGCTTTAACAGTAACCTGACTTAACTGTGAAAAAAAAAAAAAAAAAAAAAAAGAAGGTCCCCAGAGGAAAATGAGCCCTCCATTTTCTAAACTGCCGTTAGGCTTTCCCAGAATGCACCGGACAGGAGGGGAGAGTACGCCCTGGACAGATTGGCAGTCTTATCACAGGGGTTAACAAATATGGATTTATATTCACCTACATTATAATCTCCTATCACACGAGTTCCGACCCAGAAATCTGATTGGTCGACTGTACATTTGGAACGTGCTCAAATCAGCATGACGGCACACCCTGCTCCTCAATTCAATTCCAATATAATTGGAATTGAATTTCATCTGATATGCAATATAATGTTGTTTTTACTTATTATAGGCCTATTAAATGGGACCCATTTGGCAAAATCGGGTCTTTCTTTGTCCTTTTTTTTTTTTTTTTTGTCACTTAAATGTGTTTGAGATGTGGTAGGAAACTCATGATGAGCCTTCCATGGGTTTCCAGATACTCTTTATTTGTAAGTAAGAAGTGATGTGCTATGATGTCATTTAAAAAAAAAAAAAAAGTAATTATAATGATTGCATCACAAAGATAACTTAACGCTAAGTGGGAAAAAAAGATGTTTCTCAAAGAATCTTTTTTTTTTTTTTTTTTTTCAAACTTTGACCTTAATACTGCGAACTTGGTAGTGTTTCATTGCCCCTTCGGACATTATATACAACGCAACTTTACACCGATAAAATAACACCTTTTGACATTCAAACAAGTCTCCATTATGTAAATGTTTATTTCTGGCTTTATTCAGACATGACCGTAAACATAAAAACCAGAATGTTAATGCAAAAAAAAGAAAGTTGCAGGAGTAGAAAACACGGTGTATATTTCCTTTATCCATAAGAAATATAAAAAGTCTTAAAAACATTGAAATAAGGCCTCATAAGACGCAATAAATACGACTGTTTGGATGACTGAAGTTTGTCACACGCTGCTTAAATCCGCGGCTCTCTGAAGAGTTTTTAGAGGATGTTGCGGATGAGGTGATGCATCAGGGTGAAACTGTTGCACGTCAGGGGCCAGCAGGTCTTCACATCACTCCCCGTTGAATGATGGTTTGCAGGGGCCCCGGAAATCGATGACGCTGTCGATTGCCTGAGTGCATTATAACTTGGTTGGATATGCACAGCGCAAGTGTGGCATCAAACTGCCAGTTTAGCAGAGAGTAAAAATCTGCAAGTTGGTGTTTATCCGAAATCAATTTCTCTTCGACGGGGGAAGCTTGATAAAAAAAAAAAAATAATAATAAAAAAAAAAATCCAGTATTGTCAGTGGTGAAAATAATCCATAGCGGGCTCTTTGCTTGTATAATGGCGTCTAAGATTGGATATACATGCATGACTCTTAATCAGAAAAATGATTTCATGGGTGTTTATTCTATCGACAGGATTTTTTTTTTTTTTTTTTTCATGGTTTCTTCCATGACCGAGTTTCCATCTTTAACAATCCGGTGATTGTAAACGATCTTATGAGCGAGCTCATGGAGTTTCTGGACAAATCCAGTCCGTCCGGAACCTCCGGCATGGAAACTATAGCAGTAACGTAGCAGAAGGGTCACAGATTCCAAAGGCATCGCTCATTTACAGTAGCATAGTTTTACAGAACAGGGCTGATACGTAGCCCATCTGTGTGTGTGAGTGGGAGAGGAAGAGACATAAAAAATTCATTAGAAGATGGAAGGAGATGTCACATCGAATATGTAGCCAGCTGCACTGATGACCATGGGAAGTGAGCTGTGTAAGGCTGGTGCGGTAGCTGCGAATGTAACATTGCAAGAATGACCTGGGTGAATTCTAGATTGCGCTATGACAGACGACTTGTCGGCAAGAAAATGCAACCAAAAAAAAAACCAACAAAAAACGGGAGCGTAATGAATATAAACAGATTGGATTTTTTTTTTGTGGCTCCTTGTTTATCGTAAACAGTCTGAAAAATACTGGTTTCGAAGGGGATTTTCTGGACGGCAACAAAGAGTAATTATATCACAAAGTAGCTGCTAAATTTTGGCTGAGTTTTGGCAAGACATGACGAATTCTGTTTCAATCCAGAAGAGAATTTAAAAAAAAAAAAAAATTTTTTTTTTTTTAAATACATTAAACCAAATACACAGACACAGATTTCATATATTCAATGGCATCGATTCAGGAAAGGCAACCAGCAATAAAGAGTCAGGATTGGGCAGTATGGGTAAGTCTTCTCACCTCTGTAGAAAACATCCCCGGCACTGAGGACTGTTTGATGGGCTTTACTTTGATGGTGAATCATGCTTCCCCGGTTACTTCCCCCAAGTGCAAGAGTGACAAAAAGGCATCAGAGCGACATACCTGGGTCAGTGTAAAAAGAGAGTGCAGGTACGACGAAGCGGTCAGAGCCTATCTTCACAATGCCAGGAATATTCACTCTCCATAACATCCTCCTCATCAAATATTTAAAGACGCGAGGGGGAAAAAAAATATCGACTTAAATGCCACGGGATTCACAAGGGGATTTAAAGACAGGGAGAATGCTACTCATTATCTATCTAAATGTCAGTGAAATGTGAAAGCCCTGCATAAGGTCTTACTTATTTCTGACACACTACACAAATGTTGCTTTAGGACTTCTTCTTACCCTTTAATTTAATGGGAAATATGTTGATATAGTTGGAGGCAGAATGCATTGGAATAAAACAAATTAAAAGTCATACTTGAAGACATTCGGTGGTAATTTGTAATTTGTGTCTTTTTGAACATGCTTATTTTCCTGCACATAAGCCGAGGTTGGTATCGCGCAGAAAGAAGGCATATCTTCTCTCAGGTAAAGCACATAAGAAGGTCGCGAAACAAAAGCGGCAGTGCAACAACACAGTTAAGATATTGTTAGATTTGGATTAACGTGACAGTGAGTCACCACCAGCGAATAAACACAGCCCAGAGATCTGACATCTGCGGCTCTTCGCGCCCGCCCCGAACGTAATTAAGCCCCTCGATATCTGGTTGTCACCTTGTTGTATCATTACTGTCCTCGGATCATTTCACTGTACTTGGTTATTACTTAGCACCCACTAAATATAGCTTTCCCCAGGCCGCTAGTGTGATAGCACTTTGCAGCTGTGGGTTATTACGTCCCAACCACCCCCCCCCACCCACTCCAGCCTCACTCAGTCAAGACGACTTAAATAGATAATACGCCACTCAGTGAGATGTTTTTATTTTTTATTCCCCCCCCCCCTGAAGATTTACTCAACCAGGGACATTGAGGAATTGGACAGGAGTTATGATGTTAGTTTATTTTATTTTTTCTTTCAGCCAGGGACGCTGCTGCGACACTGAGCCCTCCCAGTCAATTAATATAAGCTGTATAGCTCTCGTAAGGCTGCGATGCTTAAGAGGCAGATTTTATGAGATTGAGTGGGAAGTGACTATTTATTTTTAGGGTATCCCGCATTTTATAATGGAGTAGGCGATTGGTTAAATTTGGGCCTCGATTCTTAGATGACATGCCACGAAAGATGATGCCTTAAGGCTTCAAGTATTTAATCCCGACTTCTGCTGGAGTTTATTGAAACGTGAAACTCGAAAGAAACTGGGCTCAAAGTTGTTGTTTTTTTACAGTTTGCACTGTCCTATGAATTCATGTACAAGCCTATTTAGTGCTGTGCACCAATACAGGAAGTCATTTAGTATAAGAAAACGAAATGTCTCAAGCTAATACGGAATTTTACATAATTACAGGCTGTAAAAAAAAAATAATCTTGTAACCTAACGCACCAGATGGTTTAAACTCTCTGAGAAGTCATCCTTGGAAACTTGTTTGGAAAAGAGCAGGCAGTTTCATTAAATCTTGGCAGGTGATTGAATGAACCGGGCTGACTTGAACCAATCAGATCAGTTTTTTT
The DNA here is from genome assembly GCF_029030835.1 of Brachyistius frenatus. NCBI lineage: Eukaryota > Metazoa > Chordata > Actinopteri > Embiotocidae > Brachyistius > Brachyistius frenatus. The sequence goes on from NW_027210627.1 coordinate 2,192,646, forward strand.
TCCATGATTGTATTGGATACAGCGCGCAATGGCAGATAGCCTTGGTGGGGTGGGATAAAACATAATAACTTCAGTTATGTGTTCTGGCATTTCGGCCGTCGCTATTTAGGTCGTTTTTTTTTGTGTGTGTGTGTGTGAGGGGGGGGGGGGGCAGAAACGACCATATTTGGACAAACTGGGGAGGAGTGAAGGGTTAGGAGTTAGAGTTGGAGAATTGTTTTAGTCAGCCTAGTGGCCCTCAGTGGTATTGCATTTGAAGGTTTCTCAGCATTCACTTGTTAGACACTGCGACTACGTCTATTTTTATACACAGTCCATGATAACAAGTTGTTATCACTGTACAACAGTTTGGCCTAAATGCCTCGTTCTCTCAGCCTGGAAAAACCTTGTGATTGGTCCAAAAAATAACATCAACATTCCATTGTGCTATTCTAATTGTATTCCTTATTATGCATTTTATCTATTTCTTATGCTTTTTTTAAATCTGTTTTATTCTAATTTCTTTTCTATATTTTTAAATGTTCCTTTATATCCGTTTTTATGTGAAACACTGCATGTAATTATCTTGCTGTGAAGCACTTTGAGCTACATTTCTTGTATAAAAGGTTCTATACAAATACAGTTTATTATTATTATTATTATTATTATTATTCTACAGAGTGGGTAAACCTCTGGAGTGTGGACAAAGGACATACTTTCTGTACATTTCAGATACGGTCTATAAAGATGTCATTTGTGTCCAGATGTAGAGGAAATTTCTGCTCCACAGTTGCTGACCTTAGTACTTGAACCCCATTAATGGTAAATACTACATTGTCTTGGGCTCATTTGATGAAGCATGTTATTCTGTTGAATGCTGTAATTGATCCTACTATTCAGTCATCTTTTACTTTAGCTGTATCCAATAGTTATAGCTCACCAGCATTACTGTCCACTGTAACAACTTAAAGGTAGGGAAATATTTTATGGTGGGCGCCTCATTTTAAAGTACCAATTTAGGTCATCTCTGAGCTATTTGAATTAATCTTCTTAATCAAATATTATCTTGAACGCCTCCTAACTTTAAGGAAGAGATTTGAGGGGATTTTTTAAGCCATCACAAATGACTAGTGACCTAATTTAGCTCTCCTTTAAAATCCACTTTACTTGTAGACCGACAGCCAACGAATCCATAATTGCCTGGTAATTTCATTTAGAAAAATGTCAATCTTGACATGTTCAGGCGAGTTTGTGCTTCTGCCCTAATTAGTTATGAGAAGTCCTCTGATCTAGAATTGCACTCCACGAATGCAGAGTTACAGTTTAGTTGATACAGCACAAATCAGTTTTTTTTTTATTTCACACATTTCTTCTTTCTTTTCAGAACCTGGTTACTCATGATGCAACTCGCCCACTGACCATTTGACCGGAGACTCGGGTGTGCCACACCGGCCTCAAGCAGAGATGAGGAGGTGAAGCTAGTTTTTTTTTTTCTAACTTCACAACTTAAAAGTGCCAGCCAGAACTGACTCCTGTGACATCACCCGAGGCGTTTTATTTAGATTTTCACTTCTACATTAGTATTGCCCTGTTCTTCTCTAATGATCTCTCAACAGTAATTTCAAGAACCATTGATGGATTCTATACGGAAGTGCTGTATCTTTTTTTTTTTTTTTTTATCTTTAAAATTTGCCTAAACATTTCAATCACCCATATCATGGTTATTTTGTCGTATAAGATCAACCAATTAACCTTCATGACATGCTGTATCAATACAGGCCCATATTTCTAACAAATGGATGCTATCACTTTTATTGTCAAGATTGTGTGTTGAATTATCTTAAAGGTCACCGAAGGATAATAGATCTTGTAGGACCGAGGTGCCTTGAACGCTTCCCACTGCAATTGGAGAAACTGATTTGTGGTGGAGTCAATGCCACCATCTGTGAGTAGGACATAAAACTGCTGGTCGGCGCAGCTGAGTGAAAGGTATCAAGGTCACCAGATCTTCACGAGATGGTTCCATTCGGTTAGGCGTTTAAAAAAAAAAAAATACAACACACTGCACAGACTGGTGTAGGGTACGTCACGTTACTGTTGTAGTTGAAAAAAAACTTTAATTCAGTGCCTGGGAGAAACAGTACAGCGCAGTTTGTTATAAAAATGGATATCCACAGGTTCAGTCAAGACATCAGTAGCGCTAAGGCCAAGTTAGTCTCTGAAATTTAATGCAAGGCTACTGCAAAAATATTCTCCTTAATATACTGGTTCTCTTGTCCCTAAAACCCACGACAGCAATCACTCCAACCGACAGAGATTAGCAGCAAACTAATCATTTCCAGCTTACTCGCTGATGGGCTTTTATAAGGTGGCAAAAGGGGCAACAATCATTTTGGAATCATAACGCTCAATTTTAGCTCGAAGGAATCTTGACATCTGGATGTGGGAATATGTATTACAGTAGTGTCTGTTTGTTTAAATTTGGTGTGAAGTACAAGTGTCTGAATCCACTTGAGTAAAAACTATAGTAACGTTTCTATATATGCAGAATAATGCTAACCAAAGTGGTCCCAAATGATTCACTATATGAGCTTATTGTGTAGAACAGTCCCGGGTTTGTAAGTGTCTGATCAGAAGCTCTTTTGAGTAACAAAGTCAATTTTCTGTCTTGTGTAAAATATAAATGAGGGTATTTAGCATTTTTTAATTTTCCATTTTTTTTTGTCGTTACATAACTTCATTTAAAAATAAATATCTATTATCTTATTTAAATTTAAAATAGTCCTTAAAAGTTTGCTGTACCCCGTCATAACCCAAAATTCTAAACTGAAATTGGAAAAAAAAAATATGTGGAAATGATCAATATCTAAAAATAAAAAATAAAAATAACAGGAAGGATATATAGCATTTTCAAAAACAGTTCAAAAGGTAAAACATTGATAACGTAATAAAAAAACAAAAAACAAATGACAAACATGTAATATACAGAATCTTTAAAAAAAAACAAAATGGGATACAATTTGAGAACGCTTTTAGCTTCTCTGCTGTTGTTCCGCCCCTTGAAGAAAATATGTGCCAATGCCCCCGAGAAAAAGGACCATCACCCCTCTGTTTGACCCATCTCTTTGGCGTTTGTGGAGGGGAGGAGCAGACAATGCAAAGCGTCCCTCCCAAGCAAAGTGCCAGAGGGCCAGTTCATTGGACGCCACATGTTCACCAGTCGTGTAATCAGGGAATTAAAAAAAAAAATTAAAAAAAAAATATACATGTCTGCTTGGACATAAAAATAGTGTTTAACTAGGGCCCAGAACACACACACACACACACACACACACACACACACACAAAAAAGAGGACGGACGGGATTTATTTTTTGGAGGGTGTTGTGAGGGCGTTCTCGATGCAGAGGACGACGTAGGAGCCGGAGCAGCTGCTGGAGCTTTGCTGCAGGACGTGGCCGCTCTGTAGTGATGATGCCAGACCAGTCACAGCGCGGTCACCTGCCCGCCATGTTTCGCAGTAGTGGTCTGTTTGCCGGTGGCCTTTGTTGCTTGATCCATGCCAGACCATTTTCTCAGGCCTGGAGGTAAACGAGAACACACAATGACGGCAAATCAGCAAAGGAAACAACGGCTTCCACTTCATTAATAGTTACATGCTAGTGCACAGGGTGCTGCATGAAATGTCACTGTAAAAAAAAAAAAAGAAGATTTTGTCTGGTTAAGGAGGACTCACCATGCGCTATCCCTGAGGATGTCTCTGCCATCGAAGGAGTAGATGGGTACATTCTCCCTCATTTTGCTGTTGTCACCAAAGATAGACTCCCAACTACGAAACAACACTTGGTCCTGGGAGGTAGAAAAAAAAGAAAGCAGTTTATTATATTTACTTTCTACTGAACAAATATTTTTTTAATAAAACGGCAAAATACACAGAATACATTTACTTTAGACAATAATAAGGACCAAGCAGTGATTCATCACGATTTGCCAATAGTCGATAAGAAATAAGAAAAAATAAAAAAAAAAAAAAATTTATACACCTCCGTGTTTTCATCGGCACCTGACAGGGATGCATTTCCACAACCAGCAGGTGGCGGTAATGCACCTAAAAGCTGTTCGCCAACCGCTAATGAGCAACAAACAAACATGTTACTACCGGGCTTCGGTAAAACGTGCGCGGCGCTGTGAGATTCGATGCCACTGCGCAAACAGAACAAACATGCAAATCTGTCTACAGTTGAAAAAAAAAAAAAGCTTTTGCGTGGCACTCCCTCAAAAAAAAAATCAACGAGTGTGCAGGTTCGGTGCAAAACTCTTCAGCTTCGTCAAAGGTGATGGTTTTCCAAGTTTGTACGAGCAGAGTTGAAAGCACGACGGCGTCTCTCTTTCTGTGTGTGTTTGAGCAAACGAACTGTACGTGCAGCGCCGTGGTTGTTGAATAGTTTAATTGTTACCAGGGAACATCGGATTGTATTTTTTTCTCTCGAAATGCTCATCCCTACTGACGAGTACTTATTTTTTATAAGAAACGTTCAAATGAAGTAGCGTCAGTGCTGCAGTTGCACTCGACCGTATTGCCGCTTCTCCAGCAGCAGCGTGTTACCTTCAGGTTCACGATGGGGGAGCTGTCCCGGTCCGACCTGCGGACGATGGTGTAGAGGTCTTGAAGCTTGGAGGACAGGAAGGCTCTGAAGGTTCCCTTCAGACCCACAGCACGAGCCTGCTGGAAGCACAGGAAGTCTGCCCCGCGAATGCCTCGCATGTTGCCAGATTGAGGGGCGTTCAAGGCGATGAGGTGTAGCTGATGAGGACAGTCAAGATGGTTACATTAAAAAAAAAAAAAAAAAGCAACCTTGGACCCAGTTCTATTTCTGGTCGTGTTAGTGTTAAGTGTCTCATTTTATCGGTGTTCACGCTATGCTTCTTTTCCTGCGCAGCAAAGCTAAAAATGAGCCAGGACTGAACTGAGAAAACTTTTTTTTCGCTTATGCACAGGAAAGTTATTTTAAATTGAAAAGTGTGAGCACAATCGTCGAAGCCACTTTTGTGTTCGTATTGACCTTTTTTTAATTTTTTTTATCTTGATTTATACCAATTTATGCTGCATTAATGTGACGTGATACCCTCTACAATTACCTAATTTGATATATATTATATTCTCGAACCCTCCTGCGTCGAGTCTACTTACTCCTGATCCTGATGTGTCGACACGGCCAGCAGGCTCGGGCACAGGTGGGTTGGGTCGTCGCTGGGGAGTGACAGGGTGTCTGTTGTCAGTGTGGTGGGTGGCTAATCTCCCATCGGTCTGACCCGTGTGTCTCTGGTCTGGGAATCTGGGCTCATACTGTAGAGGGTATCTGGGATCTGTAGGTGGCTGCGGTGGAGGCTCAATGGGTCGCACGGCAGAACCACCCTGGGAGTAATGGCCCGCTCCGTTGTTGTGGGACTGGTCTTGGGACTGGGGGTACAGAATCACAGGTGGAGGTTGGACTTCTGCTACCTCATTCTCCTGTAAAATAAAATACAAAACAAGTGAAAGAGATTCAGGAACTATGAAGCAGTCGTGCGTTTATTCTGTTGTTCTGTGGAACTTACCAGATCTCTGAAGAAGGGACTGTACTCTCCAAGCTGGAAGGAGGGAAAACAGCTTTGAAGTTTAATTGTCTAACATATCTACGGTGTTGTCTGTGGTTTGAATGCTTGTTTCGAGCTCCGTGGTGAATTTCGAAGTAAAAAGTAGATGACTATACCATGACTTGCCGCAGTCCATCGCGTACTCTCAGGTAGAGGTCTGCTTTGTCTATGATGTAGATGAGGCTGCCCTCTACCTGCCGTCTGGCAGTAGCAATCATTGTGTCATATGACCTCAAAACTGTAACCTGTGGAAAACAAACCCTGTTTTCAGCTTTTTGTTGGAAATACTATTAATAGCGAAGGAATTGTTGACATAGTTTATCATTGTAAAACAGCACAACTGGTTAGATCACAACTGGGCCAGTCTGCAGATGAATCATCAGGACTGGAAGCGTATTTGAAATGTCAGCTTCATGGCACTTACCCCAGAGGAGTGACCAGGAGTTCCAGGCTGGCCCGGGGGACCGGGAGGTCCAGGGAGACTGACGGCTTTAAATGGAAACAAGATCCTGTCAGTGAGTTGTTTTGTGAACAGCTGGAGGGGGAGTTTTTGTTTATGTGGGCAACAAGTTAAGTGCAGAGGGGAAGCAAGATAGTGTGGCTTCCAAATACTACACTAGTGTTAGCTAATGTGTGAGGTTAAAGATAAGTCATAAAGTCAGCTCAGTAAATCTGTAATGTGAAACACATGCAAAAACAAATCTTCTGACCATAGTTAACATTAGCCGCCATAAGCTTGTGCTCACACGAGACAGCAAAAAAAAAAAAATCTTACCTCAAAATGGACAAATTGTCACTTTAAAGTCACCTTCATAGTTGTAAAAGAGACATTTTGACAAAAGCACTGCTGAAGACTATGAGAAGTTGTATTGTTTTGTATCCACTTACAGTGATTAGGCCTGTATGCTCCTGGAAGTGAGGATGACCCCGGTGGTCCTGGAGGTCCAGGTGGTCCCGGAGGACCTGAACGCCCATCGTAACCAATCCCTGGTGTCCCTGGAGGTCCCTGGGGTCCAGGAGGGCCCCTTATAGAATCTCCCTTTGGTCCCTAACATGAAAGAGGAAAAAATTAAGATAGAGGAACATCCATGATTTTTTTTTTTTTAAATTTCAACAATCTAGGTCAGGACAAACTTTTGGTGACGATAATACCAAATACTAAAAACACCTATGCAAGTAAAACAAGAACTGTAAATATACAACCGATATATTTTAGTCTCAAAACTCACTGGTAGGCCTGGGTTGCCAGGCGGCCCTGAGGGGCCTTGTACTCCTCCAAAACGTGGGTCATAAAATCCACCACCAGGCTCTCCTTTTTCTCCCTTGACACCCAAGTCTCCGCGCTCCCCCTTCATTTCATTCTGTTGGAAAACATTGAATATTTTGATGTTTTTTTTTTCTGTTGACAGTCATTTAGTTGTAGTTGAACTGATTGGTGGTGCTAGGTTACCTTGAGTGCGTAAATATCCAAATTAGAGGCTGTTCCTGGAAAAAGAGAAAGATGCTTTAGTAATAAAAAACACTGCTGCGGGTGGATGTGGAATAATACTACTTCATATGTACATTTAACAAAAATAGAAATGCAACATTTTTGTTATCGCTTCCGTTTTTCATGAGGCGAAGTACAAGGTCGATATTCCTGCAGCCAGCGTGCCGATCGCGCACTCACAATTTGTGACACGTGTGGCATCGTGTTGGATGATAAAACTGCACATTTTATTGTGGCCTGCTATTGTGACCAATCCCAGGAACACCTGTGCAATAATCATGCTGTTTAATCAACATCTCGATGCGCCTCATCTGTTAGATGGATGAAATATCTTGGCAAAGGTGAAAGGCTCACTAACATGTATTTTGAACCAAATTGTGAAGAAAATCTTTTTTTTTTCTTTTCTTAAAATAAGCAATAATTCTTTGATGTTTTATTTCAACTCGTGAAAAATGGGAGCAAAAAAAAAAGTGTTGCATTCATATTTTTGTTGAGTGTTGACTCTGGGATTTACCTGGGATGCCTGGAAGCCCACGGTCTCCATGTTCTCCTTTTTCACCTTTAATTGCTAAAACAAAATACTGCATATTTAACATTGCCCTTAACAGTATCCTACAGGTGTAACCGATCTTGGCACTTCACAGCTATAAGCACCCTCTTTCGCTGATAGTGATTTCTTCTGCGTTTTATCTTTTCCCTCTTCAAATCTAGTCTCGACAGCTTAATCTCTTGACAGTGGAGTATATATCCACTTCAGGCTGAGGCAGCGGGATCAAACTGAAATTAAGATAGAACTGTGTCTCTGCAGACACTTTAAACCCTTTATAAATCTCTCTGTGTCACATTTACTTATCGCTTCCATTCTGATCCCTGAGTTTTAGTCGTTCTGTCCTACTGTATTTGGTTTCGCTGCTAAGACAATAAATATTGCATGTCGGGTCATCATACCTGGGTAATTCCTTGAAGTTTCGTCATAGCGCTGTAAACAGAAAGTAGACCAACAGGGAAAGATTTAGTCCAGAGTACGCGAGAGACACGACTGGTATGTAAATGTCCAAAACATCGTTCAAAGCGTGAATTTTGCGATCTCGTGTACTTACATTGAAGCGATCTAAAGGAATGGGAGGCCCTGAGGGTCCAGGTGGTCCAGGTGGTCCTGGTTGGCCAGGGACTCCCTAATGAAAACAAATGTATTTACTCTTAGTCACTGTTTTGGTGTGTGGATAGAGAACTGAGTTCAGCCCCGTTCCGATCTGCCACTGAAATGCGTCCTGGGTGATCCGATCACAAGTGGAAAGCTTAAAGTACACGACTGAATGAACCCAGGAGGCGTTGAGATCTGATCCGCTCACACCACATTCAGAGGTGGAGCCAGAGCCTTTTTGGAGCCAACCCCAGGTGGTCATCATTGGTATTGCACGTCATGGCCTCACTTGTCAGATCTAGAAGCTATGTTTAATTTCATATCCAGCACTGATGTGAACATGTACAGCTTCGGTTAGGATTAAGGAGGACTATTCTCTATGAAGTCACATATCTTCTGTGGACACGATACACGGGAGTGTCCATCAACATCGAGCACAGTCGCGACAGAAACAGTGGCGCTTTTTAATAAATAAAAATTGTAGCATGCATACCAATGTCTTTCTGCCAAGACAACAACTGACAGCTGTTTAATTAAAAAGGCTTGTTTTATTGGCAGTACACTGGAACTTGATCTAAACAAAATAGAATTTGCTTGCGAGCTAAAAGGCCATGAAAATAAAGTTTAAAATAAGGACCATAGTAAATTAAATCGGCTAACAGATTATATAAAAAGGCAAGTTAGCCCATTTTTGATACTCAGTGAAAGACACCACCTTTTCACTGTGTATGCGTCTTTAGAGCAAGTGTCACCGGTGGCGGGAAAGCCGACAACTTTTTTGACAGAAGGCAGGTCTGACATTTGGGGTTGGAAAGTCAACAACATGGTGTCATACTGTCATCACTACTTATTAACAATAACAATATTTATGAACTTAAAAATATGAATACTTACAGGGTAGCCATAGCCCGCACCACCCGCTGACTCTCCTTTCTCACCCTTGTATCCATTTACACCAGGGCGACCCTGAAAGGCCAAAGCCATTGATTATTTTTTCCCGCACTTGGGAGATAAAACAATAAAATAATAAAAAAACAAGAGTAAAAATTTACCTATACTCATAACAATATACTTTAAGTCAGCACAATGTATACGGTACTCAGAGCTGCATTTATTTATGTGAAAATAGACCAACATAAACACCAAGAAAGGACACTTACAGGTCTTCCAGGCATTCCAATTTCACCCTTTATTCCAGCCGGCCCGTACTGACCCTACAAGAATAAATCATGAGGTGAAGATAATGTGAGCTCACTAGAGAATGAAGTGGGAAAAAAAAAAAAAAATCCTGTTTTGGTACATTAGCTTAATACTTACAGAGGGTCCAACAGGTCCTGAGGGTCCTCTTTCTCCCTACATACATGGGGGGGGGGGGATTAGTTTCAAATATATGACCAGAAGTGCTTGAATGCTTAAAAACAGTCAGCAAAACATTACAGACAGATAGAAATTCAGCAAGACTCTCACCTTCTGACCAGTGAGCCCTTCCAGATGCACAAGATTTCCATCTGGTCCGATTACTAAGCCTGGCTCACCTTTCTCACCCTGAACACAAGCAACGAGACCTCACAGAATCACAGACAGCAGTATCACAATGATAAGCGGCTAAATTAATTGTCAAACAAGTCTTTACCTTGACTCCATAGCCTGGAGGACCGGGGTCTCCATTGTCACCTTTTGGTCCAATAGGACCCTGCAAGTTAGATAAAATACATAAATGACAATTGATAAACTAACAAGAGGTCAGAGGAACAGCCTTTGGACAGCAGGAAATATGTTCCCTTAGATCAATCCGCTATCTTGTGTTTAGACACCGAGTGTAGAAATAAGGTGTGGTGGGATTCTTTCAGTAGATGAAGCGTAATATGATATTACTTTAGTACAGAGCAGCATTTGATCGATCCTCACCAAATTACACCAATGAATATGGATGAAGATTTAAAACAGTCTAGAATACAAATATCAGCAGACGGAGCACCTTCACGCACACAAGGTTTGAACATGGTATGAATATGATGATATTCCATATTTTTAGTCATCGACAACAAATCTCATTAAAATACCAAAGTCAACAACGAATTGATCCTATCGGCAAACGTTGTGCAACCAAAATCCGATGTAGACCTTTGTATTTGTGCCAATATAGTCCGTAAATGAATAAAAACACATCAGTCAACCACATAGTTGCACCGAGGGACATGTTCCTTCATTACCGTAAACTCAAGACACTGTAATTGTAAACCAGTTTCATGTAAACCAACCTGCAGCTTGAAATGTTAGCTTGTGCTTCCAATGTATATTCGTTTGCAACTGAAATATTCAACCATAACTGACTTCTGCAGAAATGTTTGTTAAAATCACAATGACAATTGGTTTACGATGTTACATTTAATTGTGGTTTTCTTTTCTTATTTCATGAAACAAGAAATATTTGTGACCCGTTTTTAACGAGGTCTTCAGTTGGACTGAAAGATATCGAGGCTGAGACAGTGTAGCCGAGCTGTAAAGTGGTCGGAGATGGCCAAACACTTTGGTTGGTCTTTACAAAAAGAAAATGAAGAATAAATGTAGAATAACATCAGTCAAAATATATTTTACCAACACGTTCAAAACGGAACACAAAACCATGTTTTGTATCACATAGAAGTCCATTATCTTTGACATTTACAGTATGTGGTAAGAAATGAAAGATTAAAGCTTTGATATCGCCCACGTGGTTATAAACAAGAGCAAGATATTGAAATTATGTAAAAGACTTACGGGGAATCCAGCTTGACCGGGTAAACCAGGGCCACCCTATCCAGGAGAACAGAAAGAAAACATTTACATTTACTTCGTTAGATCAGTGTGCCGTGTTTTCATAGCCATCGGCCCAACATTTGTTTTTACCGATTTCTTGTGTTTTATTGGACAGCCCACTCTGAAAGGCAGGCAATTGCTGTGTAATGGTGATACATACCTGTGCCCCAGCTCTGCCAACAGCATCAAACTGTAGAGAATGGAGTTCAGACATCATTATTAAAAGTTAAAACTGTTATTAATTTGGGATTTTGGAGAACAAATGGCCCCGATGTGCACGTCCGCTGCTGTGTTTCCTTTTTGTTACTTACGTTGTCGGATGTCTGGTAGACGATCTGTCCTGGCGGTCCGGGTGGACCTGGTGGACCTTGGAAGCCGGTTCCATCTTGACCTGGTTCACCCTAAAACCAAAACCAAAGTCACTAAAGGCCCCATCTAACAAGACATCGTAAACTGAAAGCTATCACAAACATTTCAAACGCCGCTTTAAGAACCTGAAGGAAAGTGAGATGGGGCAAATATTGTATCAGCGTCTGAAAGATACCTGCTTTGTAGTAAAAAATAATGTATGCATATTAATAAAACAATTAGGTTTAGAAAATGGTATTCACCCTCTCTCCTTGGTCACCTCTGTCACCCTTTGAACCCTGTAAACATAAAGGAGAGGAGACAAAAGATGCTTTCACGAAGGTAAAAGAACTGCTTGTCCAGATGCATGCTTCATAAAAGTCTGACAAAACAAAAGAGGAACAATCGTCTTTTGTAATTGAAACTTCAAGACAATAAAGCACCAATTTTCTTATTTTGTACAATAACATGGCAAACGTTAATTAAGATGGTAAATTCAAATAATTGGAAATGTCATTAACGTGAAATTCAATTCAGCTTAACTTTAAGATCTGTGCGCAACTAAAGGGAAGTGTGTACAGTTGTCAGAGAAGTAAGAAATGCATATAAAACATTAGATATTACCGTTATCATTGAAAAAGTCAATTTCCTCCCCTCTATTATAGTTACGTTTTTAATCAAATAGTTGACACATCGGTGCGCGAGCCGCATCGTCACAACATTTGTACGACTTCGTCTTGCATACTTTGCAGTGTGCCCCCCCAAAATAGCCATTTTCTAATCTAGAACATACTCGATACAAAGGGATTCGTGAGCAATGTATGGTGGCAATGGGGACAAATGGTATTCTGACACTGCTGCGAACTCTGGTACACAATCCGATAAAACAACAGTAGATTAAACAGCTGAGGGCAGTCAAAGTCGGTGCAATGCAAACTTAAAGATGATCTCAAAGACGATAGCCAAAGACACGCCCTCCCAATAGCTTTTTCCAAGGCAAACTTTTTCAAGTTTGATGCCCATTTGTTTAGCCATTTTGGGGTTTTGTCTGCTTGTGTTCGTGCGATCCATACCGGAGGTCCGGGGAAGCCGTCCAAGCCTGGTTGCCCATCTGTTCCTGTAAGACCATCATTTCCCTTTTGGCCTGGAGTTCCAGGGAACCCCGGTGTACCCTGCAGAGGTACATCCGAGTTAGACCAGTGAAAAACGAAGCTCGGTGAAACACACGAGCACATTTTAAAACCACACGCTGACAGTGTACAGCAGGTATAAACAGTTTGTCTTCCAACAGTTCATTTTAAGGTATCATTTCTTGACTCTACTTTGCAGCATTTATTATACTGAAACACTAAAAAAAAAAAAAAACACTAAAAACAGAAAGATTGTTTGAGTTAGGAAAGGTGGCAGGAATAGTGGCTCATCATAGATTACTAGAATTTTTTTTTTTTTTTAAATTTTTTTTAATTTACTTACCGGAAGTCCAGGCAAGCCGGGAGGACCCTGAAAGTACACAACAATTACCTTGATTAGTTGCAAGTTTACATGCATCAAGAATGAGGACATTCTTCATCGTGCATTTGAATCTGCCAACTAAAACAGTTCGACTAGTTTCAGCTTAAGATTCATTGATTATGATGATTTTACAGACACGGTCATCCTTTGTAATCAGACACCTTACAGACTGTACAGCAGCAGGATAGATGGCTCATATGATTGGAATGTACCCAAAGCATATTGAAATGAACAAGCAATTCGAAAACGACTTGATTTTTACACCAATCTACTTCTGAGACTTAAGAAGCCATAATCGTTGAGCTTCGGTTTAAGGTGGCGCCGTTTCTTATTTCAATTTGTGTCCGCATTGTATTATGTTCCACGATATTTTAAATCCATAGGAATGTATGTACCTGTATTCCTTCTGGTCCTCTGACGCCAGGAAGTCCATTAGTGAAACCTCCACCTGAGCCCTCCATGTCATCCTTTGAATACAACAGAGAATTTTGAACAAACTAACAAACACTTTTGAAAAACTCTCTTGCGGGGTTTCTCAGTTTTGTTTGAAACACATTAAAATCAAATACTTTAATAACTAATCTGAGTTGAATCTGTACTTCACTGCTCTGTACAGCTACAGATGTACATATTCACTACACATTGAAGAGTTAAAGTGGGTATAACGTGAATTCTGATAGCAACAGCAATGTCTATAAATAAGAGTTGCCATTATGTGATCACGAGTCGTCTCCTGGTGAACTCTTCCAGACACTACTACGTCGTAGATCTTTTACCGTGACATCTCTTTAGCTCCATCAAAAGGTATCTTTGTAAACACCTAAAAGACGACTTACGAATCCAACACGGTAGCTCGGTCCCGGAGGACCAGGAGGACCAGGTTGCCCAATTGGTCCCATGGGTCCAGGCAGACCAGCCAGACCAGCCTCTCCTGCAGTTCCTGGTAACCCAGGGTCTCCTCGGGCTCCCTGTGGGACGGAATAAAAGGAGTCAAATTAACATTCAGAATGAATAAATAAAACCTTAAAAAAATAAATACAAATACAAAGATTTCGTCTTGAGTGAGGTTCACGTAACCATAGCGATGTGGGATTTTAAAATTCGTGATGAAGAATCTCACAAATCTACTAATGCCATGCAGCATTTAGTTTTCAGTCCTACTAAGTGTGGTTTAAAGAGTCCACACAATAACATAACACACTGTTGTGCACAAACGCCCCATGCTCATTGTTCTGGGACCAAATTCAGATGTCACTATATGTTAAATGAAACCATAGCCAGCACTCAGATTAGACTTAAAGTCGAGTCTGCAGCCGACAATATTTGACAAACATTTGCATATTGTTAGAAGACACAAATCCCCTTTGATGGCTGACATGCTGGAGCCCAGTTACCTGCAGATGTTAAGGCTTAGGAGAGTAGGATAAAGAGTGAGGCAGCAGATCGGTGAGAAAGGAAAAGTAGGAACTCGGCTAGAGAAATGGAAGGGACAGGAAAAGTTCTCCTGGTTATCCAGTGGGCACCGTTACCTAGTTCGTGTACCCCCAAAACACATCACCAACTTTTGAATCTGTCAACACTTGAATATATGTTCCCCCTTCGAAGGATTGTCTAAATAACGTGCATCTACGATGCGTTACATCGAGGAAATCGCACACGTGCCTTGGTTTATGAGCGTAGATGTCAACGTAGACTGAAAGCAACTTTGAGGTAAAACTGGAAAAAAGACAAATGTAACAAATTAAAGCTCATGAATTCACACACCTTTTGTCCAATTGCTCCTGGAAGACCCAACTCGCCTGAATCACCCTAAAGTCGGAAAACAAAGGATGAGGAATCACTTGAAAGCGCCGACGAACGTAATGTAAACTATAATACCTCAAACGAATGCCTGTCTAAGCTTCCGGCCGCTGGATGGACGGTTCCCACCGCACAGCTTGAATGACATCCGAGAGCCCCCGTTGCTAGAAGACTGCTGTCAACACTGTGCAATGCTAGACTGGAGCGCATCATAGCACTGTCTAGACGATGAACACGAGACCCCTTTTACAACGAGTCTACGAAACATTGCATGTGTGCCGCCAATATTTTAAAAGACTAAAGTTGTTTTTTTAAAAGTACAATTTATGCTCGCGAACGAGGCTTTATGCTAACTAGCTTCCACACCGAAAGTGTAAAGCCAGTTATGTTTTACTCCCGATATTTCGACAGCTCCTGATTCATGACTGCCGTTACCATTGCTGAATACTAATTACACTTTGAATTTAACTTTTTTATTTTTCATTTTAAATTGACTTTCCGTTTTATTCTAAACAATCAAATCTAATGTCTAATTGTGATCACTATTGAGACGCTTTATACTTTACTGATTCAAAAACATCAGCGTTTGTCAGTCATTGGAGAAGAAACAATCATTTTAGAAAGTCATTACCTTTTCTCCCCTCGCGCCCAGAGCTCCTGGAAGGCCATCGGTACCCGGTAAACCAGGCAAGCCCTGAAGGCCAGAGGATTTGGTTCAGGTTTACAGCAGTAGTTGATTTGGTGAGACTGTACAAATCATCTGTGTCACTGCTCAGACAGTCTGAGGGGTCAGTCAGGTATCTGGCACACTAAGACGGAGACTCACGGGTTGACCAGGTGCCCCATCCTTTCCTGGTGGTCCGAATGCTCCGGGACTCGATGCTGCGCCAGCTGTTGAGGGGCCGGGAGGACCAGGGGGACCGGGCACGCCTGGTGGGCCAGGAAGTCCCTACATCAAGAAAAATAACCATTCAAATGCAACAGATCAGATTTTCTCCTGCATAACTACAAAGGTTGTCACTGATGAGTGAAGGAAAGTTTAATTCTCACCCGAATAGATTCCACATCAGGGAATCCTGAGCCCTCCATGTCCACAAAGGTCTGAAACACATCATATGAAATCAGTTGTAACCTACAAAGTAGGCAGCTCTGTCCTGATGTGATCATGTGACTGAACTCACGGATCTGAATCCTTGTCCTGGTGGTCCCGCAGGCCCCGGCGGTCCCCGGGGGCCGGGTTGACCCTCACCACGGTCTCCCTGTATGCAAAGGACTCGTTAAGATTACACTCTGTTTTGCTGTTTATTAAAAAAAAAAAGGTTCTGTTACTTCGTCGGTGTATCTAACCTTATCTCCTTTGGGTCCAGAGTCACCTGGTGTTCCGGGGAAACCTGGAGGTCCATCAGGACCCTGTGTTGTTGAAAGTATAAGGTGAGGGCACTAGATTTTGTCATGAGGTGAAAGGAACTACAAAGACAGCAACAATGCAGCCGTCTACTTCAACAGTCTATTATTGTATAAGCTTCTTTTGACAAGTAATGAGATTAGAAGTTATTCATCGTAATTATCAAATTATGTGTTTGGTGTTGCAAAGAAAAACCCCAAAAAGAACTCACAGTTTTTCCATCTTCACCAGGATCACCCTGCGAGATTGGAATAAAGAAAGGATATAAACCCTCTTAGAACATTTGTGAATTAGGCATATAGATCAAACTGAGTGAGCCACAATTTTCAGCAAAGTATAACGATTCACTTTATATTCTAACTTTTAAAGGAAAATATTTGTAAACATGGAATAAAGCCGCCATTTTCCATGTTCTGGTTTCTATTCACTTCTACAAATATAATAATTGCTGATTCAACAGCATATTTTGTTGTATTTAGGGTTTTTCAATTAAATAGTGAATCTGCAGTCTACTTACTGGCTCTCCATCGGCTCCCGGTTGCCCCCGGGGGCCTGGGCCACCCTGTGGTCCAACGGGTCCCTGAGATGCGGGGACTCTCGACACAACTGAGCCATCGCCACCACCTGCTAACTGTGCGGTGGGCCCCGGAGGGCCGGGGGGGCCGGGGGGTCCAGCGAGGCCAGGCTCTCCCTTTTTCCCTTGGTAGCCAAAGCCGGCACTGCCCTGGAGATGAAGGTCGAGGTTTAGACCGGAGGAATTCATAGTGCGAACTTCTCGGCGTCAAATAAAGGTGCGGAGTGACCTCCGGCTTCATTACAAGTGAAAACATGGAAGCTAACGTAAGTCAATGTATTAACAGGAACTGTTCAAGTGAAGGACCGTGAGGATTATTACATTTTTGTTAACTCGTGCTTTTTTTTCCCCTCGTCCTTTCGTCTCAGAGACCCAAATCAAGGAGCCAAAAGTGACCGAAACAAAAGAGTTTATCTGTAACTTACCTTCGGTCCCGTTTCCCCGGCTTCTCCCTGAAAATCACATAAGAAACGGTCGAGTTGGTCCCAACAGTCTTCACAAACTGGCTGATTTGACTGACTCCTCTCTGAAAACACCGACATACGTCACATCTCCACAGGTTTACTCAAAGCTCCTCATATTACGTGTCTACACTTTAACTGGAGGTGGCACCAGTGGAAATTAAATCCTCCTGAGCTGCAGAGCTACACGTTCAACTACGTGCGTGCGTGTGTGTGTGTGTGTGTGTGTGTGTGTGTGTGTGTGTGCGCACGTGCACGGTTGCTATTTTTTTTAATAAAACGTACATAAAAAAATACATCAAAATGTCTGACAAAATGTCTCCAATATACTAAATTAGGACTTGCAGCTCCCTCTAGTGTTCCCCTGGGACATTTCACCACAGCTCGTGTCCCGGCAGCTCTGGTTTTTAACCATCTAAACTCGATGCCAGTTTCTACAACCTTCAAAACGGACTCTCGGATAAGGAAACGGTTTCAGGCGTCGTCAGGGCATCCAAACTGGATACACAACATGCATTTCACCCTCTACCAAGGCAAAATTACAAAATCAAAATCAAGGTCCAAACCTTCTCTCCCCTTGCTCCTCCCCGTGAGCTGGTGCCAGGGCCCGACTCTCCCTTCGGCCCAATCGGACCCCGATCTCCTTTCTCTCCTCTGTCGCCCTGCTCTCCTTTAGCCCCGGCTAGCCCTGGAATAACAACAACAGCGGACAGAGTAATTAATATTCCCATGGAAGCCTTTCAAAAATGATCAACGGTTATACCCCACGTCCCGAACAACAAACAGGACATGTCCTGCTCCCACTGGAAGAGGGCGAAAGGAGAAAAATGACTTTTTTTTTTGCTTGATGGAGCAAGAATCCCCGTGAAATTTACAGGCCTTACGAAGGCGTCAACTGAATACACCTTCCCGCACCCGCATGCACCCGACATCCTAAACGTTGTGTTGTGACCCCCCCCCCCCCTCTTTGACCTCACGCACGACTGAATAACATGCAACCTGCTTCTTCACTTGTGTAGAAAGTTTGACTTCTTTTTTTTGTTTTTTTTTAAATAAGTAAACACCCATGTGAAGATTTACGATCCCTCGTCTCCGCCTTTTCCTCCCTCAGCTTTCTTCTTTTTTTTTTTTTAAATTCTCGGCGAGAGCTGCCTAATTTTCCACCCTGTCCACCGACGTATCCACCACCTGGCATGAATTCGAAAAGCATTAGGCAGATACGTTCATGGATTCCTGCGGTTGTGTGTATTTGAAATCCATGTGCGATCCGGCACCGAGGAGCACGCATGAAGCAAGCGGAGCACCGGGACACGGAACAGAAGGAACTTGGGGTTCGGACGTTTTATTCTCGACTCCCTTCGACCCACCTGGGGACCCGATGAGTCCGGGCCTGGACTCCACGGAACCTGAAACGTGCCGGGAGTCGCTCGCTGAACACAATACAGAAGACAGCGTTAAATTCATTTCTTCGGTTTAACGGCATTTTGAGTCCCTTTACATGGCGGCTGCGGGACATGAGGAACTACCGGTACAAACCTGCGTTGTTCTGTCCATTGAGCTCACCTTTTGCTGCTGTTTTTCTGCCCCATCAACACGGGGTTTAAACTTGATACGGTAGCAACATAATCCCTTTTTTTTTTAAATGCAGTGATGTGCACCCTATTTCTGGAGATTAAATCTTCAAACTTTAACTGCAGGTACAGTGTGATACGATGAGATAAGATAAGACTATTAATTCCACAGCGGCGAAATTCACTCGTCACAGCAGCTTAAGGATATAGGTGCGAAAAAGATGAGAAGAGAAGAATGCAAAGTTATATACTACTACTACTACTAATACTACTAATACACCTTTTACCTATACAGAATATTTTCACATGAAGAAAAAACTCATCATTATTGCACGTGGATGAGGCAGAGTGTATCGTGTATTGCACAGATATTGCGTATTAGTGATATGGATTTGTCTTATAAGTATATACGAGTAATTCATATATGTAAAACATATATTCTATAAGATATATACAGCATAGTATTAAATGTATAAACAATGCATATTATATATAAAGTATGCGGCAGAGCATATATGCACAAGTAGATTAATATTAAAATGTCACCGTCCTTCAGGTACTTATATTCATATGTATGTCATATGAATATAAGTACCTGAGAATGAGTGTAAAATTTACAATGAAATAATATAGGCATGTAATCATTGCAAGTGATATTTGATCCCATTTGAAAATACTGCATCTTTACAAACGTATTAAATCATTCTCAACCTATCATGCCCCTCTATGGCAGGAACAAGTTCAGCAATTAACAAAAAAATAACCGAGAACATAAATATATAATTTACATGGGCAGTAACGTTGCATCATTACTCATCTTGTCCACTAGATGGAGACATATGTCAGCCGATCCGTTAACAACAAGCTCCGACTGGCTCAGCTAAGCATGTTTAAGGAATACGAGCTCAGCAACGCATGTGGAAGCACAACGTCTGTTTTACATCTTTAAAAGCAGAACTATGAATTAATAAAGGACAGTGACATTTGCTAAACAACAAGGGGGGGAAAACTCTGAGGAGACATTGCGTGAAAATATTTGAACTGAGTTCTTGTACCAAACAACAAAAAAAAGAAAAAAGTAAAAACAAATTGAACTCCGTATCCAGATAAACTCACCTGTCTCTCTGGAAACGGCCACCTCCTCCTTCCTCATCAGCGGCGGCTGCTGAATGGGCGGAGATGATTGAGGGGTAGTCTGCAGGAAAAACAATCATGCAACAGAGAGATACATATTTAAAAAGGGCAGCGGATGACATTTGCTGCAGGCGGCGACGAGCTCGCTCCAGGTTTCACGGCTCCATTTTCACTCCACACACTCTCGCGTTTAAGAGCCTTCACAGCAATACTGCTGCGTGGGAAAATAAAAGTTTGCCCTGTTAACATTTATCCCAAACAATTCCAACCAAAAGGACTCCGTTACATTTAACTAATGTTTATAGACTGTGATGCAAAATCTCTCTCCCTAACTAACAGGACTGTTTCCCAGCTCAACACCAATCCTCTTTAGAACATGATTGAGTACAGATGTGCAGTAAAACTTCTTTTTTTTTTTAATTTCTTGTGTTGGCAAACTGCTTTTGTTGTCTGGTAATTGCTGTTTATGTGTTAATCGCTGTCAGACATCTTAATTTCTGGGCCTTGCTGCAGAACTCTTCCGTATGTGAACCTTATTAGGAATTAAAGAACACAGCCACCAGCCTGCAGTCTTAAAACGTCATTGTCAAGACTTCCAGGGTGTAATTACTGTCTTTCCGTAGGATGACATACACCGACACGCATTACCGTTTGCCTTTCCATGCCTCTGTGCGTCTTTGCGCTGTTACTCCGAATCCCGTACCTTAACCCGCAGCAGAGCTTGTTAAAAGGCCAATTTCTGCACTTCAGAATTGTTTGAGACCTACGAAATCATCAACGAGCCATATGGCTTCATTAAAATGAAACAAAATATAAAAATGTTCAATCTCCATGACAGAAATGTCACACTGCAGACGGGTGCCACGTTCTCCGTCTTACGTAACACTTGTTGATTAAACATTTTGACAAAGCAAATGCGCCCTTTTTTAATTTTTTTTTTTTTTAAAGATCCAGCTGAACGTGACACCTTCAGGTAAACGAAACAAAGAGTTCTTAAAACAGATGTTTCCTAAAGTCGTGTTTGTTCATGGGACGATGAAAAGAAAAACAAAAATCGACCTCGGCAGCGACAAAATGACATAAATTGTGCTGTTAGCTTAGACTAACTCCAACTCCCCTCTTTCCATTGTTCCTTAAATCTTCAGTAACAGTTCGTCTATAGTTCTACTACAGTGCATTTTACTCAATTTACTAAATTTGATTCGTCATGTTGTTGTTGTTGTTTTTTTTACCCTTATAACAAAATGTGTGGGTAGATTTCGGGGGAGTAAGGAAACACAGGCCAGTCTGTAATGTGCCAACAATGGTTGTGTCACTAAAACCACAGCAGGGCTGAAAGAAGCAACAGGGACAACTGAAGGTTGGAGGGGGGGTGGGGAGGGGGGGTGGGGGGGGGGTGCACTTCTGTTCCCCAGACTGCCTTCAGGTTAAAAGAAAAATAAAT
This sequence comes from Brachyistius frenatus, assembly GCF_029030835.1. Classification (NCBI taxonomy): domain Eukaryota; kingdom Metazoa; phylum Chordata; class Actinopteri; family Embiotocidae; genus Brachyistius; species Brachyistius frenatus. The sequence continues at coordinate 2,213,942 of NW_027210627.1, forward strand.
AATGCAAATACTGCCTCTGTAACTCATTCTTCACCGGTGACGCACCTGTGGAATTCACAAGGGGGGTAATGAGGAATGTAATGGGGGTGGAGGAGGGAGGAGGGAGGGGGTGGAGGAGAGAGAGCTGAAGGGCCAAAATGATGCCATTGTTGATAATTAACCAGTTTCCTTTCTGGGAAAATATTCTCCCCGCTCGGTTGCACGGCGATGACTATGCTAAGAATGCGCCCGGACCATTACTGACTGTTCTGAGCTGATATATGAATTAATGTGATAAAGAATACCCCGCTTGTTCACTCCCTTACACCGATCCATCAGAGCCGGGGCTGACGGGTGGGAGGCTCACATCCTCAGAACTAAGCGTTGATGGATTTGAACCACACGACCCCCCCCCCCCCTCTGAATCTTAAGAGCAGGTATGCAGCTCCCTCGGCAACGAACACATCTTGCGCCGCAGCAGTGTAACTATTTATTTATTTATTTTTTTCCCTTTTCTGTTTCCGCCCTCTCAAGTATCGCAGAGGAAACTTTTTGTGGGAAAAACAGTCCAGCTGTTTAGAAAATGCAGCGACCGAGATTTGCGTACTTGTGTAACGGAGAGGAGTCGGACGTGATCTGGGCAGAGACGGTGACGCCATTTCCCCTGAAGCACTGCTGCATATCATGAAGACCAAACTCAAAGACAGAACCTGATCCGAGACACTTTAAAGGCAAATCAGATCGCAAATGAGGGGAAATTATGCACCGATACCAAATAAAGGAACGGAGGCTTTAGAGATTAGTGTATAACTCTTAACAGTAAATTCACGTCTTGAATTTACAATAGATTTTACAACGCCGCATTTTTGTTTTGTTTCGGTCATTAGGTTTTCCCCAAAATCTCACCACCTCGGATTGAAAGAAGCGTCATTTAATTCTGCAGATTCCTTTATAGCGCCTTCTCAACCCGGTGGGTCGATTTCTACGACCAACCAGGTGGCTTCGTTCTGCCTGAAACAACCACGTGTTGGTATAATAACGGTCTGGGAACGTTTCCTCTCCGGGCTTCGTGCTGAAGGGGGACACTCGGAGCGGTGACACCGCTAACGATGACTGACGAGCTCTGCCATCCATCACCACAAATTCCAGGATGACAAAATGGAAAGTCTCACTTATACAACTCTCCCCGTTTAACTTCGTCTTCGCCCGGACTTGCCTTAATTACACTCGTGGACAATTGTGCGGGGTTGTAAGTTATACTTTGTGTGAACGCGTCATCGTCGGATGGGAGAGGAAGAAAAAAAATAAACATTGGCAGGTGGACATTAGATGCCAGCTGTTGCCTTTTTTTTGTTGTTGTTGTTATTGTTGTTTTTACATTACATTGCATATTACATGACGCTTATAAATGCATCACCGAACAGATGGGGGAAAAAAAAAGAAGCCCCCTCGTAAAAGCTGCCCTAACCCCGCCTCCCTCTCCCAACTTTCTTTCCACCTCTGTCAGTTCCTGTACGCGCAGTAGATTGAGAAACCAGTTGGAAAAACAAGGCCTGATGGGAGGAGGGGAGGTGGAGGGGGAGGGGGAGGTGGAAGGGTGGGGGGGGGGGTCGACTTGGATCACACCGAGTCCAAATTGACATCTGTTTTTCTAACTCGCCGCTGTAACCGCGAGGAGTGGGAGTGGGACGGCTGCGCGGCCTCTCACCGCGGTTACCTTTCCGACGGCGGGACGAAGGCGAGCGGCTGTCCGTGGAATCTGATTTGCGTGCCGGTGGCGAGATTGGCCAGAAAGCAAAGAGACGAAGACAGAAAGACGCAAGACGTCAGAGATCGAGAGGGTGACCAAAAAAAAAAAAAAAAAAAAAAAAAAGAGATGAAGGAAGTCACCGAAAGAGAAAAGCAAACAGGGTTTTTTTAGGTTGTTTTTTTTTAATCAGGATGCAGAAGTGCGCTCTGGCGTGCAGCATACATGCAACTAAAATGGGTTCGATTTGGGAATATTTAAAAAAAAAAGTATGTTCTTACATCAATGCTGCACTTAGTGGAATGATAAGAAGTATATATGAAAACATCTTTTAGTTTGTTTACTTGATTTTGTAAAAAAATAAAAAAAAAAAAATAGAGGTAGAAATGAAATGTCTGTGAAGGTTCCCAGTCATTTATGTCACGGTTAATCGAAGTTTTATCCAAAGTATATGAGCTTCTTTCTTGAAGCTGTTTCACTTCCCGCCTGAAAGACTTTTCTAAAGAACTTCAGAAAACTAAATGAAGTCTAGTTGCCTTTTGATAAAACTTCGATCCTTCCAGATCGCTTCAGTTGTCGTAGACTATGTACTTTAAATGAACTTACAGTGCGCACTGTGCAGCTCTACTATCGAGGAAACTACAAGCATCCGATCGGGACTCGATATTTCCGAATACTAAATACTGAAAGACTGCTGTTCGCGCCTATCCACGAAAACCGTAAAAGCCGAGAAAGAAAATATATTTAAAATGAGCCTTTGAGCCTCTGATGTACAAACTCGCTGAGGGAATGTCTGAGAAGTTTCCAGTCGCAAAACAGCCGACCGACCCACTTCTGTTCACCGCGCGATTTAGCGACAAGACAGAAGAATAGTGCCATTATTGGTGAATCATCACGTTCCGGGTGCTTTATTTATAGTCCTGACATCCCCGGGAAGATATTTTAGTGGTTTTTGATGTCAGAAACTATTTCAATGGCATTTTACACCTCTCTAAAAGCCTCTCAGTGGAGCCCTTCTGAGGACGAGCCGGTTTTAGTGGGCGCTCCTGAGGCTCATTAATATTAATGAGCAGTTCCTCTGATTGGCTGACTATTTTCTGAGCGACACCTGACCGGGCCAATCACGGGTGACGGACTGCGTCTCCGCAAGTTTACCGGCAAACGTGACTTTATCGGCAGAGAAGTAACGGCAGCGGCATCAGACTCACTCAGACCCCGGTCCAGAGACGACAACCGACCACCTCTTCGACCGCGCTTACAAACGACTGTTACCGAGAGGTAAGTAACGTTTTTATCAACTCCCATCATTTTTGAGGTCGTGTCCCCGCAAATGCTGAGAAAACATCAATCCCCCCCCCCCAATAAACAATAGATAATTAACAGGTAACAGCTCAGTTCAAGAGGGAATAAAAACCGACATTTCAGCCGACTGTTACCACTGTACAATGTGAACGTTTTATCTTTGCTCGAAGCCACTAAAAAAAAAAAAAAGCATTCGTTTTAACATGTAGAACACGAGTTGAGTCCGGTAGCTTTGAACAGAGCGATATGGGACTATGGGTATGCAGCCTAACATCCATAATACGGACATATTAATATCTATCAGCGATACGTATCAGTGATGCTTTTAGATGGCGAAGTACACTATGACGTTTTTATGACATCATGGAATTTTTTTTTTTTTTTGGACATCTTGGACCACATGCTGCACAAAGACATTCTTATGACATATTGGACGAAATACTACAGGGAGACATTTTGGTGGACATACGATGATATTTTTTGGGACATTTTGGACCCTAAGCCGTACCAAAACATTTTTTTGTGACATTTTGGACGGCACACTATAGTATGACGTTTTTCTGAATGTCATACTAAAGTGTGATCGATTTTTTTTAATTTATTTTTTTATCCGTTACGTCCACAGGAAGGCCCAGGCTCGGAACAGAACCAAGAACCTTCTGACTGTGAGGCAGCAACGTTAACCACTGGGACACTCGCGTGTAGTTTGACATTTTTAAGATACCGTCAGAAGACATGCTATAGTGTGACATTTTTATAAAGTTTTGAACTACACGCTATACATTTTTGTCAAAATGCCGTCGTATGATATTTTACGATATTTTCAACGATACGCTACAGTATGCTTTTTGATTTATCTGTTCCCACCTGTCCTGTGGTCCTGGAACAGGACATGCACGCAAAAAAAAACACAAAAAAAAACCCGCACGGAAATATCATATAAATATCACGCTACAGCATGTCGTCAAAAACGTCATAAAGATGTCATGCTGTAGCATGGCGTTCAAAATATAATAAAAATGCCATACTATAGCATGTCAACCAAAATTTGATTAAACTGTCATTGTAAAGCATGTCGTCCAAAATTTGATAGAAATGTCAGTATAACATGTCCAAAATTTGATTAAAAGTTCACACTATAGCATGTCGTCCAAAATTTGATAAAAATGTAGTATAACATTTTCATGATACTTTGGACGACATGCTAAAATATGACCTTTTTATGACATTTTGGACGACGATGCTACGATGTGCCATTTTAATCGCACTATGGACGACATGTCATCGTATATTTTCTGAGAAAATAAACTTCAGCCCCCGGTTTCTTCAACTCCTGTCCTTCAGACGGCTTTGCGGTGACAATTTATCTTCTGTACATCCAACAACAGAGCAGCGTTTCCTCGACATTTCAGTAAGTAAATTAATTTACTCATCGTTTTGACACTTCCGCAGCGTTCATCTTGCACCCGCACCCGCTTTACTCAGCACATTTATACAATATGGGGCCTTTAAGGACAAAGGTTCAATGATGCAAAAAAACAAAAAAACAAAGTTGTTCCTTACCGTCCATCTGAATTTCCCCGCGTCTGGTTTCGGGGGTCTTCTTTCCTCAACGCCGCTTCCTTCCCCTGAAGCCTGAGGAGACCAATCGTACAGTTTACGTTTCTTTACATACTCCACAAGATATTCTTCTTCCGAAAACGTCTGCTGCGTCCCAAAAAAAAAACCCCAACCTTTATTTGAACTTTTGGTCAAACTCAAATGCGCTACGAAGGAATTCGGTGATTAAAGGATATCTTTTCATTGACAATATGCGAATATAAATAAACAAGAAAACCTCTTTACTATTTGTGCTCGTCCCGACGGCGTTGGCGGCCTCTTATAGCTGTAAATCTTTTCTTTGTATTCCACTTCACTCGGCGGGCCCTCCTTTATCTCAGTGAGCCTTTTTTGCACGGCTAAATTCACATGAAATGAATAATAAATAAAGTGTAATTTACCACCGAACCATTTAAATTGTCAGGTCTCTACGTCGCCGCGCAAATTACATCAAGTCAAACGCGGGCTTATTTTTCGAATCAATTTACAGAAAGCAGGTTTCGTCCAGCGAACTGCTGTTAAAGTCAGGTTGTACGTCAAGTGTCTTTAATGTCGACGCTGCAAAACAGCTGTCAGGTTATCGTTTGAGAGGAAGGGCACATCCTGAAACCGGAAACCTGTGATTTTCCCCACCGAACTCGGAGAACGTTCTGAAGGTTTGACAACAAGCGGTACGAGCGTTCTTCTGTCAGCGAGGACGCGGTCTCGGTGCGAGCGAGCGGAACAGCTGTAAATGTTTAACTAAATAACAGTAAAGGCTGCTGGTGGGCTGAAGCGGGGCAGCCGTGTTGGGAGTGTGGGCGGTCAGCGACGTAAACGCCGCTCTCGGGACTCTTCTCGGTTTACTGGACTTCACGCCGGACTAAATCTACAAGTCAAATGTCATCACTCGTGTTACTTAAAAAAAAAAAAAAAAAAACATCTCTGCCATAACTTTTTGTTCCTACTTTCCGAAACAAATTATTTCCTCTACTTTTCAAAAAAACCCAAAAAACTGCAGTTCATTAATTCCAAATGAAGGATGAATCCTCCCGCACAGACGTACTGTTGAAAAGGAAAACAGAGCAGATTTACCGTCAGAATTATTAGTTGCATTTGAAACGGTTACTCGCTGATTTCAGACTCTCGATAGACAAAACGGCGCTTCTCATCTCAAGCTGACGACCGTAGATTTTAGCATCTCAAATGTGCCGCCAGCAGATTTGATTGTCTGTAGCTGACGTTGGCTTCATGAGTTGGTTAAAAAAAAAATGTTTTCCAGCCGACTTCCTAATGTTACCAGCGGACGCTGTTGCGTGTCTTCGGTGGTCTGACACGTTTTTAAAACAATTTGTTAAAGGGGTTTATACGATGTGCTTCATGGTTACACGAAAGGTCGCGGTGAAGAAATACTGAGGTTAAACCTGAATGTTTCAAACGAAAAAGGTCAGCACCAGCTGATGAACCTCTGGACTGAAGAAACAGCCTTACTGTAGTGTCGAGCCAGTCAGTCGTCGCATAATATGAACGATTGCGTTCTAAAATAACCCCAAACGGCTGCTTGGCTTCCATTTTTGTTTACATCTAAACACGGTCTGGATCGAGAGAGCAAACCTTTATGGTAGACTGATTGCCATTCGATATGTATAAACTACATCCAATACAGACCAGGGCATCCAGATCTCATTAATACATGCATGGGCACAACACGGTGGATGCGCCTGGTTGAGGAACAGGGGATTTCTTTAAATGTAACCAAACTAATGTTACCAAGTCAGTTCGGGATATGTTCGTTCCTCAGCCGGGGAAGAAACCGTAAGTAGCAGCATCGAGCCGGCCGGCTGGACATACCGGTGACTGGAGCTTCAGTTTAACTCTGGAGTTGTGTTCAGGCCAAACGCAAAGCCAATTATTCTCACGGCGCGTTCACAAACAAAAGTCGAGGCGAATTCGCGCCGGGCGACGAGAAAGGACGCCGATTTGCGTCCAAGCCGGCTGAAAATATTTAACTCCCACGAGCAACGCAAGCCGAAAATCTGCTTCGCATCCGGTCTGACCGCAAAGTGACCTTTGCTCTGGTGTTTTCGGTTTCGCCCCGAGGCTCCGCGGGCCCGCGGCGCCCTCGTTCGTCCGCGTCGCCAAACCGGCACCGAAACGCGTTCACAATCTCGTCATCGAAAGAAAAAAAAAAACAACAAAAAAAACTTTTTGCGCTTATAAATGAACAAGTGAGTAAATAGCGAGCAGTAATTAACAATAAACATAAATAAACTCGTTTTCCTGCGGCCGCGTTGCGGCGGTCACCTCTTCTCCCAACACGCGAGGAGGAGTTGTCACTCACCGTATCCGAATCGTCCTCGTCCTCCTCGCAGTGCCTCCCGGCGGCCCGGGGGTCGCCCACCACCCTCAGCTCCCCGATCACACCCTGGTGGGAAACACGCACGCAGTTTTTCATGCGCGATGATGCGTGTAATCATGTCAGAGACTTGTTCTCACACACACACACACACACACACACACACGCCATGTAATAGTTCCAACATAAAAGACAAAAATATGGATGATTATCTCTGCCCGGGCTTCGGTAATATTTCCCCGGGAATTCCCCCGTTCCACACAAATCAGAGGGGCCATTGATGTCTCCCAGTTTTGGCCTGCGCCTGTGAAGTGCCGCTATCTCCGCCTCAAAACGCACCATCCGATACATGTTCCCACACAGGATCCTCGCACAGATAGCGTGAATGCTATCTTCCCGCCTATCAAAGGGCCATTAGCCGCGCTTCCCGAGTTATTTTGAAGGCGACTCTTTAGGACACGTTTACGTCCTGAGTATAAAGTCAAATGGATTTTTTTTATTTTTTTTGTACTTTGAAGATAAATAGCCCATTGGCATTTTAACCCCGTCTTTAGCCAGACTTTTAACGGCCTGCTCTGTAACTTTTTTCTTTACGATGTTTAGCCGACGTGCTTTTATCGAAGTGCTTCAGCTCTTCGCAATAAATCTCGAGATTTCTACTCAAGAGAAGGAAGAATCTGTCACCGCAGCACATTTCTGGTCGTGATGGATAATGAGATAAAAAAAACAAAAAAAAGGACGTCCGATAAACAAATCCTATTTCAGACTGGAATGTGTATTTTCTAAATACATAATGTGTATATTTAGATGTTCAAAGAAGCTTGCTGTGCCCTGATTTGATTAGGGCCGATTCGATTCACAAGACCTCGGGAGCCGAGGGGCCACGCGAGGGTCAATAAATAGCACATGGCCAACAAGTGGTGAAATCAGAAACGGGGTTTGGATTCCTGATTTGAAAGAGGCAGTTTAGAAAACGTCTTTCTGACAAAACATCCAACCGCAAGGGAATACTTTCGATGGGCTTGAAATCTAAAATGTGTAGCAGGGACACAAAGTGGTTTCCAGCAAAATGAGCGGCGATGTTCAAACAGTAATAAAAAGATAAAGAGAAGTTTTACAGCTGAGAGAGGAAGCCGGAGATGATGTTTTAGCTGCTGGAAACCGCTGCAGATTTAGTTTCAAGGGTGTGGAGCCAGATGGGAGTTCTAATGTAAATATATTTAGTCGTAGCAAAATCTCTTTTATGCCATTATTCGTGTGATAATGTTATTAAAAGATGCTTTTTAATACAGATTTGAAGGGGATTTCTGCTTTGTTTGGCCATCCTGTAAAGTCAGTAAAAAAAAAAAGCGCCCGTGACTTTAAGCCTTACCTTTTCTAAATATAACCTTGTTAACAGAACAGGAAGGTCACTTAAGTCCATGTGAGCGGCAAAACTCTACATTTTGTAATATTGAACACTAAAAACTGGAAGTAAAAGGATCGACACCATGTTAAAGTTGAACTCAAAAGGAGCTCGTAAGGTCATGTCGTGTACGTCCACTGAAAATACGGCCTTTAAATGCCCATCAAAACAGTAAATTACTCAAAGTTAGACAGAAAGCACCTCTTCAGTATCTGATTTTCTCAGACATGATTTGAACTGGGATGTATTTTCAAGTAATGAAGCAATGAATAATCTATTTTTTTTTATCTGGGACTATAATTGTAATTATTACTAAAGAGTCCAGAAAGTCTCTTTTCCTCACATTCTTTTGGGGATTACGTGGACATAAATCAGCCCATGCTGATTGATTGTAATGTTTCCAAGTATATAAAATCCCCCGAGGAAAGCAGTGTCGTAGATATAGATGCAGTTTTTCTCTCAAAATAAAAAATTTTTTCAGTGTAAGCGTTGGGGAAAAATAAAACCTGTCCATAATTTATTTATTAAAATAACTGAGCGCATGGAAGCAGAATGACGCATTATCCCTATACAGTCGGCAGCCGTGGGTGAGTTGCTTAAAACCCTTTCACAGCTCAGGTCAGCAGTTTGTTGCTGCCAGCCGCTGAGATTTACACCAGTCAAATGACTGCCTCTAATTACAGCACCAGTGTGAGGTCTTTCCACTTATGTGCAGGCTTTTGGGGGGGGGGGGAGAGGGGGGAGGATGATGAAGTCGTGGAGGCGTTCATGTTATGGTTTCGGAGTTGGCCAATTTGAGCAATTAGATCACGAGAGTTATTCTGACAAAATGTTCCACATGACGACTACGGGGAATCAAAACACCGAGCTGCGCTGTGCAAAGCCTCACGCAGCAGGAGTCCTGTCTCATCAAAGTTTTCGTAGGTGCTCGGTGGTAGAAATTAGTCCGATCGACTCGGTGCACAATCACCGCGAAAGGTACGGCATAAGTTCACACATACCAGGAACTTCTCCGGATCGGCGCCTCCAGCTTGCCCGACAAACACCCCGGCGCCGTCTTCCAGATCCATCTCATCCGGGGACCTCTCCATGGGCATCACCTGAGGGTCTGAGTCGCAGTTGAGGTAGAACATCACCTTGTCGTCCCTCACGGCGATAGCGAAACGGGTCCAGACGTCCCTCATGGAGGGCACCAGGAACCTGGCCGCCTCGTAGGAGCGCTGCGAGTCGGGCTCCGTGTAGTACAAGATGACGTTCTGGTTGGCGCCCTGCACGGCGGACAGTTTGACGCCCACGTACATGATCTTCTGCGAGGCGTCCGTGACGGAGAAGATGACCCCGCCCCCGTCGGAGGTGGGTTTCAGGTTGAAGATGAGGGAAAAGTCTCGGTGGAAAGGGCTCGGGAAGTGGGCGCGTGCCAGCTGGCCCGTGTTGGCGTCCGGGCCGAAGCGGTAGCCGGGGGTGTCCGATTCGAAGACCAGGGTGATGTCGCTGGGAGGAGGATCCCCGATAAGCTGCAGCAGGGAGACTACAGTGTCTTCTGCAGAGGGAGAGAAGCAACACGTCAGACCGCACTGCGCATGAAGAACCGTAGAGGTTAGAAAGGGAGGGCTGCATGGCAGAGTATGTTAGACCAGGAGCTGGTAGGTGGATGTGAATGTTTCTGATGGATGCAGGAACATCTGCTCTGACTTGCACATCAGTATAATGGGTCACATTTAGCCGGGTCTTACCAGACCCTAATTCACTGGTTGAACATACATGGCTTTGCTTTGGCGCCATCGTTTCCGCTCGCACCCTACTGCGTATGGACCTCGGATTCATTTTTGAAACTGCCGGACCACCTTTTAACCATCTGGCGTTGACCACCACATGAGATATGTCGTACGCCAAAACTCAACGGGCTGTAAACAGGACCCTCCCCCCAAATGTGAGCAAAGTTTCCACTAAACTTGAAGCTCTTTTTTGAGAGATGTTGGGAAACCAACTCTGCTCAGGGGACCACAAACAAACAAGTCCTTTTATTACTTCAAGACCAAAATATGGAGCGGGCTGTTAAATGTACCCAAAACATCTGCCAAAACGGCAAAGCATGGGGGCGTGCGAGACCCCGGCGGAGATTGAAAGGCCCGTACACCAAGACGAGACCAGCTTCTACTTTCTGAACCGAAGGGAGGTCTGAAGGTAAAGTCCAGAAGATGCTGCGCACCGATTTGAGTACTTCACACTTAAATACGAGTATGTATATACGTCAGGTAAAACGTCGTTGTGTGTCCGTCGCATTTACTTATTTAAAAAAAAAAAGAAAAAAAGAATTCGCCTTAATTTCGATCTGTTGCCGCAAACCGTGAAACAGATGTCTCCGTGAATGTCCATGCAAGATACCAAAAAAAAAAAAAAAAAGAAGCTAAACTCCTCCGACTTGTGTGACAGTCTTAATGTCACTGCCGGAGGACACCCGGGGGACCAACAGCTGGGCCCCCAGCATATCTCTGCACGCTCTTCCATCACCCCGGGAGACTCTGGCGAGGTCACTGCATAATAATTGTGTTTAGGAAATTCAAGGGACAAAAAAAAAAAAAAAAAAACAGCCACGTGTTGTCATTCCCATTTCACGGCGGACAGAGATTTTGTTACACGAGCACCAGACTTTGAAACTTTTCGCTTTGATCAAAAACAACGTTTACACGTGTTAAAAGAAGAGAAATGACTGTTTTTGGACAACAGATGACGTTTTTTTTTTTTTTTTTTTTTGGTGCTTTGAAGAAATTCTTTGGTTTACCACCTGGTGACTGCTGAGTGAGCTCTATTGTTCAGTTCAAAGCCTCCCCACCGCCCCGGAGTTGCAGGAGAGCAGCGGGGGGGGGGGGGGAGGTCGTCGGCTGGCTTTTGTCGAGAGCTTAAACGCGCGAGGTGTTTCAGCCGAAAACCGATGTCCCGCTTTCTCCCGTACAGCCGCAACCAAAAGTTTGAAAACGCCGCGTGCTTTCTGCGGACCGAAGATGCTTTCGTTTGAATCGGAGCTAACAGAGAATCCAGTCAAGCTGTAACAGGGACGGCAATCCCAAAAATAAATGCATTCCACTGCGCGCCTCGTCTTATGCGCTAATCAGACAAGACATTTCTAAAGAAGGTTCATCGGAGAGTTACGTTTATTAAATCATATGCGTTTCATTAGGAATATAAATCAAAGGGAAGTCCAAAGACGGACGAAAACGCCATTCAAATCTGAAAAAAAAAAATGTGGAAAAAGTTGTCATCTTTTTTGGTAGGCACTTTGGTGTTAATGTACAAGATTATGCTTCTTAAGCCAAATTCAAAATAGCGTCTTGATAGGAAATCCAATGTCAAAGGCCGTGTGAGAAGAAGACGTCGTTCTGATCAATGGATCAAACCTTGATAAACCTTTCTGAATTCTAAAATCTTGGGAGAAGTGAGACGCGAGCATAAACTACCCATTTCCTATTTGAATTAGAAAAAACTTCTCCCTGAAATGCCACAATGGGTCCAAGGTTAAGACAACTTGAGGTAAATCTTCGGTCCTTGACTGCTGCAATGGATGGCAGTTAAACAAAAAAAAAAAAAAACACAGACCAGATGTTTGCTCGGATAAAGTCAGAATGAGAAACCTGGAGGGTCTCTCCAAGCGGGCCTGTGCTCACACGTCTGAACCCTCCCTACTTGAGTGCACCGTCTCTACCAAAGGAAGGAGTTGAAAAAGGCAACAAAAAAAACACAAAAAAAACCCTTTCGTGGTAATTCAGCAAGGAAACCCATCATGTGGGAGAGGACGGCGTTTGAATTTGCACATCATTCCGCCACAGGGGCCGAAGCTCACTCGAGCCCCTTTTTTTTTTTTTTTTTTTTTTTTAAAGCAGGAACTCGACATATCCCTGCGTGCGCTGCAACTCTTTTCTGAATGACAACCGCGGTCCAACTCTTTGTTTAACTTGCAAGAAACATGCGATCTGTTTGGCGTAACTTCTCAGCCACTCGTAAAAATGATTTGATTTGTGGTCTAGGAATGCGAGGCGCATCTCTCCGACAGAGCCTGCTTGTCCCTCAGCGTGACGCATTCCTCTGCAGAGCAAAGTGGATATTCAGCCTCTCCTAAAACATATCCGTCCCCCCCCTACAAAGTCAAACATCGGATTTTCTTCAGCTTTTGGTCGGACGACTGCGGACGTCCTTTTTGGAACGTGCGATGCAACCGGAGCTTTAGAAAACCTCTCCTCGGCGAACCATCTCACCTGTTAGCCATCGCTCGCACCGACCGGATGCGTAACTTGTCGAGCTAAGAATTTAACTACAAAAAAAAAAAAAAAAAAAAAAGGAGGAGGAGGTTTTCATGCAAATCAGACGATAATCTTTCATCTTATAGTAATACAAAATATATTACGGGTGTAATTGTGCCAGATGCCACTACGGGACTGTAAATAGACAATTTAATGAGCGGATCTAAAGGCGATTCAAAGGTTTGACTCGCTTTAAATCTAAAGAATTCCTTTACTGACGCCGGTTCAATGTGCCCGCAGTGTCAGCGAAGGGCCAGTCAGCCATTCCCCGTCAGGGATCAAAAATTGTTGCGCGCACAAAAGGGTTCAAAACATTAGCATTTTAAGTGCAATCTCAATTCAGGCCTTTTGTTCAACACTGACGGCTTCAAGGTCAGTTGGGGGCTTTAGAAAGGAGCCGTTGATGAATGGAGCGGTGCGGGGTTTATGGCGCTGGTTTGTCTCGTCTGGAAGAGCGCTGACTGACCCGGGGAACGCATTCCCGCACGGGGCACCGGACTCTGTGATACTCTGTTGATGAAGCTGTGTGTACATTGCAGGACACGGCTTAGGGAGGTACGTGACCCTTTATGATCCGCGGGGAAACACGGGAACATCTGGACGCTCAGAAAACCTCGCGGTTACACTCGACTTTCACTCCGTCACCATTTCAAACGTCCCTTGGGGCCTGCTGACAAGGGCAACGATCTCTGCCTTCGACTCTGCGGTCCGACCCCGCGTTTGGAGTTTCAGAGTTCACCACTGAAAACATGATCAGTAGAGTCCCGTGGAAGGAAAAGAAAATAAAGAAGTGCAATCTTAATGCGTTTTTACCATGAACTGTGTCTGCAGGGCTCGTCAGGGTATTTATTTAGCGGTGACGCGAATCGCATTTTGTCACATGATACGGTGGCTGTGTTTGCTTTTCTGCTTGTGACGCGTGTTTGATCCTGTGGTTTCGGTGCATCTCCGCTTGCTAACGGGGTTGAAATGGAGTCTTTTGTAATGCTCCCAGTGATAAATCAATGCGTGGTGCTCGGTGGAATCAATTCTAATAAAATACTGTAGAAGATGAATGCGTATTACCTTTTAAAGTCTGTTTTTTTTTTTTTTTTTTATAGCTTCAGAGGACGTAAGCATTGATGCAGACAGGTACACTGTTTCAATGACTTTACTTTGTGCACGCGCATATGGTACCAGGACTACTTTAAAGATAAGGTTTGTAGAAGCGTAATGTGTGTCTAATGTGACGTAAAACTAAAAAAAAATGTAAATGAAAAAAAAAAGCTTAAATGCCCCTTTTTCTGCAAAGTGTTTGCAGTTTCTTGAACTCAATGCTAAAAACAACAAAAAAACAACCACATCAGAGTCCAGGAAAGAGATTTCATCTTGACTGAAGACTATGCTGTAATTCTAAAACCACAAAAAAGGAAGATGGGTCAACCACAAGATGTTTCACTTTAATCTACGGAGAACAGTAACAGGATACTGTTTAAGTTCTCCACCTGGAAGTAAAGAATTTTTGAGGCAACCCTCAAAGACCTGCCACATACTGCTACCTTCATAAATACCGTGTCTGTTTTGAACTCTGCTTCCGATGATCACAGTGGAAATGCTTCGAAAATGTGTTCACCGCGCACCCAAACTGCTGAGACAGCATAAAAACACGCCGGGCCGTTATCCAGCTCCAACCATCCCAGCACCTCTGCCCCTGTGTTTTGCAACACGGCCTCATCACGTCTCATTTTGTACTACAAAACCCAGGGGGTGTGTGGGGGGGTGGTGGTGGGTGGGGCGGAGTGGGGGGAGGGGGGAGCGGGGGGGAGGGCAATGGGTTTCTGGCAGCAGAAGTCGGACCACACTGTGCCCATAATTGGACCCCTCCTGAGAGCCAAGTCAAAATGATTCCCTGGCAAGCAGCGCGGCGAAGGACCGGAGCCAGCTTCGGGCCTTCCTGTCATGAGATACAATATCAATCTCGGCTCAATGGAACCACGGTGCTACAAATCAGTGTCAGACCACCAACCGGCAGCACAAGCCACAAAGCTAAACGTACACAGACGTTCGGGTTAGCAGGGACGCATCCGTCCTCTTTCATAGACCTGCGCAGACATAAATGTGGACAGGATTTCTCTTCATTTCAATTTAACGTCCTAAAGTGACAGAGAATGATGGAGTTTCTTAATGCAGGGGGGTAGTTTCAACCCGTTAAACTATCCAAAATAAATTGCACTTGACCTTTAAAACCCTGATATGAATGACTGCTCATCTTTCAAGGCAGGAGACCGGTAACCATGGAAAAACATCATTAACCGGGCACTAACAATCCTGCCCCGCTGAGGTGAGAGAATCCCATCTGACAGATTTATTTCGAAGTTTCCGTGATGCACACGCCGACATCTCGGTGGTCTTCCCACATACACAAATCAATCGGCTGCACTCTTAACATGTGAGTGTTCAAACCGGCCCCCTTTGCGTGTTTTTTTTTGTGTTTTTTTTTTTTGGCCCTTTCTTCAAATTCTACCCAAAAATATAGAATCACAAAGATTGCCAGTAGATCATGACACATTCTTGCGTGACAGGTCATAGTTAAATGATGTAGGAGAGGAGTGGTATTAAGGCCCGAAGCAAAAGGAGAGAGTATAAGTGCCCTCCTCCCACACATCGAGCCGACGGAGCGTCAGATAAGTGAAAAAGTCTCAGAGGCTTCCCAGACTTAACCCTGAGGGTCCTGATCCGATGGTCACGGGACTCGTAAGTGGGTGGACAAAGTCACCCGGCTAAGAAAGCACAAAAATAAAGCTTTTTAAAAAAACATTGTTTTGAGGCACACATTCACTGAGTCTTGTTAACATTTCTAATAGCCATTTACAGTTTGTGTAACCTTAAAGCCAACCTGTTTGCCTCTTTTAAAAATTGTGACCACAGGTTGCTGCAATATGGCACGAGCAAATGACTTAATTTTGGTTAATAAACACCATACGGAGATCACAGACTACTTTTCAAAGTCAACGTATAATTGAGTCAAAGTTTATCCTAAGGATTTGGGGGCTAAGAGACCACGAGGTAACTCAATAGCGGAGCAATTTGTTTAATCAAGTATGTTCGGCCTCTGTAAGTTTCCCATCTCAACCATCACTCTTAATAAGCAGTGTCCACCAGTGCGGTTTAAATGAGCGATACCAGATGGTCTCGACAGCAGCGACTCTCGATCCCTGAAAGATTTAGAGTGACTGATGGCACCCCTGTTCTACCTTGAGGCTGTTTTCACAGCATACATGCCTTGGTGGTGAAGCAGCTTATGGAGTACCAATAAAACCGGCCCTCCGGGGGCGTAAAGATCGGCAACGAGATCGGGCTTCTCCACAAACGTGCATGGTGCATATTTAAAAAGGAACAAACGCATGTCTTCTAACTTTTTAGAGCTTCCCCCGTCGCGTACACGTGCAACGGCTGGAAACACCTTTACTCTGAGCTGTGGAGAACAAGTCGAAGAACCCACAGGGTGTCCAACAAGGCGAGGCAACAAGGGTCGCAAAACTACCACGACACCTTTGTAGCACAAAGACACCGCATTAACTCTAATCCCTACCCTAATCTGTTCGAGCCAGACTCGCCGAACAAATTCGCAGATCAAACGAACACAGATAAGTGCGGGCCCAGATGTGTCACTTAGTCCTGGAACCTGAAACATCTTGTCCACTCACGCCTGTCAGCGGCGCAAGCTGTCGGCAAGATAGTGAAGCTGTAAAAAGACATAATCTTGGACTCCCGGTGATACGAATTGACAGTGCTTGTGTGTGTGTGTGTGTGTGTGTGTGTGTGTGTGTGTGTGTGTTTAACAGCAAAAAAGGGAACGGGCTTTGAAGAGGAGCGGGCTCACAGGGACATATTTTCTCTCATGAGTATGTTCAAATAAAGAACTGAGAATTCAGGGTTTTGTCACATGACTCCATAGTCTCTTCAGACACGGGGGGTGGGGGGGTGGAGTTGTGTATAACCTTACTGGAATGTGTACAACACTGCAGCTCTAACGATGCTGTTACATGGAGCCAATTAACTGTTCTGGTATTTGGCGCACTGTAATCTCATCTAAATACATTTTTAAACACAGTAATTACAAGATACCAAAATGTTCATCACCAACTGAACTGCATTATACAACATCAGTCTTCATAATGCGTTCCAGAAAGGACAGAAACAAGTGGCGTCAATGACGATTCATTTCTTCAACTATAAAAAAAAGAAAGAAAAAAAGCACCTGTTAAAATGTGTTCAGAAATACTTCGTCCAGCCCAGTCGTACAGGCCGACATCCTCACGAAAAATCAAACTGACATCCCACTGCGGCAAGCCTGACTGCTTCCCATGCATGACAACCTAAAGTGTCCGTTCCTGAACAGACAAATGCGCATCGAGCTGTCAAAAGAGACGTGCCGAAGTAATTCATGCACACATTGCGTACAGAAGGAGGACTTCTGTCGAATGGTGTGTTAATTAGAAACTGTTGGCTCGGCTACATTTTCATACAAATCAACAAGAAAAGAAAATCAAAGAAATAGGATTAAAGAATCATTATTAGATTAGTATTTTATACTTAATGAATAATATGATCAAATAGCACTTCAAGCAGAGATTTATTATTTCACAATGTTGTGTTTTCTGACGTTATTACAATCTGCATTTAGTAACTCTGCAATTCAATGATATTCACATTATTCTCCGTACTGCATTTGGTCTTAACACCGCAGATTCAGAACAGGGTATATAGACCGTACAAACCAAAGTACTGAGCGTCTCAGAGAAACATTTTCCTTTGAATTATTAACTAACAAAGAAAATGTTTAAGTTGAAGTGTGTGTGTGTGTGTGTGTGTGTGTGTGTGTGTGTGTGTGTGTGTGTGTGTGTGTGTGTGTGTGTGTGTGTGTGTGTGTGTGTGTGTTTTCTTGTGTGTGTGAGCTTCATAGAGTAAGTCACATGCGATACAGAGGACAAGGGAAACACATACATGCAACAAGTTAAACACCACAAACTGCTGGCACCATGCTTGTTAGGCTGTGGCCAGGACTTCCTTTTTACAACAGGAATGTTAAACTCATAAATAAGCATGCTTGTCTTTCTTTCAGACTTGAGGACCGACAGGGATAAATGTCTATTAATTGGACGGCTACCGGGTATTGGGCGGAAACACCAGACAAAACTGGGGAGTAGGGATTTTTAAAACTGGTTCAAAATGAATCCCAAAAAAACAGGATTCTTTTTGAGCCAGCGATTACCTTTGTGGTTACTAACTGACAAGCACTGACACCCATCCTCCTCCTCCTCATCCGGTAGAGTGTGGCACTCCACGGGGAGGCGTCCCTCGTCCAGGAGTGTCCAGCAACTGTCCCGCAGGACCTCGCAGAAACTCCGGCAAGGCAACAGGGGTAGCGGGGCGAGAGAGCCACACTTTGGTACCGAGAGAAGGCAGAAAAACCACTCCAAACTACGGTGGCAGTGCGACTTCAACAGCCAAGCCCATTTTCTCAGGAGGGCTTGGACTTCTTCCACACTGCTCTGGTTGAGGTAATTGGGCACCATAAACCTTTCCCCGACCATGAAGGAGCAGAAGGGAAGAGCGGTATCTAACAACAAGCACTGTGGGGATTCAGCGGCCGGGGCTGATTTAGCTCCTTCTTTTGGGTTTTCAGTCGGTGCCTGGCTACCTAGGGTTGCTCCTAAAGCTGTCTGGCTTGATGAGGTCGCTTGGCTCGGTACTTGCTCGTCTACCGAGGGTTGAGTAGCGTCTAAAATGCGACCAGTTTGGCTGGTCACCAGTTCCTGGCTTGGCTCGAACGCATGACCGGGCACTTGAGGTTCGGCAGCTGTGGGGTTTAAGGTAGTGTCTGTTGGTGGTTGGGGAATTACAATTTTGGTTGTTTGTGTTTGTGTTGTAGTAAGTGTCTGGCTGGCAAAGAGAGGTTGGCCGGTCTGTAACTCTTGGTTAAGATTAGCAGTAAATTCACTAACTGTGTAACTGTGTTCAGTAGTCTGAACAGAGGCGTCACCTACATTGATGAGTGAATCTTCCGGGTTTTCATAAGAATTCAAGTCATTAGCATTCCAACTCAAGCTGCCGTTTTTGTTTTCTGTGGTGTTGTTGTCGGTTTCAAAAGAAGATTCAAGATTTTGCTCCGATTTTTTGCTACCGAGACTCTGGCCCTCATCAACGATCGAAGCCGTTTCTCGTAACTTCAGCTGATCTGTTTGGGATACTACACTGCCTCCACTGTCTAACCCCTCGTGATCAGTGGGCATTACTTCTCCTTGTTGGTTTTCCCCAGAAAACTCCTGAGGTTCAAATCGAGATCCCCAACTAGTTTCAGCTCCAGATGCAAATCCTGATCCATACCCGAATCCAGAGCCAGACCAACCACCAGGCCCAGTGTCTGATGCCGGTTCGGACCCATGCCCAGATCTTAATACATTTCCTGTAAAGCTTAAATGATCAGATTCTCCAGAACCCATACCCTTTAGTGAAGATGAGGCATTACCAGGTTTACTTTTGCGTGCCAAAATCCCAGAAGCGGCCTTTTCTGACGCACGTTCGCTCTCTGGTTGTGTTGTCGGTAAAAGAGCGGTCAGCTGAGGAGCCTCGGTAGCCTCGTCCCAAGTCTGCAAAACCCTCAGGATGCCATGTCCTTCGTCAATGATCTCCGCTCCAACCGTTGCGCTACTCTCTGAAGGCGGTTCTCCACTGAACACTGGACTGCCGGACCCCTCGTGGTCCACTGTGGGGGCCAAAGTTGTAGTACCGGTCCAGGACCAGAACCAGGCATCAGAGCAGACCACCCACTGGGCCAGCAGAAACAAAACTCCAAACTGGGTCCTCATCGTAGCCATAAAGTCTTCACCACGTCCACCCGCTTTGATCAGGATCCCCCGGCGTGAACTATGACATGTCCATACAGCCACTCCACTCCACACACGCACACTCTCTCTCCTCCAGCTCTGTCTCCACACACACACACACACACACACACACACACAAACACACACACACACACACACTCTCCACGAGTTAAGCGGAGAGGAGAAGTGAAGAGGAGCGCTCCATTCAGGAGAGTTGACGGGGGGAAGAGCTGGAGGAGGTGTGCTCCGTTATTGGCTGGCCCTGGCAATATTTATTCCCCTAACTCCTCCTTCCTCCTCCTCCTTCTCCTCCTTCTCCTCCTCCTCCCTTTGTCACAGCAGTGAAAAGCGATCTCTCATGCTGACTGATACCTTGGAATTACAGCAGCCCAGCTTTTTCAGTATAATACTGATGCTTTCAGTGTTTTACAGAGAAGGGGCAATTTGTTCCACTCGACTTGGTCTCTTTGTTAAAACATGATAATAAGAAAACTGTGGATACAGGCTTTAAAAACAAAAAAACTCCAGTGTGGTCGTATGATTTTTACTTTTCAGCAAAGAGAATTTAATTACATGTCGTGTTGAAAGTTTGAAATATAGGGAGGGGCGGTGAGGTCCCATTAATAGATTAAATAAGTCCCTTTCCTTTGCAATAATGCAACAAATTATTGAACAAAAGTTGTCATTGTTACGTGTTGACATGTTTAAATATGATCAAACATCACCACTTTATTGAGGTAATTATATTATTACATAGGGTAATAGGAAACTATGCATCTGCACAACTGAAGAAATTCAATCTACTGAAGACTGAATTTGTCTTTCAGATCATTTTCGATTAAAAGACAGTTTCATTTCTTTTTGCAAATTCGTCAACTTAATTTCTTCCACGGACGCACCAATAAAACCCTTTTGTCCCTGTGGGAATTGCCCCCGCTCGACATGGTGCCGTTTATTGTTCGATCCGGTTTAGATGGCTGTTGTCAGTCCTCTGTGGTTACACACACACTAATCCAGGCCTCACTGTCTTGTCCAGACTGGTTTCTCACACAAACCTCTGGGATCGGTTGACAGAGACCCTCGACGAGTGCTAATGTGAGCTTAGTGATGAAAGGAGCAGGAAGTTTGTGGAAGTGTCTTTCTCGTAACGCTGCGGTTTTCAAAATAAAAGACGGGCGTTTTTTTTGTTTTCTTTCCTCAGCTGTTGATAGAAAGGAACTCTGTAATGAAGCTTCCAGACGCTTATATGCGCAGATGCAGAAATGTTTTGACACGAGCTTGACAACTTTATTATGTAACCCTCTTTGGTGACCCGGTCTCTGATGATCCAAGTGACCTCTGTCTGCAAGACTATGTATGTCTGGCCTTTAAGAAGAAGGCAGTGGTGGGGGAGGGGAGGGGGCAGGGGGGTCTGCTTGGCCTAAAAAAAAAAAGTGTGTTGTTTTCTCATTCACATCGCTGAAAATATTTAGTCTATGAATTAAAATGAAACTTTTTTTCTTTGTTTTTTTTTAATGTGGATACAATATAACCCGTCAGCGCAACATACCTGGAGTCAATGTCGAATATTTCACGTGATGAATTACCTTTTTAAAGTGATTCAACGTTTTATTTCTTGCAATGTGCCATATCTAAGCCCTTATCCGCATTTTATGATGCACACAGCTAATACAAAAATGCAGGAGTTGATTTGTGTTAGCTGTGACCTCTTAAAGGAAAATAATATAGTTCAGCTCACTTCATCACAGGGCCAAGCTACTGCTGCACTTTCCGTCCTGATGAAAATGTTTAATGAAAGGAAAATATTGTGTTTAGTCATATGAAAAGCAGTTTCCTTTTGGGCGAACATGACGAAGGAACTTGTGATTGTGTTTTGCCGTCTGACTTGTTCCTTCAAGCAACGAAATGGAAAAAAAAAAAAAAGTGGAGAATGAAAAGATACGTTTCATACCAGTAGTAGGTTTTAGTGTTTTCCTCTCACTGGAGGACGAAAGGCCTGTCAGGGTCATATTTTTGTTCACGTGTATTTCTGTGCTGTTTGCAGCAGTATGACAGTAAACGTAAACGTGCACTGGTCGACCCTCTGGGCTGGAAACACTTTACACTCTTAAACTAATTGTTCACTCCAACGCTGTCAGAACTAGAGCATTTAATTATTGCCCTGAAAAGAAGGACAGCTTTCTGTGGAAAATAACCTTTCCAAGTTAACTTTTAAACAATGACAAAAAAAAAAAAAAAGAAAGGAGGTATTTTCAGGAGGAATGAAGACTCGACTGTTGATATAGCATCAGTTATCAGCCAACCTAGATGCTCTTTGGTCAATCTGTGAACACGGAGCACTGAATAAACCAAATAAACACAATGGGACTTGGTTAATAAACTTAAGGGTGATAAGCTCTGTCTTGTGATGGGTAATGATTAGCCTCAAACGTCGGAAAAGCCCTCGCAGGCACTCTTGGTGGTGCAAAACATTTTTGTGTAGGTCAGGATTTTCTAACACATTGAGCACAAAGCAGAACACTAAAAGACAGCAGATGTTACACAACAACTAAAACAGCTGAGGGAGATTTGACTTCAGTTTTGATTTGAGTATCTTTTCAAAGTTAAGTGGTACACATCGCCACCCTGAACTGCTCATCCTTTATGTCAACAAATGTGGGGAGTCCCATCAGCAGGATTTGCCCTGTTAACTCGACCCTTTGTGTTCTTTTACTGCGTCAGATGCCAAATCCTAACGACTCTTTAAAAATCCAGGCAAAAAAGAAAGAAATTGTCTGAGACAGAACGAATGATCAGGAGTGTTATTTTTTTTTTCCAAGGATGACGATGAATTAGCCCGAGGTTGTATTTTAGATTTTCATATAACCTTAAAAAGGTAGAGAAGCGTTCCAAAGAGACACGGGTGGCCGAGCAAACATGCTGTCACCTTGTCAAGAGTGTCCTCAGAGGTAGGAAATGGTTTGCTTATTTATGCAAAAGCCTGACAAGGGAAAAAGACTAAATTGCCTTTAATGAAGGCAGAACAGGTTTGGACTGACAGTTTTTTTCAGCACAGGTAATCTCCAGAGATCATGCTGCGAAAAATAACCTGTCCCTCTTCTCAACATCCCTTTCATGTCTGCGGCTGCCCGTATAGAGCACAAACCGAGAGGCAAAAAGATAATACGGCGAGCAGGTTTCCTGTTTTTTAAGAGTGGAACAGGTAATTATAGTCAAACTGGTTGAAAAGTGTGTACTGTGTGTTTAAAATAGAAGGGAAACTAAAGGGAAAAAAAAAAAAAAGGAATCCATCTCCTCTGCTTTTAATCAGTGACATAAATACATCAGCATCTTGTCATGTATTCATGAGTGTCGTGCTAGAATTGTATTCTTTTATGTGCGTAGTTAAAGCATATTTTATAAGAGTTTAAGAGCAGTTCACATGCCGGTTGCTTGCTGTCAAGCCTGCTGATAGAAATCCGTAATCTTGGCAGGGAGTCCTCCTCATTTAAACGGTCAGTTACCCCACATTATATATATATATATATATATATATATATATATATATATATAAAGAGCATATCATCGCACAGCATATCATAACCTTCGCAGTTACAATCACAACTGTGTGCATTATATGTGCAACTGTGTTCAATTTGGGGAAGTGACCCTTTAAATAAGCAACCACAACTCCTCTGACAGACTGTAAAAAAAAAAGAAGTCCGTTTTTACTGCTTTGGTTTTGCCATAAATCTTGCCTCTGCATCCTTCTAAGTAAAGAACTTAAGTACTGCCTCCGTTAAACAAATGCGTCGACACCACACCAGGATATTCCTCTGTGCATCCCAGTGATGTCTGACCGGTGAAATCCCGAGAGGTTTGGGGAGGAGATGAACTGAAATTCCAGGCCTCCCCCGTGCGTCTGTCCTCACAATACACAGACAAAAGCCTGAAACCTAAGACCGGGAATGAGTCTGAAGGCTGAGACCATCAATGGGAGGTGAATGATCGGCTAATTACAACACCAACAAAACCTCCTGAACATAATCCACAAGGGCTGAAGACGTTCCAATTATCTGTCACTACGCGGCGGCGGTGTTTCATTATGCCAAACTGACTGTCATTCAGATATCCTGTTTCATATGAAGAGTTGGAGCTAAATATAGCATTTGTGAATAATTGAAGAGCACAAGGGTGTATGTCTGGCAAAGAGAGAAAGTAGTAAGATTTTTTTTTTTTTTTTTTTTTTTTAAGCACACCTTCCCGATCAACCTCGTCAAAATGATTTATTGCGTTAAAGCTTCTGCAAGGAAACTCTAGACAGAGCGGGGCTTTTATACCTGAAGTGTAACTGGATGCACGAAACAACATAAAGTGACAATGCCCTTGGAGCAGCTAGAGGGCCTTTTGGCAGAGCCCCCCCCCACCCCCACCCCTCTCCCTCCCTCCCTCCCTCCCTCCTCCTCCATCCCCCGCTGCATAGCCACGATGTTATTTCAGCGAGTGGGGGTCGTTGACCTCTCGCTGTGAGTCACAGTAGAGTCGCCGTCTCAGCGGTTATACATGCGTCAAGCTCCGAGGCACTGGAAGAGCTGGGAGTCTTTAAGTGACACACACAAATTAGGACGTCCCACACACAAACAAACACACGCACGCACAAACAAACAAACACACACACTTGTGCTGCAGTCGCACAGCATGACACAGCTGAGCCGCAGTGTAAATAGTCAGACCTAAACGTATATAAAGTCTAGTGAACATATGGCTGAAACACACACGCACGCGCACATACACACACATACACACACACGCACACACATACACACACACGCACACACATACACACACACGCACACACACAGTCCTGTCTAAGCTGCATTTTCCTCTGAGAAAAAAGGAAACTTGAGCAACAGGTTACACACATAGACTGTATATAAAAAGTGGACTTGGCTTCTGGGTTGGAAAAATGAGGCCGATGCGGAAGTGCCTTAAACTGTAATACCGCAGAGTGCCACTAGAGGTCGGCTCCAAAAAGCCTCCACGGCTCCATCGACTCTCATTTCAACTCATCTCACAAACTTCTCAGTCAATAAAAATTCTCCACGAGTTTTGGAGTTAGTTAAAGTCGCTCCTTCTTGTTAGTTTTCTGGCGGTCCATCAGAAAATAATCTCGTCCTTAATTCGAAAATAAGCTTGAAAAAAAAAAGTGTTTTGGGGGGCGTGTCGGTTTGATTGACAGGCCTGTGGTGCAGTCAGGTTACGGCTATCGGCGGGCGGGACGTAGTTAGTCGGGTTTCCAATCGGATCGAGTCAGATCCACCGCTCGCTCCTCCCCAGTTCATCCAAATATGGTCACTTCCGTTTCCAAACCGCTCCGAATTAACAAGATGGCGCTCGACGCTTCATAACGGCCGTTCACGAACCGACGGACGACGTCACTGTTGGTTGCCGTTTGCTTACAGCACAGAGCTGAGCAGCTGCACAGTTAGGGACTATTTAACAGCCGTCAACAACAACAAAAAAGAAGCCTTTTATCAAATTCAGACGGCATTTTATCCTCTTTAAAACCACAGTCATGTGACCTCGTTGCTCTAGTTTTTATTGAAAGCGTAATATACAGTTTGGGAAGCACGGTGCATAATAAAAGTGTCCTGAACGGCGGACAAACCGCATGCATGTCAAGACTTGGACAATAAAATGTCCAGCGTCTCTGAGATGTGCGACTGGTGAATGTGTGGCACTCAGTGTGTGAGACAGCCGGAGAAAGAGGAGGGGAGGGGAGGGGAGGGGAGGGACGGAGGTCAGAGGGTCACAGCTATCACATCAGGAGGGAAAGGGGTCCCGTTTCCCACAAATAGAGAGATTTATCAGAGCGGCCTGCAGCAGCGGGTTATGACCGGGTAACTCTGCCTGCAGCCTAAATGCTTCTCGTTCACACGTTACAACTTTTATAAACCGGTTTTTAAGTTTTGTAAATTCTGAAGAAACTTCACGAGTTTTTTTTTAAGATTACATTTGAAACAACAGACCATGTGGAAGCTTTGGACGACTGTAAGGCCAGACCTCTGCGGACATTAAAAGATGCATGTGAATTCAGGAATAGGGCCGGGTATTGTTCAAAAATGTTCTATATTGTCACTAATACCTTGAGACTTTTCGACACTGGTTCCTAAATGAGACTTTTTCAAAGTTTTATCAAATCCATTTTAAGACAAAGAAAATTAGACATTACAGTAAAAAAAAAATCGGTGGTTTTCATGCAGTTTAGCGGCGGATTTACCGATGCCCCTTAAACGCCTCCATAAAAGTTATCGCTCGATGCTACATTTTCCTGTCGCCCCCTAAACACCTCACATGCAAGTTATTCATGAGATACTAGAATTTAGCAATGATCCATAAACAACTCAAATGGAAACTACTGCCTGATGTCAGAATTTACTAATGTCCCTTAAAAGTCTCACGTGGAGAACTATTGATCGATGCTAGAATTTACCGATGATAAATTCACACTGCACGCTACAATTTACAGATACCCCCTAAACACCTTCGCATGCAAGTTCTCTTTAGATGCTGGAATTTACCGATGTTCCCTAAATGTCTCTCATGATTTCATGTAATCGACCTTTCATAGACTAAACATTTAATAAAAAAATGGCTAGTCGTGGCCCTCCATGTCAATATAAAGTGTCAATCAAGGCCTGAATTAAAGAGCAATGAAGTGTTTCCTTTTAAAAGGGACTTGAATCTACGACCTTTATATTTTTTTTGTTTTATCAGTGCCAAGTTTCTACTGTAACTTTGTCTCAGATGAGTCTCCGGCACTGACTCCGGCTATAAAGAGGAAGATTTAAGAACCAGAAATCTCATCACATGGCCGAGCACAGCCCCTTCAAATCCCTGCAGATTCCGTACATAACCGTATCGAAGTGCTGAAAGGCAGCAAACTTAACTTATTGCTCCTTTAAAGAGCGCTCGGCTGCACCTTTGCACCCGACGATCCGGTGTCCTGCAGAACGAGGCAGACGTGCAGACGGAGCCCTGCAGGGTTCCTCACAGTCCTGCTCAGGCAAGCAGAAACAGCTTGGCTGTCACTCTGAATAAGACACATTCCAGAACAACAGGGGAATATGTAGCCTGTGGTGCCTAAACAACGGTTACAGTATAGGAAAGAGAGGTGGAGGTGGAGGGAGGGCAGAGATTGGGGGGAGGGGGAGGGGGAAGGGGCTGTATATGGGACAGAAGACAGACAGCCATGCTTTACCGTATTAATTCCAGGCCAGATCAAAGCTTAGATAGTCGTTCCAAACATAATTGGCGACCCCGAGAACAGGTCAGCTGTACGTTCCTCTTATAGTTTCAAAGACCGTGAAACTCTCCGGCCGGCCAGGGTGAAGTGTTCGGTTCCCTTTGTTAAATTCTTCGGCTTGAGATCTAATCAAACCCCACGACACATTGTATGTTTTGGGAACTGCTACCCATGCAGAGGCAAGCCGGATTCTTTACACGGCTTTTAATGTAAATAAACTGCAAACTTCGGTGACTTACATCCACTGAGCTATTAACACGGACACAAACACGCGGCCTCGCTTCGGCTGAATCGACACTCTCAAACACCCGATGAACATAATTAAAAAGAGCTGAGCTCCGGCTGCCCTGCGGTCATCTGTAAAGGAAAAAAAAAAAAAAAAAAATCCCCACTCCAAAGGGACTACTCACAGACTCCTTGTTACTGTAATGACTCCACTAATTAGTGCACTGTCGAGTCTAGGAGCATCCGGAAGTGTCTGAGCTGTAATTGGCTCACGATGCCCGGGAGGTGTTATCTCAGCTAATGACAGACGCACTATCGATTCGTCTGCCTGAAAACAAAAAAAACAAAAATACTTCTGCCGACTCAGGAGACAAGCCGAGACTTTTCATCTAATTGATGTTTACCGTTTAAATAGGTGTTGCCTCGGAGAGAGAGTGTCTTTTATTTTACAATTAGAAGTTGTGTGGCAGGTTTATGGCTGTTTTGCAGGAGATAATCACGGTGTTATAACGGCGTATTAAATGCGTTAGAGAGTGTTTCGCAGTTGTGGTGGAAAGAGGGAATATTTTTTTTTTTTTTTTTTTTTTTTTTTTTTTACTGTAGATTTATGAGTGCTGAGCAGAAAAGTAAAGATGCATCACATACAAGAGGAAGCAGCTGATTCTGAGCGTCACTTCACATCCATATGTGGTGAGGTGAAATGTGGGGAATTAGCTCCCTCTAGTGTCCGCATGGTGAACCACAATTAGATGCAGCACACCCATGCTGTGTTCCAAAATGTTCCTTCCATCAGTACGCTAACAAATAGTTCTCTGACGTGTCAGGACTCTTACCTGCGCAGTACTTGAATTTTGACAGGAAGTGTCGTTTCAAATCGCACACTGACCGGAAATAACCTCAGCATGTGAACACATCACTCGCCAAAATATCTACAGCTTTCACTGTTTTACCCAGAAATCAACGTGTTTTCGTGCCCTCTCAAGGTTCAGAGTTAATTTATTTGTCATTCCGACCAGATCCATATTAACACACATACAGTGGAACGAAATTACGTTTCTCAGGACCAGGATGCAAAGATAATTATCTTAAAATACCTGAAGAATTCAAATACAATAACAGAACAGCAGAGAACAGCTGAAAAGCTAAAAAAAAAAAAAAAAAAAGTGCAAACAATTAAAAGTTCATAATTATAAAGACACAGCGGCTCGTACGTCCCGTAGTAAAGGACAATAATAAATAAAAGACGTAAATTTTTTTTTTTTTTTTTTTTAAATCTCCGTTTAACACAACCAGTAAACACATTGATTCTTCTGTCCAGCAGCAGCAGTGAAAAATAATAACTTTCGTGTGGTGTTCAGGGACAGCTGCATTTTCCTCAGACGCCTTAATTTGAAAATCCCTCAGGTCGGTGGCCCCGCCCCTTCCTCTACTTAGCCAAGATGACGACCGTTTAGGGTGGAAAGCGTACAGCGTTTCACACTTGTGTTTTGGATCGTTTTAAGAAACTGCATGTTTCTGTACCTGACAGCGTGAAGGCACCGATGCGCTCAAACTACTGAGTGTTCGCACACGAGTACAATATTCGGGACACAGCAGCAGTTTTGCCTCAGTTTCCTGCAATGAACCGGTTAATAGTGAGCTGTAGTGAAAGCAGGTCTTTTTTTTTAACTTTTTTTTTTTATTTTAAATGCCACAGATTTAAAACACTTCCTCCCATGCAGCTGCTCATTACAGACACTTTTCTTTGTATAAAATGTACTGTACGTGTCAGACGTTAACACCTCACCATGACCCGTAAAATGAACCAAACCCCGTCGTGCACACGTCACCGAATGACAAAAAGCTTTAACTTTACTCGACAGGTGTTGCTCGCCCGGACAAAACCACACCTGTAGAAAATCAAACACAACGTCCGCAGGGCCTGTCGACAGCAAACACCACCTCACGGCAGATAAAGCACTTAATACTTATATTTAGAAAAAAAAAAAAAAAAAAAAGCTGAACGGGTGGGGGGGGGGGGGGGGTTAAATGATGCTCCGAGATAATGGAGTCATTGCAAGGTGTTTGTCTTCATCTGCTACAGTGCTGGGGTTGGGTAGGGAGACTCTCGACACACCTGCACTGTTGATGTGACAACACAAAGGAAAACCACAAACACAGTTTGTTTCCCAGTTATTATGCTCGCTGAATGACGGGACTTTGGCGATTAAGCCCTTAAATGCGGCGGCTTTGACTTTTAAGACCGCACGTTGCGACATATGGAGAGATTTACAGAAGGAGGCGCACGGCCAAAGTCAACTTCTTTCTCATTTAAGCAGAGAATTAAAAAAAAAAAAAGAAATGTAAAAAAAAAAAAAAAAGCCCATCTTTAAAAAAAAAATCTAGAAAATACGAGCGTCGTCTTGAGGGACGTGCGGAAGAACCTTTTGGGCTGTTTGACTCGTGAAATTCTCGGTTGTCATCGGTAGAGGGAGACCAAGTCACTCAGAGGTTAATTGCGGGACACTGACCTCATTTACAGTCCAAAGCACTCAGGTCACAGGACTGTCATTAACATGTCATTAACATGCACGTGCACAACATGCAAATACGAAGAGACGGAGATACTGTAGGTGGCGCCGATGAACGAAGTCTACCCGGGTTGTCCAAGGAAACAAGACCCTCAATATTGCAGTACGGTAACCTGCATCCGAGAGCCAAACTGCACCACGCGTGGTTTGGATGAGTCGTGTCCTTCAACCAGTGCTCAGAAGTTAGTCTTTTTAAGAAATCATATTTTATTTCACAATGCGTCTTTTTATTTAACCTGCAAGTCTTTTTTTTTTTTTTTTTTTTTTTAGGGGTTATTACCTTCTTTTTTTGTTGTTTTTGTTGTTTTTTTAATGAGAAATTACTTTAAACCCTTTAAACTTTTTGGGGTTTTGTTAGGAGGCTCACTCAAAGCTTCCACTTATGGGCAGGTTAATTCATATTTAAAGCAAAAACAAAGTTTCCTAAAATACATTTTACTTAAAACAGCTGACTGAATCAAAGAAGATGCAAAATATGAATGAATATGACCCCGAAAGGTAGTAAAATAGACGTTTTATTCCGAGAGTGATTTCTTAAAACGTGATCACAATATAAAACATGGACAAACTTGTAAACATATCTTAAAACCAATCAAAAACTCCAACAATGAGAGACTTAAGATTCCAGCCCTACAAAGACTTTTTATAAACCCTTTTATTTTTGCGTAAAATAGGAATTCACATAACAGGATTTGATCCATCCAATTACAATTTACACGTCTAGGAGTTAGTTATTTTTTTCAAAAGGACAGCCCAGTGAACTTGAAGTGAAGGTTTCAGACCGCTGACAAATCATTTACCTGCTTCCTAGACCTGAAAAGAGCTGAGCGGGACTTTCCCACACCTGGAATCCAGACACACTGCTTGTCTGATACGTGGCCGGGTCGGAGGGTCACAGAGATGAAAATGTCCAATTCAGGTTAGCTACACATTTACTTACACAATATCTGGGTCTGATAATGGGCGTAAGCAAACAAAAATTACACACTTATGACTACGACCATTTGTGGATTTGAAGAAAATGTGAGATATGGTATTATTCATGATTTTTGTATACAAAAAAAAAATAATAATAATATTCCAGCTTCAACTTTAGGGCATGAGCAAATACCAGGTGGCGACGGGTCAGAAAACTGTCTCTTCTGACCGGAGGGTCACCGGGCGGTCTGCAGAAACCAGACGGGAAGATCTGAATCGGAGGGAAATAAAATGAGGGACGGCGTCTACTTTGTTGAACGAGCATGGAAAATGTCCTTAAGCAAGACACTTCGACTCCCACTGGAACGGCTTTGCTGGCTAAAGATAAATGAGTGTCGGGGTCGTTAGCGGGCTGACACTAGGCAGAGCATAGTTCAACCAAAGTTTAGTTTTCTATTACAGCTGTTAGTGCTCCTGTAAAAATGCTGTTAAAAAAAAAAAAAAAAAAACCCGGTCACATTTCTGTTTCGAGCCAAGCTGGCAATTCACTGAAGAAACGAGAAACTAGTTCATATCCCTTTTTTTTTTTTTTTCTTCCCAAACGCTAATCGCCGGTTTAAGGTGAGTCTGGGGGTGGACGGTGGTTAGAGGAGGAGTTGCACACGTCAGCCGTTTCCCTGCAAGTGCCTAACAGGACTGTCCACTGAACCACCGAACGTACTTCACGTTCAGGTTTTTGCAACGCCAAATCGAACAGAAGGCCAGACGGTTGCCACCTGATCAGCTACGGCAGTACGTTTGAAGGCGGCTCGGCCGGCCGGCGATGACAACGCTCGTCATTCTCCGCTTCCCACAAAGATGAAACGATGTGGAGGTCGGAAGTCCGGAATAAGTAGCGTCGACTCCGGGGATTAGGATCCATAGACCCGGACGGGCGCGAGAAGAACAAATTACCCAGAAGCTTCTTTGAGAGACGTCTGTAAGTGGCTCCGGCGGGGAAATGAAAACACAACTGACATCTTTTAAATAATCCCTCGACCTTTTCTCTCAAAAATGTCTGCAATTCTGTGACGTGTCCGCGCCGACATGGGCGCAAGTGTTTGTCCCCCGAGGA
Organism: Brachyistius frenatus; assembly: GCF_029030835.1. Classification (NCBI taxonomy): domain Eukaryota; kingdom Metazoa; phylum Chordata; class Actinopteri; family Embiotocidae; genus Brachyistius; species Brachyistius frenatus. The sequence goes on from NW_027210627.1 coordinate 2,245,585, forward strand.
TTCATTCTTCTATGTGTTTATTTTGTGCGTGGGCGGTTGTTGTTTTTAACCGATATTTTTTTCCCAGATGAAAACAGGCATGACCGATGCGGGTTATGAGAGTTTCTGTCAATAACTGTGCCGTCGTGGGGAAGGAGGGATGCAGAGAGAAACTATGTTGAAACACGTAGACAAAATATATATATATATATATCTATATATCTAAACACAACATTTGCTTTATGAAGCCTACAAAGGAGAAGAAATCTTCAATGGATACTGAATTGGTATGAAGTGCCTTTAAGGCCAGACACTACAGGTGAATTTTAACTAACCGATATCACCAGGAAACTTTCCCAGTTAATCACTTATATTAAAACAAATTCGTTTTGTATCACGAGTTTTCCCAAAACGTGCGTTTAAATATTTAAATGACACCTTATCTTATAACTATACGCAGATTTGCTCACATTTAAAGAAAAAAAAAAATCAGATTGACAACGCCAGGTTGAACATTTCTGTTAACATGTTGAGCAAAAAGTTTTTTTTACAGTTGTGATTTTGGATATCTCTTTTAATTACAGCACAAATTCAGTAAATGTTGCCGACGGCCGTAAAAAAAGAAATAAATATCTATATTTTTTTCAACACGTTTTTACCAGTCCCCCTCAGGAGCCTGCAAACCTCCGATCGCAATATTGAATGCAAGTTGAACCAATCTCCGCAATATTTGTGGGAGGTTGCAATTTTACTCTGTAAAAGCTCTGCTGAATGTATTACGGTACAAAGTAATACTTTCCAAAACAATCTTTTTTTCAACAAAAATAACTTTTCATCTACAGACAAACAAACCACATGCTGGTTGACCGGATTAAAATAGCAAAACAGGAAATAATGGGGTTCATGGGAGAATTACCAGTTGAAAGAGATTGTACTTTGGTTTTGTGCACGCGTGTGCGTGTTAAATTTTGTTTTATTCTTACAGAAAATGCAGCCGTGTACGTTAGTTATATGGCAGTCCCAGTTTTTTTTTTTTTTTAAAGCTATGCCACTTTTATGACATTTATGATTTTTTTGTTTTTAACCCATCCATGCCCAATGCAAAAGCATTTTTGATTGCAACAATCATGAGAAAAGTTCCCAAAGTCCTTTAGGTATTGCCTGAAGATATCTGAACAATCCCCCGGTGAAAACTGAATACTGACAGGTTTGGTGTGCGTGCCACTGAAATGGAGATTTCTGCCTCACTGTATGATAATTATTTGTAAAATTTAAAGGCTCTTTTCTCAAAAATGAGCCCAAAACCCAGCGGTGTATGAAAAAAAAAAGAAACAAATGTTTTTGCCTGCGGTGTCTCGCCTTAATCTACATCTTTAAAGAGTGGGAGGGAGGTCTGTTTGGAGGTGCCAGATTCTTTAAAGGTAAATTAAGTAAGAAATATGGATAAAAACACACTCAGTGTTGAAAGAATGAACTCTGATGTAAACAGAAGAAAAACTCGATTTGGTTTCATTTGTTTGGTCTCATTTAGTTTGAATCGGCACGAAAGGCACCATTAACATGATCGCTCATCAAAGAAATCTCATTTCGGTTCTCTTTGATGTGGGATTTCACTTATTTTAATGATTCTTCTTGAAAAGGCTAATTTGCTGTCTGTCCGCATGATTTCAGCGTTTCCTGTCGCACACATTAAAAGTCTCTACAATGTTTCTCGCCCACAAACGAGCCCGGGAGACAGGCTGGTAGACTTGGAACGAGTACACCACCAGCCGTCGTCAGGTTGCCAAGAACAGATCGAGACGGTGATCTGCCGAGACATGAATTTACACGAGAGCTTCTTTTTTTTTTTTTTTTTTTTATTCCACACACTGATCTGAAGCATCCTTTAAAGGCCATTTATGTTCAACTCACATTGCTGCAGGAGCTCTTTTGTGTTATAGACGAAGCTTCCTAATGTATAACACATAAACACACACACACTCTCGAAGTCTTTCTACTGTACAGACTGCAACAGGTTTAAGTTAAAAGTCCATTCACGTGTCATGGATACTGCGGAGCAACCACAAAACAAAGCATTTTGAATTCATCAAAGATGGTATCTCGGCCTGAAAGCCTCAGACGGTGTTTATTTCCGCTCGCTGACTCATTACAAAATGAGTAAAAAAAAAAAACCCTGTGCGGTTAAAGAGCATGAGTCAGGAGGAGCAGAAATGAATCGGAAACTTCTCCCGCTTTCTAACAGATGGAGGGGAAATCCAGTCGGCTCTCATTACCGGACGGTGGACAACACCGGGGACGGGCGGATTTTGTTTTTTTGTGCACCAAAGAATTTGCAAACATTTAGGCCGTGTTCAGGACACCAATGCGAGTATTGCCCAGTTGCTGTGCTCCATCGAGGTGGTAATGAGCCTAGTTCTGCTACTTTTATCTACATTACAGAGGTGTGTCCGTGTGTCCACGTTCAACCACACGATCCAGCGAATGAAGCTGATGCTTAAAAGAGCAGGAATTAAGCTTTTGGGCTTTTTTTTCTTTTCTTTTTAACAGATCGTTGGGTAATTCCAGCAGTGTCAACCACCCCATTTCCTCAGCCTCTTAATCCCAAAACGAGTGAAGCATGTGTTTGAACATCAAAAGGTACCGGGGGACCGCGGTCGTTAGAGGAGCGCTCTTCTGTGACTTTGCTGGTGAAAGGGAGTCGTTTCCAGAAGCTTTACCCAGCCAGCCGAGCGTTAAGTGACCTCGATTGGTCTCATACGAGAAACAAATTCAATTGAATAAACGAGTGGATTTTTTTTTTTTTGGGGGGTTTTTTTTGTGGGGTTTTGGGGACAAATGCTCGACAACGAGCAGCATCATAAGTCCACATGAAGCTAAATACCAAACAGAACTTTGGTAACCGTGGTTGTATGTTTGAACTCTTAAACCTGACCTGCTCTGTCTGCTTTGTGTTAGCAGGCAACATGCTGATGAATAAAATATTTGTTTGCTGCTTTTAATAGATTGTTTTAAAGACATGTCATTTCTTAAAAACTCCTTTATGCTCACTATTTGGCTCGCAGGGGTCACTTTTAACGATCAGGACATACTGGAACGACGGAGATGGTGACGCTGGAAGATCGTTTTCGTCACCGTGCCGTCACCCTCCGGAAACGACTCTTGCGGTCATGAATCACAGCTGATGATCCTCCGTGAAGGAAGAAAGGTTTACAGAAAACTTTCGAGTCTACGGTGGGTGAGTAACACTCAAAAAAACAGTACGTGTTGTTAAAAGTCCTTCTCCATGTCAGGAGACGAGGGTTAAACCACTAAAAACTCATCTCTGTTCATATCACAATTACAGATGACATATTTAAACGGTTTTTTTTTTTGTGAGAAAGAAAACTTCATTCATGAGCCAATAGACCACCTCTTTCTCCACCCACACCTGCTCACCCGAAGCTCGATGACGTGGGAAGAGGTCTGCACTTATAAAATCAACTTTTTACATTTTTGCTCATCCAGCATGACACACAAAAGAAGTATTTCAGAGCTAATTATTCTCTGAGCTCAGCAGAAGAGTGAGTTGTGGAGGAAGAAGTGGGACGGAAAAGAGGAAATTCTGCGGGTTTGAATTATCATTGGAACTTCATCTCCATAATCCACTGTAAGCAAAGAAACTGCAGATGAAAGCTTTCACGGGAGACAAGACAACGCATGCATGCAAAGGCAGCAGTAATAAAACCCTGAAATACTGCTGACTCATGATCAGAATACAGCACCAGATCCCGAGTCACAAAAATCACACGTGCAATTAGTATCTTCTTGCTCAGACAGGAAAACATCACTGCATTTAAATGAGTAATAATCAGAGTAAACGCTGGGAAAAACCCCAATTTTTTTTCAACTGCACGTCGTTTTTCTGCCAAAAAATTCACAACGGGATCATTTTCACAAGCTTAATTATGTGCACTAACAAATAATAAACGGATCTTTATGTTTAAAACTGCTAGAGTTGAACTTTAAAGGTTAAATGAGGCCAGAAAGATTTGTGTTGTTTAGATGCTGTGCCAAAGTTACGTAAACATTCAAAAAAAGAAAAAAGCCGAATGCGGTGGCTTTTATGGAATAAATAAAGCGTGGAGTCTAAAACAAACAACAAACAGAGAGAGAGAGAGAGAGAGAGAGAGAGAGAGAGAACAACAAAACTCTCTCTGTAACATCCATCTTTTCGCTCTTCGACCCTGACCAGTCCCCAACACACCCGGCTTAAAAGCCCTAAGTTGAAAACATTCCTACTTAAATTATCCCATTAGAACAAAAAGATCCTCTTTACACACAAAAAAAAAGGGGACAAAAGAGAGAAAAAAAAAGAAGCATTCCAATCATGTTGGTTCAGGCTTTGCGATACCAAAATACTGCACGTGAAAGAGGAACGGCAGGCGGGCGCACCAGACGTGTCGCCCCGGGGTCCGAGGGTTTTGTGTGGTCAGTCGGAGAGGGCGGAGCTCTGAACCACCTACAGCCTCCTGGAAAGAAGCCAGACGCAGTTCGGCCAACAGACGACCTTCCTCTTTGACGTGATTGCCGATCTGAGAAACAGCAGCGCTCGCGCGAAGTATCGATTTTCTAAAATGAAAATATCAGAAAGCAACATGGCTCATTGCAAACGCCTCCAAAGGATCTGGTGAATCGAGTCTCGGTGATCTCTCAGGGATTTGGTCCGGGGAGAAGATGGAGGTGTTTTCGATCCACACGTGATTCCCTTCACGTCTGTAATCCTTTCATGAAGCATCAGGAGAAACGCGGAGAGACAGCGTGGGAGGACAGAGTGAGAGCTTGTGGCAGAATTTGTCATCTTTCAGACGCATGAAGCAGCAACTGAATTACTACGGGCCTCGATGGATTAAGCAGACGTGAAGGGATTTCCCTCATCATTGCATCGCATTAGTCATGTCACTGAACGACTACAGATGGCTGCGGGAGTGTTGGTTTTTTTTTTTTTTTCCCTGCGAGGACTTAAGGAAGAGATATTACTGTGGTCTCAATGCAAATGTGAAAACTTAACTCGTTCAAACGGGCTGGAAGTGAACATATGCATGGCTAAAAGAGTACAAATGTATATGGAAATTATGTATAAAATAGGAACAATTGCTACATGTGGATGAGAACATATTTAAATTAAGACAGCCCGTTAATGTCATAGTCCATGTTTCATTTCAATTCCAATGAGCTGAAGTATAAAAGTCAACACAACAGAAAGTGTACCATCTTGCACCAAGATGTGTAATAGCAACTTTGGTCCACAAATTTCACATTAACGTCTCGAAAACTGTAAGATGCCCAAGTTTGATTCTGGGAGGGGGGGAGAAGAAGGAAGTCCGAGAAAGAAAGAGTGAGGAAGTGTTGGTGTGGAAGAGGTTGTGGGTGTTTGGATGATTCAAACCAGACTTATACCCGTAAACTGTGTAAAGATTGGATGTAGTCTCCATGACGTCACCTGCTGGTTTCCTGAGTGGTTTCCCGCTCAGCGTGGGTGGCTTCGACGGTCCTCATTTTGGCAGCACCTGACTCCATCTAACCGGTAATCCAAAAATGGGCAAAACAAGTGGTGGGTCGATGGAGCTGAGGCGGGAACAATGAAGCCTGATTGCTACAACTGGCGTGAAGAGTCTCCGTCTATACGGCTCCGGCTGACCAGGAACTTGTAAGCAGCTCGTCAACCGCCACTCAACGCAGCCTCAGCTTAATGATGCATAATGTTAAGCCTTGATACAATTCAAACGTGTGAGTTGAGCAGAAATGAAGCCCTCCGTACGGTTGCCACGAACGGTGAAATTAGCTGAAGAGACCAAAACTGTTTTGGTACCGGCCGTTGATTTTCTGCTGAAAACAAAGCATTTAAACATTGAGGTTTGTGGGGATCAACTCACTTTTTGAACCAGCCTCAAGTGGCCGTTTGAGGAACTGCAAGTTGTTTTTTTATCACTTCCGCATTCGGCTTCATTTTTTATTTTTTAGGCGTGGATGTTACCGCTTGCTTTCACGCAGGAGGCCGGTGTTTGAATCCATGAGATAGCAAAAAATCAGCGAGGATTTATCTTAAGCAACGCAAGTAGATAAAACGAACGTAACGTAACTCATGTGTGTGACGTTACTTTGGGGATTTGGTGCCTAAACCGAAGGCACTTAACGCGTACTTCTGAACACCAGCAGGATTTGTTGGACAGCATCTCACAATTCATGAGCCATTATTGTGAAACTAATATGCTTTAAGCTGCGGCTCAACGTAACTATGACAAAATTTTGACGTGAGAGTGAGTCGAAAAATGTGTCTCTGTCAAACTTCAACTCTTTGACCGCGGTGTAGATGCACATACGGATTTAGTTTAACATGCTGCTGCACCAAATGTTACTGGAGAGCCAGAAGTTTCCTTCCTCATTTACCAGCGAAATTAACTGATCTCAAATGATTGTGTGCATAAAACAGACTTATTCCTGTGTCTTCTCGCTTTAACAGTCGTAATTCAAATGATCCAAAAATAAAAAGAACATGCGAACAAGTTTTATACCCAGTTCTACACTTACAGGGGAGATTTTTTTTTACTTTTAAAGACTGCTGCTTTCAAGGACACCATATATACAGGAAAACATGTAAAAAATAAACAGAACTAAGCAAATCAAACATTGTCAAAACCTTGCAAGGCGGCAGTGAAAAAATACAAAACAAAACAGGTCCTGAAGGACGGTGTCACCTTTTAAAGTCTGGCCGTCTGAATACCGGCTCTCTTTACTCGTCCTTCTTTCTGTCCCCTGCAAGTTAACTTTTGTGACCTGGTCCAAGGAGAAAATGCAATGGGTGTGGAGGACACTTACACAGGCTGTCCTTGTAGACGAAAGACAAGATTGGAGGGCTTCGTCCTTTCATCCCCAGACATCAAAGATCCGACAGAACTCAGAGGGCAGACCCAGGCCCAGTCAGACCCGTCCAACACTCACATTAGTGTGTCCTTCAGCTACTACACGACAAGAAAAATGTCTTTTTTTTTTCTAAAAGAAGGCCTGCTCTACGCTGTCTCTTTGTAGAACACACAACAACTTCTTGTCTTTACACCGGGGTTCACGTCATTAACTGTGACTGTCAAAATTTGCATTTATTTGATCCCATTCTGGATTTCTGCTCATTAAACCTTCTTTTTATATAATTACAAATGTGAAATGCCTCCAAACTGCTGAATGGACAGTGGTGCAGATATCTACGGTGCCCAGAGCATGACTTATTTCACTTAAGCTCCAGAGCCGCCCTCTGCACTTCTTATCTGTGGTTCTTCGTGAAACATGTCAACAACGACTTGGTAGGACTTATCTAAAATTTTGTAAAGGCAATAATGACCGCCCCTGCAGGATAACTGGTAAACACTTTGGTGATGGACTAGTTCCGATATCAGCTACAATCAAACACCTGCAGAGATAATAAGGACATTCCCATGAACTTCAGCTGTACAAATCACAACTAAAGCTTTGATCTCTTAAGCATTGGAATGTTTAAACTGTTATTGTGAACATGTTAGCGTGCTGATGTTAGCAGCTCAGTCAAAGCACCATTGTGCCCGAGTAGCAACACAGAGTTGTGAGGCTTTCTGTAGATCCTCAAGTCTTACTTTCTTGCATCTGATACCAATAACAAACGTGCTTACATTATATTTCTAACTCACTCTTGGACCAACTGTCCTGGGTGCCAAATTTAAGACAGCTCAATGAAGCTGACAGGAAGACTGTCATCCAAATGTACGGCGTAGAGTTGAATTCAATTTCAAAATGAATGCTGAATTACTGTGGTGTGAATATTATCAGATTAGTGCATCAAATGAAGAATTTGGAGATCAAGATTTCTCCATTGAGATTTTATGAAACCATTGTTGATTAAATTCAACGAGATGACTTCAATAAGTCAGACAGTGGAAAACAAAGTCGCAAACGTGATAAAAAAAAATATATGGTTGTTTCACATGTTTGTGTGAGAAACATATCATGTTCTTACTGACCGATCAACTTTTCTACATCAGCCAATGTTACATTATATTCAACATTCTGATTTTTGTCCTTCTAATTTCCAGCATATTTCCCTGTTTTTAAAGCATTTTATGCCTTTATTGGAAAATGAGTGGATGTAAACAGGAAATGAGGGGAAAGACAGTAAGGCAGTGACATGCAGCAAAGGTAATTAAACCAGGGATTTCCTGCTCAGGGCATTTGCGGCTTTTGTATCCACCCTAACTACCACCCTGACTACACGGCTATCGGGTTGTCCCAAATTTCCAGCATTTAAAACGCATGCGGTTTTTTTTTGCGTGTGCAAATTGTGTAAAAATGGAAAATGCCCACGTACAGGTAGTTGGAAATGCAGGAAATTTGAAGGTTTCACCTCTACTTTAATTTTGTGCCACATATCTACAGACTTTTGTAGATTTAGCCGTTCCGACCGATTAAAAAATCTGCAGTGCAAGTCGACTTAGTCACTCAGATCCGTGAGGAAAACGAGTCGGACTGAATCACTCTGAGCTGAAAGCGGGAACACAGACAAGATCTCAGAGTCCTGTCGTGTTTGGTGGGAGAAGTTGAGTCAGGATACATCGCTATTGTCTGCACCGAGGCATTCCCCGCAAGTTGTGACTATTCACCAGGGAGACATCACTGCTGTGTGTGTGTGTGTGTGTGTGTGTGTGTGTGTGTGTGTGTGTGTGTGTGTGTGTGTGTGTGTGTGTGTGTGTGTGTGTGTGTGTGTGTGTGTGTGTGTGTGTGTGTGTGTGTGTGTGTGTGTGTGTGTGTGTGTGTGTGTCAAAGAAGGCATGCTGACCCTTCACTCTGACTTCAGCCACTGAGCTTATGGCTATTTGGATTCACTGAGGGGGAGCACAGACTAAATGAAGTCAGGACACAGAGATGGGGATGAGGGTGTGTGTGTGTGTGTGTGTGTGTGTGTGTGTGTGTGTGTGTGTGTGTGTGTGTGTGTGTGTGTGTGTGTGTGTGTGTGTGTGTGTGTGTGTGTGTGTGTGTGGGGCGGGGGAGTGTAAAAGGACCATTTCATTGTGGGTGCCACAAAAATCCTCTACCTATTTAACATGCGCACACACACACACACACACTAGAATTTGGAGTGGCACACATGCAAAGCTTAGCGGCATGGCATTTCTGGCAGTGGAGGAAGATGAACTCCAGTTGGGGGGAAGAGGAGGAGGAGGTGTGTGTCTGTGTGTGTGTGTGTGTGTGTGTGTGTGTGTGTGTGTGTGTGTGTGTGTGTGTGTGTGTGTGTGTGTGTGTGTGTGTGTGTGTGTGTGTGTGTGTGTGTGTGTGTGTGTGTGTGTGTGGCCTCGTTTCTTCTTTCTGACAAACAATGCACCATTCAACTGGCGAATAAATACAACAAAAACTATAAAAGTATGCCACAGCTGCAACAAATTGTTACAGGAAGGACGCTCGGAGGTTGAATTTCACAAAGCCACAAGAGATAAAGCAAAGTATCATGAATGACTCCAAAGTTCCTGAATGATTTATGAAGCAGCACTTTAAGTTGTCTTTGTGCTGAACATCTGTTAGAAGTAGATATTTTTTTTTAGATATTTTTTTATTATGTTAAATCGTGTGGGGACAAGTATGTAGCATAAACAATGCAACACACCACAGCATTTAAAGCCTAAGCTGATTAGCAATGTCCGTCCCTAGATGGGCCTTGAAAATACAGAAAACTCATGGTGAGATGAAAATGATTCGATAAAAATAAATATTACAATAGATGCAGGTGAGTTGCAAACACTATTCTTCTTCCTCCAAGAATAAACAGATCCCACCTTCAAAGTAAAAATCCTGGAAACTATCAGTCATGGCTTGTTAGCGCGTGATGAGCCTTCATAAGCCTCCTGGGAGGGCTCAGAGCCGCAACATCAGTGGATCAACTTTCATCTTTTGGGTTTTTATTTGGAAGGAAATCATCCAGCAGCATGATTTCCTTTCAAAAAAAACAACACATCGGAGCATTTAATGTGTCGCTACAGTGGGTGAAAGGTTTGGACTCTTCCATCCTAATCTGCAAAAGATTTTTTCTGCCTCCTCGACTTAATAAGGAAGCCAATCTTGCAACTATGCCGCTCCTGAGCCCGGATCAGACCTATTAGGTAGCTGAGCAGTAACTCAATAGCGCTGCTGGTCTGTACGGGCCGAGTGGTGGTATGCATGGCCGGAATGTGTGCAAATACCGAAGTGGTGGCAGAAAAGAAAAAAAAAGAAAAAAAAAAAAAGACATTGGAGGTAGGGAATAGGAAGCGGAGGCAAATACACACCTCATGTGAGCCAACACATCCATAAGAGCCCCCCCCCCCCCCCCCACCGTTCAAACACTTCTCACAATGCACCAAGCTCATTCAACAACTCCGGATCCACCTCTCCGATCTTTTGAAAAATCGTCTGCCATCAGCACGGTCCTCCGCCGACTTTATCAAGGGCTAATTAGTTGCCAGTGTACTTTTCACCCCATTGTGAATTTCCAGTGATGTACTAAACTCTTGGAAAGCGGCCAGCCTCTTAAGGCTGGGCGACCCGACCCGAGCGCCCACACCCACACCCCACTGGCCCACTGAGACAGTCAGGAGCCCGAGGGAAGACTTTAGACTTTAGAGGGTGGGGAAGTTGGGGAAGTGTGATGCTGTTCGGGGCTAAAAAAAAAACAACAACAACAACAACATCCATCAATGCAGTGTTACATTTGCTTTCTGTAACTTTACAGGTGATAACGAGAAAACTTGCCTGAATGCTCCCATTTTTATTCGTATTCTTACAGCTCAATACATCAACTTCAACTGATCTCCAACGCAAGGTCAATTCTCAGTTTTACCCCCGTCACTAAAACAGCATTTAAACACATCATCTATCATGAATGTGAGAAGAACATATATTATAATAATGGGACACTATATAATGTCAAATCATCTCACCGCTGGAGGTGGACTTTAAAAAAAAAAAAAAAAAAAACTACAGTTGCGGACCACAAACAGCGAAGTATTTGAGCACGTAGAAGTCTTTCGGTGAGCGAGTTTGAGCCTGTAAAATAACTGAGCTAGGTTTTTATGACGCTGCAAACAGAAACTGCACCACGTTCAGGATCCAAAACACGGAGCTCTGAACCGGGTCAATCCAATATAAGGTGCCAGAATGAAATTCGGCGAGCAGCCTTTTTGTCACATTCCTACATTATGAGGTTTAACAAACAAAATATTAAATGAAATTACAGGAAGTCTGAACAACGGGATTGAACAACAGTGATAGGGGACACAATATGCAGCCTATTAGCTTGTTTCTTGGCTTCAACTCAAAGGAATTGACCTCTGTTCCTAATCCAATTGGTTTCAATGTTGGCAGCTCTTGCATAAATTGTACTTTTTTTTTTTAATCTAAAAAGATAAATAAAACGACAAAATTGATTTGTGAGTAAAGTTTATTAATACGCCAACACTGAAACATCCTTTCCAGACTTGATTCAAACTGTGTAATCATATTTATGTACTTAATTTATCAAAATTGTATCCCTTAAACTTTTTTTTGCCTTGAGGATATTCCTAAAGTAATACACTGCTTCCATTACTCAGATTGAACTGTCAGTGAGATAAAACACAGATTCTTTCTGATATCTGAAAGTCTTGAACACCTCACACTGAACTCGTAAGGACATGCCAGATTTCATCAGCTAAAACAACACACTCTTTGGAGGTGAAACAAAAAAAAAAACAAGGTTTTCTAAGACCAGTCTGAACTGTGAAGAGGAATATAGCTTTCCCCACACAAATGGTAGAAAAAGGAATTGTACACGGTGTAGCCACAAACTGCTGCAATAAGATAAAGCCGCAAACATCATGGGTCTAAACCACAGACCATAAGGTTCACACACTGTGTGCTTGCCCCTCTAATCTCCCCCACTTGACCCATTTTTACTGCTTCAGAGCCCAAAAAATCACCAAGAACAAACCAACATGGGAGTGGTGAAGGCACTATTGGAGTTTAATTTCGTTCAGACAGCGTCAGGTTTTAGTAAAAGAAATATTATATCTGTAATAATTTTTAACCTATGGATCAGGAATCAGAATAATAATGGATATAAAAAAGGTAACAACTTGGCCAACACAGTCAAAAACTAGCATATACAGACTTTCCTGCTTAGGTGTGTCAGATAAGCACTTGGTGTTACCCGCAGTCTTGTGACCACTGGTACGTGTACATTTGCGATTTCACCATGGACCCGAAACCTGAGCAGAGAGCGCTCATGGAATTTTGTGTCAAACTCGGGAAATCAGTAACGGAAACGGTTGAAATAGTTGAAAGTCTACGACAAGTGAGCAACGAGCTGGGCAAGGTGGTCCGAGTGGTATTTACATTTCAAGACGGGTGGAACCTCACTGTCTGAAACCAAAGAGGTTGTGTCAGGTCAGGAGCGTCACCAGTTGGGTTTCCTTTGGCATGTGTTAAAGTGGTTTACCGTAAATTCATCCACCAAAGTCAGACTGTCAACATCGAGGCCTTCTGTGACCTCCTGAGGCATCTCGAGGGAAAATATGCAACACAAAGGAGCTGAAATTTGGCATGAAGGCAATTCGGACTCCTTTTAGTTGCCCAAAATGAGGTTCAAGCTTAAGGGTTGCCGTTTTGACACTGTGGAGGAGATCCATTGGGAATCTCAGATGGTGTTTGACGTCCTCACAAATTGGGACATCCAAATAGCATTTCAGGCGCGCCGGAAGTGGTGTAATGCTGCAAAAAGAGGACTACTTGGAAAGGGATGGTGGTTTTACAGACCCAGTGTCTGAACTTTTTGATTGCACCTCGTAAATTAAATGTGACTCAAAAGAATATGAAACCTCAACCTCTGACTCAGATGTTTTGCCAGAATAGATGCACATAAATGCAATTTACATTTTCATTGGCTCACAATATGCTCCTGCATCACAATACAGGACATAGCTTTATTTGCTAGAAGTCATTATTGTGAAGCAGCAGTAGAAAGTATTGACTGATGAATAAATTCACGTGCTTAGTGACAAATTGTTATCTGCTAAAAATGCCAAAGAAAAAACTTTATTAGTTAGTGTATTAAAAGCACTGTGAATGTAACTAAAAGGCAGTTTAAAATTTACTACAATATGTATCTTGCCTTGACCATTCTTCAAAGTAATTAATTAAAATATGATTAAAAAAAACAAAACATAAATGAGTATTCTGACCAAAACTGTCCAACGGCAGGGAACTCAAAGGACTCGAGGATCTAGGAGTCAAAAGGTACATTATGGTCACATTCCAAGACGTGCTCATGTCTAATAAAATAGAGGCCCACCTCTTTAGCGTGCAGACTGTCCACTGACAAATTTCCCAGGTTATCAGCATTCTTTAGATTCTCCTGCCAGTCACACGGGACAATTTATTGACTGACCATCTAACAACCTCGATGCAATGCTTCAACACAGAAAAGTCGAGGTTTGTTGCTTATTACATTACAAGGTGAAAACCAGATCAATAAGGTTTGTTTCATAACAATTTAAAAACTAAACAGCTGCTCAGAAACACTGACACTTCACAGGTTTGGCATTAATATGTTAGTTTTCATCACCCTGACAGGCTTAAGACCAAGACTCAAAGATAAAACATCTCATGCCCATGTCTAGGCATGTGCCGAGGAAATGATTGCTCGAACAAATCCCAAATGTTGTGCTCTAAAATAGAAAAGCAGACAGTGTTTGCATGCTGGATTTCAACTTGTGATTAGTCAGGGTCTGGCAAAGACTTAGTTTGTCCTGAGAGATCATGAACAATCATCAGTAACACTGATACTTAAGTAAATCACAAAGGAAAAGCACCACACAAATGAATTTCATATGTATATTTGGCATCTAGCAGTAGATAGAACTTTAATATCAATAGATTATTTTAAACATTTTGCAGTGTTTGAAACTGATACATGCTGAGATTTTTGCAGCTGAACCACATACATGATTGATTTGAGTTGTTTAGTTACAGTATGTTGTGGCAGCATTATGATGTCTTATAGTCCCGGTTAAAAGTTAAATAAGGTGCCATTTCTATTACTATACTGTCTGTAATTTAGACCTTCTCTAATTTTCAACCTTTTTCATCATTGTCAGTATTCCTAGATTAGAACCTTTTCTGTGCTACAAACTTTGGTCTCCTCTGCTTGCAATATGTGACAAATCTACATTAGATGTGACCACAAAAAGTTAAAAAGCTCTCACAACCTTTGAAACTTTGAATTAAAGGGAAACATTTCCTGTGAGCTTCAACTATTTGATCATTTTTGAAGATGCAAATATGAAGCTTCGACTAAATTGTGCCATTTCAACAACTCCTTTACACATCCAGTATGATCCATCATAGCGTCATATTGACCTTGAATGCACAAATTCTACCTGCCTACACAGGTCCATGATTTACAGAGCAGCTAAAAATGCTGGCAAAGGTGCAGATGCATATGCACGTCCTCTTGGCATTCAGCATACGCCAAGAATGAATTTCATTCCATTGCTGTTGTCGTTACCGAATGCATATGTAAATAACATCTTCCACTGAAAGCGTGGGCTTTTTGTGGAAAGAATGTGCATACAGATCTCATTTCTGCACTGGTTAGCTTGTGCGAGCAGCAGATTGTTACTTCATTCTGTCGGGCCAGTGCCGTGTCTTTGTCCTTTTCTTGGTTCTTTGAACTCACTAGGCCTCACTCAAGTGTTGAGTTTCAGCATTGCACAGCACTTCAATAACATGTCAATGCAGATCAACACTTTGACAGTAAATCCAACCATGAAAAGGGGGAAAACTGATGTTTTGTCACAAACCTTCCTCTTTTCATGAGAGGGGATTATTGGCCCCGAAACCTTGACATTTGCAGCAGACTACACATTTAAGAAACATCTAAAACAAAGGAGATAAAAGTGATTCCCACTTACCTACCCTGCACTGAACAATAAGTAAATGTAGTAGACAAAGATCTGAGTTGGGTGAATTGGTGCTCAAAAATGTCTCCATATCTAAAGGATCTATAGTTGAGATCTATGACCCATTCTTTGATCCTAATCCTTGTTGCTTGGCTACAGACCACCAATCACATTTAATTCTCAGGTTAATGAGAACCACTGACTTTGACCTTTCACTCAAATTATCCCCAACAGTTCCCAAAGTCTCATCCACTTGGAAGGGTGTTGACGAGTCCACAAACTTTTAGCTTACGAGGCAAAACACCTTCAAATGCCCGTCAGTGAATACCGCCGGTGAGTTTATACTTCACCTTCAACTGACACTTTAATCCCCTTTAATGAATGGAGACAATGGCTGGAAGGGAATGACATTATGCCTATGGATATATCAGAGGCTTCAGGGGATACAGTAGATGAAGAGAAATCAGTGGGACAAAGAGGGCTTTCATCAACAAGACAATATCAGGGCCCTCAATTAGTACAGGCCAGACTATAGTCTAGGGTGCCAGCGTTTACTGTTCCCCTTACTGGCCACTTTAGTACAAAAAGCCCACAGGTCATGGTCTTCCTCTGTTTCAGCTTAAGCCAAGCAAAGGCATGTTATAATCCACGTGATGGGGATTTGGTGAGCTGGTGCACCAACCTGATCTGAAACAAGTGAACTTAGTGAACCAGCAAGGTACTGAGGAATATTTTGACCCCAAAGTGGGAATATATGACTTGTAAATTGGGTGTAGGCATTACTGGAATTTCAAAAATGACACCCAAAAAAGAGGTAAGACATATCAGAACAATGTCCAAAGTAAACTTAGAGGGGTCTGTAAGCTTTTCAGACAAGGAACAGGAAGCATTTACTTTCAAGGCCCACTGCACAAACACACATGACACAGATAGAGATCAAAATATAAACCGAAGTTAGAGAATTTCTTCTCAAATACAGCATTGTCCAAAGATCGGATCTCTGCACTGCAAGCCAAACCAAAACTCAACAGTTATTCTTGCCAGAAGGCATCCATAGAGCAGTAACTCTATCATGCTTTCAGATTTTCACAAAGAGAAAGATAAGAAGGGAGGGAATAAGAGAGTGGTTGAAAATAAGCACAAAACTAGCCAATGGCCAAGAGAGCATGTGCCTGTTTAAGGGCCGACACACACCAAGCAAACAGTGGTCATGGTTGGGTCACATAGACTTTTGATTGAACATTCCCTGTCACCCAGGTGCAGAGTGTATTGCATTGCCTGTAGTAATGATGAAACAGGAGGTGAGCTGAAGCAACGGGAGGGGAAGTTGGGCTACGTGAGAAAACACAAGATGACGTGAGATGAGTTGAGGTGGTCCGACCATTTGTTTTGGTTGGCACTAGTTCTTTGAAAGCTGAGCTCATTCCCATCCTGTGAAGAGACTAGAACAAGCTTTGTAAATATAAACTTACTACATACTGTCTACACAACCTGTGTAGTTCATTAGCAGAGCAGCAGCAGTTTCAGTCCACACAGGATGTGTTCAGACACGGAGTTGAGTGCAGGTCAGTCGTGCGTTGGCAACTTACAGCCAATCACAATGATTTCATTAGACAATTGTGAGACAGATGACCAGTTAGAATGAAGAAAACACATCAAAATATGCCCATGTGACAAGAAATCAGTCCACTATAGTTTAGTGCACTTGGATGGATACTGTATTGTAAGTGTCCTCTTGAATTCTTACTTTATATTGTCGTTTTAATTTGGCCAGACACATTCAAAACAGGAAACTCAAGCCAAGAAAGACTTTATAAAGCCAAGACAATTACCAATCCCAAATAACAAGGTTATAAACTAGAGCTGTGAAACTACAGGGCTCTGTTAAACATTGCACTAACCTAGTTTCATGGGAAACCAAGTGGCCAATCAGGGAAGATTATTTGACTGCAGACCTTCCAGTTTGTCTCTCCAACCGATAAATGCCAGTGTCTCAGCAGACGAATAGACCTGCAAATCTTTCACTGGACCTCTAAATATTTAACATCCCCATGGTTGGCCTATGTTGCTCCTCTCTAAGCCTCTCAATGGATGGCACTGTGCCATCTGGCCCGTAACGACCATCGAGTGAATAGAGGGCACCCTTTATTGTCTACGAGCTCATGATTCACACAACAATTAGCAGCTTCCAAGTTATGAGCAACCGAGGCGTACACTTTGTACAAATCCAGGCCCCGCACATGATCAAACAAGAGCCCAAGTCCCCTGTTTCACTATACTGTCAAGCAGTGACGTATATACAAAGGGATGTCCTCCCTAATATTCTCTCCAATTTATGTAAGTTGGTGTCGAGTCACTTCACTTCAAAGCAAACGGACACATTTTTAAGGCTAGTTTGTCCATAAAAGTAGAGGCAGACCCAACAGATGACGACTGCTGTTTGCCCCTTTTTTTGTTTCTTTCCCTAAATCTTTTTATCTTGCGACCCAATACCAAGTGCACCTGGAAAGTCCACTCCTCAGTTTCTAACAGGTACAGCGAGGACAGGTCATGTCATTGAATCCCGTTCCCCAGCCAAAGTCCTACTTCCGGCAAGCCCAACGCGAAAGTAAAGGATAGAGGTACAGGACTCAGTAAATCCCTCTTTTGTCACAGGAGCTCTCGGCTTGATGGTAATCTCCCCATCCCATGGGATTCTCCTCAGTTCACACCCCCATGGTGTGAGATTTGTGAGAGGGTAAAAAGAGAAGTGGCCACAGACATGGCAGCTCTTGAAGGACGGGTGAATGAGTGGAATTCAAGGGTGCCTTGAAAAGCGGTCTGCACATCATGAGAGTCAATCAGAAGATAAGAAAACATGAAGAGCAAAAAGAGGGATATAACGGCAAAGTGAGGTTCTAAACGCACAATGGCATTCCCGAGAGGGGCCTCACAAAATGCTGAATGGTCTATTCATTCATTAAAAAAAAAAACACATTGGGTGGTAGCTGGTGCTTGTGTTAACAGTGTTCACATCTGACAGTTAAAATATGCTCAGTGGCTTCTCAATAGTGCAAGTGGATCACATCATAACTAAAGACATAAAGCAGCCTATGTAGTCTATGTCACTCCGAATCAGTCGTAGATCATGGAGTGAAAACCCGATGGTATAGATTTCTTAGGACAAGAGAATGTAAATGGGTGGAGGGGGCTTGGGGGTGGGGGTCTCTAGTTTCATGCCTCTCTGTGTTCAGCAGGCTGTCAGTGAGGACAAGTGAACACTACCTAAAGCTGGAGACTGGGACAAAGTGCCAGGTAGATAGATCCGGTTTCCTTCGCTACAGCCAAATACGGCTTTGTGGTGGAAAAATCTGCACCTGGTGGCCATGGAAACCACTTTTTCATCTAGACTACAGCAGGCAGATCTGATAAACTGACCACAGAGTAAAAGGAAGCCTTGCTTGAAATGTGACGGGTTCCAAAACAGGCTGAATGCATTTTGCCAGGTTTAGTTTGGGTGGTCAACAGTATACTGCTGCAACTGTTTACTTTGTTCACCCCTGAAAAATTGCATTGTTGGTTTTTTTTGGTTCTTGAAGTTGCTTGGCAACGTACTTTGAGCTGCCATAGCCTTTATGTTTTGACAAACTTACATCACGCTTGTGTTATGATGTAAATCTACATGTGCAAGAAAGATGTCAAGACAGATTTTACTGAAAAAAATACATTTCAAAAGTATCTTCAAATATGCATAACTAGATGGACAAGGTTCTGTTTTATTCTTTAAAGAGTTTCTAATAATTTTCCCTCCAACTCTATGTTCAGATCTTCAATACAAAACTTACTGTAAAGTCCCTGTAATTTGCTTTACACCTTACACTAACCGTTACCAGGATTTGGGCTGGGAAAGACAAGCAAATAAGTGAGGGTTTCACCGCAAACAGGAAAGACGTGCTGAGAGGTAAGAGGGCACTCAGTGTGCCATTAGAGCGGGAGATAGTTGGGTGTGCCCTACAAATCCTCTTCCCTTGGAACATAAGCAGTGATTATGGTGTCCCTCTGTATTTTGCCGCCGTCAACCCGGCATTTTGACATCAGGGACAGCATGAGAGAACAGTTGAGTGCAGCTGAAATGCTGCACAGTGGGAGCACATAAAAATTACAAATAACAGCTGTCAGTAACATTCAGAAGGATGGTCTGCCCTCAAAAGCAAGATAACAGTAGATCACAAATGCAGACCAAATACTAAGCGAAGCCTGCAAGTGCATTTCTTCAAACATGGCAATGATAGGAAAACTGTATAGCTGTTAGATTATCAACACAATGCCCTGATCTGATCCATACAGTCAGCTAACTTTAGGGCTGTTTCTGATGCAAGGTCAAAAACTAACCATAAAAGACCCTCAATGATAAAAAAAAAAAAAAACCAGGTTCTTTTTACCGGGTCATATGACAATAACAGACAGGAAATATCATTCTTCGCAAGCCGACACATGATGATTTACAATACATTCGAGTTCAGACTGTTTCTGTTGGCCACGGACGGAGGGCAGTAATACGAAGGAAGCAGGGGGAAGCTGTAACCTTCGTGAGTAAGTATTCCAAGTTTCCATGGTCTTGTGACCACTCGTACGGGCAAATTTGTGATATCACCGTGGACTTGAGCAGAGAGTGCACATCAAACTTGGGAAATTGGCAACAGAGACTCTTAAAATGCTTCAGAAAGTCTAAGGGCGATGTGTTTTGAGAGACATACACGTTTGAAGAACATCAATGTCCAAAACCGAAGGTGCGTCAGTTCAGGAGCAACCAGGTGGGTTTTCTTCAACATTAACAAGTTTGTGCACCGTAAATTCTTACCGCAGGATCCGACTGTCAACACCGAGTTCTACTGGGACCTTCTGAAGCGTCTGAATTAAAAAAAATGTGCCGCAAACAACCTGAATTGTCACGCGATGGCAAATTAGGTTCTCCAACATGATACCAACACAATTGTCGCTCTTCACTACTTCTCTCCGTTTGCCAAAATGAGGTGCAAGCTCAAGGGCTGCCATTTGGACACGATGGAGGAGATCCTGTGTGATTTGCAGATGGTGCTTGACGTGTTTACAGAACAGGACTTCCAGGGAGCATTCCAAACAAGGTAGGAGTGCTGAGAGCGCTGTATCACTGCAGAAGGGGATGGAGGCCAGATTTAAATCAGGCACAGTTTATGTTTGCTATAGGCAGTCTTTCTGGATTGAACCTGGAACATTACAATCAGACCACCATTACCCTATTGACCCCTCTTGACACATAATGAAACAACCATAAATTCAAGGTTATGGTCCAAATGGGTGCGGCTCTTTCTTTTTGAGACAATGTAACGCAACAAACTTGGTTTAGGTTTTGTCAGAGGTCAGACTGTAATCTAACCTGACACATCACACTTTTTTTTTTTTAAGCCACAGCTTTTCTGGTGTCTTTGTGTGGTGACACATTATGAGAAATTGTAGCAAATTAAAGGATGTAGTGATAGAAAAAGTTCGGATCATATACATCTTTAATGTAAACCTTATAAATGCATCATAAATGTAAAAAAATTCAACATATTTACTTGACAGATAAAAAAGCATGACAAACAACATGAAAAAGCAAAGCAAAGACGGCCACATTTACTTTCTGTTTACTAGGTGTACATCACTCAAATTCAAACTGTTCCTTGTGATATCGGAGTAATTATCAAACTGGTCCATGTCTGGGTGTAGATATACAACTCTTCAGATTCCCTACAGGATCCAGATGTGTTGAATTAAGGGCTCAAAGCAGGATGTAACCACCATGGCTTTCTTACAAAAACACATCGGCTTTAAACTAAACTATACCAAACTTAGATTTCCTTTTCAGTTTCCTCAGGAAGTGTGTTTCTTATATCGAGAAACCTTTTATGCTTTTTAAGAGACAAAAAGGTCTCTTAAAAAAAAAAGGTTGTTTTGAAATACTGTTACAAACATTGTTTAGACAGTTTTAGGGGGGGGGGGGCAGATTACTGAAGTATCTTGAACTTTTCACTCATCATCAGCAGTAAACTTGTACCCAACTTGGTAATTGACAGAAAAATGCTTTCAAAAAACAGTGGCCATACTGCCATGTGCAAGAGCACAGCAAAGGAAGGGTCAATCACCTGTCAAGTTTATGAAAAAAGCAGAAAAGGACTAGGCAGAGAAGCATATACAGATATGCACTTGACATTCTGAGTGACCCCCACCCACAACCTCACAACACTGAGTCAAACCCACACACAAACTCCACAGTCAGACATCTACTTAGCAGAGGTTTAATTAACTTTCTAAAGGCTGGCGGCTGACACAGTACAACAAAACAAACGCTACATGGAACTTCTAGGCCTCACGGCTACTAGACACTTTCCAAAAGATGTTGATTATGCATAAGCAGGTTTACTGGCTAGAAAATCCAGGGATTAGACATCACAAGGTTCACTGAGTCAACAGAATCTGAGCACAGTCGGCCCATTTATTTCATTTAAGTTCTACAATGATCCTAACAGTGGCAGCAACCCAACAGCCATTGCATAAATCTGACTTTTATTCTGGAAGGAGGAGTTTGTCTTCCAATTAGAGTACATTAGGTTTAGAGCATTAGGTCAATGGGTTCAGTGCTCCTTCATGTCCTCCAAAGAAAACCTGTTTTACTATTATTTTTCAAATTAAACAAAGAGTATTTTAGGAATTGCTGTACTTGTGAGAAATCGGAACATATTTATGAGTTATTTTCATTATTTCCTTTCTTTTGTATATACAAATAACAAGATTTATGACAATGCTTATTTATATATGTCTTTTTTGGCTCAAAGGAATCTATTTTCAAACAATTTCTACAATTTAGTTTTGTTCAGCTCTTTTCTATAACTATTATTTTTAATATCAGTTAGTCTGTCAATTATGTTCTCTATTAATTGATTGGTTTATTGGTCAGAAAATGGCACGAAGTATTGACCAGTGTTTTCCAAAGCTGAAGGTGTACCTAAAATAGCTTGCTTTGTCCTGACCAACCGTCTACACAAAAAACGAGATGCCGCTTATAATAATGGAGGACTAAAGTAAACTGATAATATTCGAGACTCTCCTCCTCCAAAAAAACGACATCATAGGTCTTTTGTGCAAGCAGTTTATTACAACTTTTTAAAGTTAAGTGACCTCTAGTGGTCGTTTGAATAACTATTTGAGGAAATGACTTAAAAAACAATAGTTTAATCAATTAGTCGGGACACATGAGGTCTGGACGCAGATGTTCCTGCATCTAAACGCTGCGTGATACATCGGCGGATGTTTATCAAAGGATACTCTGCGTCAGACCACATGAGTTTCATCAACTTTTCTTAAGATAAATCAGATGGAAGCTGCAGAAATGACTTCAAACAGGAGTAATGTCAATCAAACAGCTTGTAAACAATCCTCGTCAAAATAGATAATCAATTATACCAGCTGTATCAGTTTGGCCACAAATAAGGATAAATAAGGAATAATAGACTTTCAGTTTAGTTTTGCCCCCACTGCACAGTTTTTATAATGTACCCCCTCTTTAAACGTTTCAGATGGCTCGCCTGTCCCTCTGGCCGTCCTGCCTCTGCACTAAAAAAAAAGGAGAAAACCTCGAGCCAGCTGTGATTTTTAATGCGGCATCTAATTCAGCCATTAAATGGAACAGTGGGGTGTTCCTTTACAGCCGCTCCCCTCCCCCCGCCTCGTCCTGCCTCCCTTCAGGCAAAACCATGCTGGGTTGCATGTCAAAGATCACATGACAATAGGGATTCCTGACCCAGCCGGGGAATGGGAAAGAATCAGACCTAATTCAAGCATGTCGCAGGCTGCTCTCGAGATAGAGTGGCAGGCCTTTTCAACCTCGACCCACACGGACGGGACAGCATTCCTGTGAAAACTCCTCACCGGTGAAGAGTTTCTACCAATATGTTTCACTCTTTTGAAGTACTGTTACCTGTTTTGATGTGCATTTGGTACTCCAAAGCCATGAAATGCACATAACGCTTGATCAAATCTGCTCGGATTATCAGATGGAATGCTTTAAAAAAAAAAATGGGATAGTTTCAAAAGACAAGATGGATTACAGACAAAATCCTCCTCCAGAGCCCCCAAAACGCCGCATCCAGTCATCAGTGATCACAGCCAATCAAATATTAATCGTCATCCTCTCAGTTTCCTCTCCCTATCATCTGACAGCTACACACTTCTCCAAGTGAACGTTTACTAAATTAAATGTACAACATTAGTGAGGTCCAGAGATGAATTATTCAGCAACAGAAGAAGAGTTCTTTCATTTCGAGGCTCTTGAACAGCATCACCGAGACAGAAAATGCTGCACTGTCTCCACAGACACAAGTTCAGAGTTGTGCTCATTCCAGTCGGCCTATAACAGGTCATTACACAGAGAGGAAGAAAAAAAAAAAAGCCTCTGAGAAGTGAGATGCAGCAGCGACTAAGTACAGAACAAGACACAAGACAAACACACAAGGAATGCAAAGTGTGTTCTGAAAACACTGTAGACTTTGGACTTGAGAAAAGAAAAAAGAAAACTTGTAAACAGTCCCAAAGCCACCGTGACCTTCTGAGAACAGAGGAACTGCTGTGTTTTATCACTGAATCATAACAAAGTGTCATCACAGGTCTGAAAGGGAAGAAAAAAGCTCACCAGCCGCTCGATGTCGTACATAAAAGGGTTGCTGTAGAGGCTCCAAGAACAACAGCGCACAAACAATGCCAACCAAGCCCGAGGAGGACAGCAGTAAGCAGACATCACACTGCTCAGAGTGCAGGAGCACTCACATGCACAATAACTGACTCGCAAACAGAAGAGTTCCTGCAGATTTTTCTGCAGTTTTGTTTCATAAAATAGCCACACACAAAAAAAGAAATCTTAAAGATGTAAAACAAGTAGGTTTACAGCATAAATCAAACTCATCTGCGTCCATATAATCCTCCATCTCCTATAAACTGGGGCTTAAATAAGCAGATACATCCGAAGAGAATGCAAAGAAATTCTACTTGTCAGTATTATATAATTTAAAGCTTTTTTTTTTTTTTTTTTTCCTGTGAGGACACTTTGAGTGGATTAGAAGATTTATTTCCCAAAAGGTTGAGTGTTAATAACGCCCAGCAACAAACTGGAACCATTACGATTGCCTCAAAAAAGGGTCGCCGAAATACTCTGCCGTCAGAGTCGTGGCATTAATGCTCTTCATTTCTTACCTGGCCACTGCGATGCATCCGGGCTGACGAGAACGAGGACGCAGCAGCAGACGAGGCGCTGCAGCCATGGAGAAGAACACCTGAAGAGGTAGAAGACAGTCACACTCACAACTTTGCCGCTTTCCAAGAAGAATAAAAGTTTCAATTAAAAAAAAAAAAAAAAAACACAACGCAGAACAGTACCTCATCTTCATCTCTTCTTTCTCCGGTATCGAGCGGGAAAGCTACATGAACTATAGAGGAGGGGGGAAAGGACGTGTCGAAATGAGAAAGTGCTCCCTGCTTCGTGGGTCCAGCACCAGCACCACCACCACCAGCACCACCACCAGCACCGCCGCCGCTGCTGCTACACGCCACCGGAACAGCTGATGAGGACGCAGCGGAGAAGAAGTGAGGAGAAGTGACCTGCAGGGGGGTTCACATCAGGGACTTCCGCCAGGTCCTAAAAGGGAACCACCCCTCCGATTTTCAAAATAATAAGAGTAAATTCGAAATCAAGTAAGTCTGTTTCACTATTAATCTCTTGATGATTACAAAATAAAAATGGAATTATTATTATTATTATTTTAATACTAAATTTTAACAATGAAGGGTGAAAAGACAGGACAGTGTCTCTTATGGCACACCTGTCAATACCTAGCGCCCCTCTATTGACTTTAGCTGGAGTTGATGTGAAAAGGTAGGTAGGTAGGTAGGTAGTTACTTTATTAATCCCCAAGGGGAATTTTTTTTCGCTACAGCAGCATTTATAGATAAAGGAAAGCAATAAAATAACAGTAAACAACTATTAAATATAAAAATGCACAGTATATACAGTACAGTATATATATATATATTTTAGATTTAAACAAACAAGAAACACAGACAACAGTGTTATTGTTGTGTGATGGATTTTTGCCAGAGGTGAGTTATTGTACAGTCTAAAGACTAAAACCTGCAGCATGAGCTGTGTAAACCCGAGATTTCCACCGGAAAATCTTCTGTCATTCATGCCAAGTTTACTCTGTCACTACTATACTTGTGGAGCAGCGGGCTCACAAGAACAGACTTGACGGCATAATGACCACATGTAGCTGCAGTGAAGGCTTATTTACTTTAGTTTGTCTTCTTCGGAGGTAAGAAAAAGGTGAGACCTACCTGAGGAAGAACGAGGTTTTGGGGGGGAAATTAAAAATACATTGAAATAATGAGACAGTTGTTCATCAGAACAGTTTAAAAACTATTGAGACTATAGAATCGTAGTAGCTAAGATTAACATCAAACATGTGTTTAACATCAAATCTACAAAATCATGTTTTATTATTCACTGAGCCATAAAGTGCCCAAAATGAAGAATTTCTATGTTGTTGTTTTTTATCTGTAAACTTTCCGAAACTAAATTTTAAAAACAGCAGAATATTCATCTCCGAATAATAATTTGTGTCTGATATATATATATATTTTTTTCTTTTTTTAAAGGTCAATGACCTTCTTAGAAAATACTTAAAATGGCATTTATGCCTCCTCATTCATTGAAAAATCCATAATTAATTGAGAAGTAAAATTTGTATTTTATTTCCAAAGTTTTACTACTTAATACACGACCTTGCTTTCTTATCCTGAAGATCTTGCTCAGTGTAAAGTAAATGCAAACCAGACTGTTTAAAAAGTAGCTTACTGAACAAGGATGTGTTTGTAATTGTGATGTCATGAATCCTGTTTGCAGGTTCACACCTTTGACCTCAGAGAAACTTTCTACTTTCAGCAGATGAATCCGAGATTGTATTGTCGGACTCTGAACATACATCCTGCACAATGAAGCAAACATCTAATTGAACTAATATTGACCAAAACACACGAACAAACTTTTTTTTAACACTACAAGCTGAACAGTAAACCAACAGCTTTCATTAAAAAGTCGAGTTTTAAGAGTGATCTTTTAGTCCAATTAAAATCTTTATAATGAATGAACAAACATCACAATATAATCATCTTAAAACTATTTTTTAATCCGCCTGGGACTTTTGCCCTGAAGAGCATCAATAGGAGCCAAGTTGTGTCATGTTGCACTTTCAGCAGATGACCACCAGAGGATGAAGTTGGATTTCTTTTCAAGACTTGCAGAGGTGACATTTGATCCTGGTCCCTTACCATCAGTACACACTGCCGATTGTGTTTGGCTCACCATTATAATATTTGAAATCTTTTTCTTTTTTTTTTCATCTTATATATTTATTTCATCTTTTTTTTTTTCTTTCTTAGTGTCAGATGCAAACAGTCTAATTTGTGTGAACTTTATGGGATGAACAAACAACAGCATTTGTGACATTAAAGACTGTATTGTTACATTTCTGACAGTCGCAATTTCACTACAGAAGCATTTATAGATACAGGAAAGCAATAAAATAACAGTAAAAAAAATATGAAATATAAAAATGCACAGTATATACAATAAATAGAATAAAATAAAATAGAATAATTAAATTAAATTAAATTAAAACTAACTAAACAATAGTGCAAAGTTTTTTTTGGTTTTTTTTATATATATATATTTAAACAAACAAGAAAAAACAGACAACGGTGTTATTGTTGTGTGATGGATTTTGCCAGAGGTGAGTTATTGTACAGTCTTATTGCAGTGGGTAGGAATGATTTCCTGTATCTGTCCTTGTGACAGCGGAGCTGGAGGAGTCTTTTGGAGAAAGTGCTACGCTGTCCCTGCAGCAGGTGGTGGAGAGGGTGGTCAAGATGATCCAATATGGATGATAATTTCTTCAGTGTCCTCCTCTCCACCACCTTTTCCAGGTTGTCCAGATTGCAGCCAATGATGGAGCCGGCCTTCTTAACCAGTTTGTTAAGTCTGTTGGTGTCGCCGGCCTCAATGCTGCTCCCCCAGCAGACCACAGCGAAGTACAAAGCACTGGCCACAACAAATACACCAAACCAGAAAAAAAGAGGACGCAGATAACTCAAACCACTGTAATATTTTAACTTTAACTTTTGTCTTCCACAAATAGTCGAATAATCCATTGATACGTATCAAAGCATCAGTCATCAGTAGGGGTACCAATATGTACAGGTGCATGTGTTCATGTATTATGTCATGATTTCAGTTTTATAGCCTTAGTAAATCGTGAATTCATGAGTTTAATGGCACTTCCTTTACGTCTCTTCTTTATGACTTTGTTGAACATACTGTATGAATTTAAAGCCACTGGGTTCAGTCCCTCAGCAGTATTAGTCGCTGTGTCTCTCCACCTCCAGGCGACTGTCTGAACACGTCCACAGCTCGGTGAATGTCTGCTCAGCTCACATTCCAGTGTCAGCGTAAGAGAAAGACTAAATTGTCTGTTAAATGATATCTTGAAGTGTAATCTTACTGAGAGCAGGGTGGGACTCTTTCCACAAACACTATTATATGTAGAGAGCACACTGCAGCTACACAGTGAAAACATAACCACTTTTCCTTTCACAGGATCAATGTTTCACATTAGCCAGAGGTGTTAAATCCTTTTCTTTAGTGGTGGGAGCAACAGTAGAAGACTTGCTACAAGAGCACAGAGAATTATTATTTAATTATGAATACATTATTATTCAATCTGAACTTTATTTGGAGTACAACAGCACGCCAAGTGGTCTTAATGTTACTAACCGGTTCAGCATCCCTTTTTAAAGGTCCCATTTTGCATAAATTGAGATTTTGTTTTTGTTTTTGTTTTGTTTGATAATAAAGCAAGTCTATTTGCTTTACGAATACTTTGAAACGCTCAGTCCAAAGAGAAATACACACAGCCCACGTTCAACTTTCCCATTTGGAGTTCAGTTTGTGATGTCACAAACACTAATCTCATATGTCTGCCATCATTACAGCCCACTGTCTAACCTGTAGTCTGGAAGAAAATACCAAGCAGTCATTCCTTCATGTAGCTAACAAGCTAAGACCGAAGAAAACCTGTGAATGGCCGGGGCGTGTGTCACTCAGAAGACAGTCAGCCAATCAGGAAGAGAGTGTCATTAATATCAATAAGTCTTAAAGACACAGGCGCAAAACAGCCTGTTCTATGTAGAGCTCCAGAGAAGAGAGACGTAAAACTATTTTAAAATGTTTTTTGCTTCTTGAAAACAAAATAAATATATTTTTATGGAGATCAAAAATGCATATGAAACACCAGAAAAGTGTAAATTATGGGCCCTTTACAGGCGAATAGAATGTCAATGTTGTTTTAAAGAAACATTATCCTATCATATTAAATCCATCCTAATTTCATCCAAGTTGTATATTTATATGTTTATCAATGAAAACAGTGATCGTAGTTGAAGAATATCAAAAATCTGTACAGTTTTGACCCAAATTAGTACTGTAGAGAAAACAGACAGCCCAATATAGAACCCACTCTCATCATGCACGACTTAAAATATTTGGCTAAAAAAACAGGAAATCAAGAAATACAAGTTTTATATAAGTAGCAAAGTCAGAGGACACTACTTGACAGTTTTTCTTGATGTGGTAAACCTCGACCCTTTTATGCCTCAAGTAGCTTATAATAATAATTGAAAAAAAAAGTTCTTTAAATTTTACAACGTAACAACTCTTTAAGCTGTTCCTCAGTCTTGGGCTCAAAACGTTTCATAAGCGGCTGAGGGGTCTGCGTTATATCAGATTACCTCCAACAGCTGAAAGGAGGGAGAGCGGGCCGTGGAGCCGCTAAACAGCTGAAGGGACAGTGCAGCCCACGCCGAGGACATGTCTCACAATCACATAACAGCCGTACACACCGAAAAACCCCAGGCCCACGTGCTCTGCAATCCCCTCATTACCACAAGGCAGAGGATCAAACACGGCCGATTGGCTACTGTAAAGGGGGAAAAAAAAGACGATAAATTCAAACTGCATCAACTGTTGATACGGGATACAATTGTAGAAAAGCAATTTTCAGGGCTGTAGTTGCATTTATACAGCATTTAGACAGATAAACACTGTGGTTTACTAACTTAAGACTGCAGCGTAATTAAAAAAAGGATCAATGACATTATGTTTTGATGCCTAAAACATCTAATAGGAAGGACATTGTGAGAGCAAGGACAACTACCGTGCAGCAGAAACTCTCAAAGAATTACCCATAATAAATTATTCAATATTTGCCACATTTGTGACAACTAAATTGCATAGAGGCATACATAAATAGTGACTTGCAAGGGAAACTGACAATGATGGTAACAGCACACCTACAACTGCATTTAAATTAAAGCAAACTATTATTTTGAAAGAGGCAGTAAGGATGAGCACAATAAAACACACAAGCACGAGGAACTATAACCTGCCAATAAGACGAGAGCCTAAACATCAATTGTTTGCATGGGATGTAGATGTTCTCTTTAATCTGCTACTGAGGAATGTTGGATTTTAAAGCAACACACGGCGGAAAAAGTAAAAAAGATATTTGTTCTCAAGCTTTCTAGTTGGTTTGCAACACTTTTAGAAGAATGAATATCTATGTGTTAGTTTCTGACCACCGAAAACATAAAAGCAACTCACACTTTGAAACTTAAACACTTACACATACACTTGCAGGAATGTGATTGACCGTTAAATGCCGGTAAAGTATGAATGAAGCAGCCGAGTGATGCCAATCAGACAATTACAGGATTGACTTCAGCAAATGTCCAAATCCAAATGACTTAATACATAATTAAGATATCACAATTAAGTGAAAACATATCCATAATTTAAAAAAGAAGTCAGATTTGGAAAATGTATATGTAAATGTAAATTATTTTTCATAACACTCTCGGAACATTATTCCCTAATTCTGAAAATATTTTCAGGAACAAGTTTGTTTTCAATCATCCCAGAATGGTATTTTTTTTTTAAGGATAGAATAACATGCTTTGATAAAATTAGACAAATATTTTGTGGTGACATTATTAAAATGCTTTTAGAATGTTTTTGGAGAACATTAACCTGCCTTTAAGAACAACACTCTGGTAACGACAACAACAACAATGTCCCAGTGAATATTGCATCATTTCTAGCTGGGTCTAAGTTATATTTATTTTTTAATCCTTACATTTGGTTCTTAGTCATTAAGTATCTGTTAGTTTTACCAAGCCTGATATGAAAGGACTTAAAGACAAATCTATAATTGATCTTACAAATAGCACCTTCATTATCTGATGTGGGGTATTCAGTGAAGATGAGCTTTAAAATATTTAGAAACCAAAAGCTTGCAATTCTCTTTTATTGCACAGCCTTAAGTAAGATAAGCAGTGTGCCCCGCAGTGGCCACCTGAACTATCTTTAGCCCCTGCTGGCAAGTGAATGGAAGTGCCTGACTTATCTTCACTGCTGTCATCAAGGCAGCCAGTATTTTTAGGGGGCAGCAGCAGCTGCAAAAGCATTTAACGGTATTCCATGAACAATGACACTTGGGGTGTCTGAGGCCTGAACGACACAGAGATTGGGGGAACCGCTCTGAGGCTGTTAAACAGGAAGCTGGTGTGGAGGCTGAACTTCTGTTTTTCTATCCCTCGAACCGGACGAAAGTCTACAAAGATGTGCTGGAGTAAAACTTGGGACCTTTGAGGAGAGCATGTGTCTGAATCTGAAGTCAACTTGGGACATTACTCAGCCTTCAGGAGACGGGTGGCACTGCTTCTCAACTCGGACGGTGATCGCAAGTGCGGAATGCATGTTGACGGTCGTTCCTGGCGACTGAAGCGAGGTAGGTCATGTGAGGGGTACACGGCACAGCTTCACAAGGGGCAGAGGTCATTCCAATTAAATCAGACGAGTAAACACAGGGGTTAATCTCCTCTCTTTAAAACTCCAGAGGGAATATTGAAGACACTTATACAGCAATGTCCAAACTGTGTTATTAAAATATCTCGCGGTGCAAAAATGAGTTTTTATACGACGAGCAAATGTAAACATACCAGTTTCTAAAAGAATATATTCAAGAGATAGACAAAATATTGTACTTTAAATAAAAGCATTCAGTTTAGTAAAAAAAAATCAAGCTTTTACTTTATTTATTTATTTATTTATTTTTTAAATCACTATTTAAATCAAATTCATTTTTTAGTTGGAAAATATAATTTGGAATAGCTGTATAACCCAATAGGGTTTATTGAGCTAATAATATAATTTTATCATGTTAATTGTAATTAATATATTGTTTTTACATGTTTCAGTTCAAAAGAAATCCAGAGCGATATTATGATAGACAACTAGGTGGCTTCAAAAATACAATTCAATTCTTCTTTGAGAAATTGCATTTTGTTTCCTGGATCTACGAACATAAAGTTACAAAACTCGAGGATGGGTCTGAAAACACCTCCATATCAGCTTACTGATAAAAAAATATTCTATAAAAGATCAAATCCAACTAATTCTAATTCGGAAGAGCATAATTGAGCATGCATGTACTAATAAGCTTCTCGGACTGACACTCATTTATGAATTATGAAAGAAAAATTATCTTTACAGTGACATTTACGGCAAGAATCCGATAACAGAGCTGCCAGCGAAGGGTGTGATGGAGGCTCAGCATATTTTGACAGCGAGGTCTCTTGGGTGAGCAGAGTGTGATTTCGGCTGGTGTTTGTGTGAGCACGCGGGTTTTCTGAGCCGTCTTTGTGATACCTGACACACACTCCCTCACAGGTCTTTATTTAGGGCGTACTATATTAAGCACTTTCCCATTGAAATACAGCACCAGCTGTACCGGCTATGTGTTGTGGCTGCTGTTGCAATAGGACTGTTCCCCCTCTCACAGCGAAGCTGTGTTTTTCTCTCATGCAGGCAGATCTAATTCAATTAGGCCTAATAATCATACCATCTGTTTGTGCTGAAACACATGCACGTAAAAGGGGGCGGAGGCTGAGTGTCTGAATGATACAAGTTTTACTTTCCAGTCCAAGTGATAAGGAAAGCTGAAAGTAAAATCTCATAACAGACACAGTTGTTGAATTACCTGTTACATGAAATAAAATGTCAATATTTCAATTTTTCAATATTATCTAAAACAAAAAAGCTGTTTGATATAAAAGTAAT
Organism: Brachyistius frenatus; assembly: GCF_029030835.1. NCBI lineage: Eukaryota > Metazoa > Chordata > Actinopteri > Embiotocidae > Brachyistius > Brachyistius frenatus. Next base: position 2,277,802 of record NW_027210627.1, read on the forward strand.
CTATCTCTTTTCTTTTCTTTTTTGTAGAAACTTGCAGTGCAGAAGTTGGACGGTCTTGCCCCCGTGAATAGACACTTTTTGCTCTCCTGGACTGCTTAAGGCTGGCAAAGCAGCAGAAATGGATGTGTTTGGTGGTGCACCACGTTTCTTAGCCTATCCGAGACCTGTGGTGGTACAAAGCGGGACTGATGCCGTCCTCAAGTGTCAAATCGGTGGAGACCCGAGGCCCGCTGTTATCTGGGAGCGAAACAATGAAAAGATTGACCCACAAGGACGATACAGGGTCTTCGAGGATGGCAATGTTTACAATCTCATCATTTCAGCTGTTAACTCCGAGGACAGTGGACAGTACATTTGCAAAGCAAAGAACAGCATCGGGGAAACGTATGCAGCTGCCACACTGAAGGTGGAAGGTGAGGCACAGGAGATGGAGCTTCGAGAGGAAAACAAGCCACGATTCCTCATCAAGCCCCTCTCCACCCGCGTCGGTCGGGGGGAAGATGCCGTCTTCTCTTGCAAGCTTTGGGGAAACCCAAAGCCAGAGGTTGTCTGGGAAAAGGATGGTAGAAAACTCAATGAAATATTTGAAAGCACACATTTCAGCGTGGGCTACCAGGATGGCGGATGGTTCCAGCTCAAGATCTTTAAGACTCGTGCTCCAGACGGTGGTGTATACACATGCAAGGCTAGGAATGAGTTCGGGGAAGCGCTGGCAGGAGCTGTGTTGCTCGTTGATGCCGGTCCAGGACACGAGGAGGAAGGAAACCGCAATGGCTACACAAATGGCCACTGGAAGTCCCACCAGGGAAAACAAAGGAGCGGTAGGCCTGTGCCAAACCGCCTCAGAGACGACACCATGACCAAGTCAACGAAAGTGAAAATGTTTGCGGTGACCGAGGGCAAACATGCCAAATTCCGCTGCTTTGTGACTGGTAAACCCAAACCTGAAATCATTTGGAGGAAAGACGGCAGGCTTATACTCTCCGGAAGGCGTTACTTGTTATACGAGGACAGAGAAGGATACTTCACGCTTAAAGTTCTGTATTGCAAGCAAAAGGACAACGGAGTTTATGTCTGTGCAGCATCAAATACTGCGGGGCAAACCCTCAGCGCCGTTCACCTCTCTGTTAAGGGTGAGTAAAGATGACTTTTGATGCAAAAGGCAAACAGGATTAGCTGCAGGTCAAACAGTCAATGAAAACACAGTCCCAGCCTGCGATGCCTTTTTCAGTGTTTACAGGAGTGCGTAGGGAGTAGAGTGTTCGTAGATCAAATTTCTATCCATTTGATGCTTGGATGATGTCAGTGAGACTCTGAGATCATTTATTGGGGCAGGGCCGACGACCGATGGCAAAATTATTTTTTTTTTATAGTTTTGCCGTGGTTTTATGGAGTTAAGTGCCAACTTTCCCAAAATTTTATTTGACAACAAAAATATAAAAGCTTGTTGTACAATACAAACTATGATTTTATTATTTGAGCAATGATAGTTATCTGTGCACAAAGCAAAGGCAGCATATTTATGTAATTTTAATTTGTATGACCCATTTGCTCCCAAATGCCTCCCTATTCAGTTAAATGTCAAGTAGGAGCTTGTCATCGTCAGTCAATTAAATTCATAAAAGGGCAGGTCAGCGGGCCAGTGAGCTGTAAATATAATCAAATTATCCAGGGTGCCCTGGAGGATTAATGAAATGTATTAATGATCTGAAATTGGACCCAAGTGATATCCAAACACGTAAAGTTCATCAGCTTGAGGTGAATTTCAACAGCAGTGAGATGTCTGAAAAGTCACTTAGCTTGTGAGGTGTCTGGAGGCAGGGGTGGGTGGGGTGGGGGGCTTTGGGAATGGGCTCATGTTTCTCACATGGCCCAGGGAAGTCCAAACTCATGGCACCGCCAGAATGTATTGTACTGGGTTAGAGATGAAGAAAATAGCACCGAGAGGAGATTAATGGTCAGCGGTGGCTGGTGATAAGTTATAAAGCTAGTTTAAATGGAGGATGGTGCATGTATTTCATCAGTTATGTGTGTCATGGGCTTATTAAAACATTAGCAAGATAAGGAAACGAAGAGCTTTGCACACAGACCTCTAAATACGGTCTGCATTCTTTTGTTTACAACTGTCTGGTACTGTCTGATGGTGTCAGTTACAAACACTTTATTCCCTATCTAACACTCCAATGTGTTAATGAGCCTCCCATTCCTCAACTAAATAAGCCACTTGTCTCGTGATTTTGAGCGTCTTGTTTGCTCGACTGGAATTTACTGTCAAATATATTTCAATTTGCAGTGTTTACTACAAGGACATACACATGGTTTGTGAGTTTTTACAGGGTCAACTTGCACGAAGAACTTATTCTAATATCCTTTGAAAGATAGGATAAAGTATGAGTATCTTACAATAATAAGGGTTGTCCTATTGGCTTAATGGAACTTGTGTTCTTCCTCTTCTTTGGTCCCAGAGCCGCCTGTGCGGTTCAAGCAGCCTCTCATCGATCTAGAAGTATGGGAGCAAGATTTAGCTGTTCTCGAGTGCGAAGTTCCAGAAGACTCTGTTCCCATCACGTGGTATCTGGAGGACAGACGACTGCAGCCAGGGGCCAAATATGGAATGGAGGAGTGGGGAACAAAACGACGACTCACAATCCGCGACATCGGAGTTGACGATGATGGGATTTACCTCTGTGAGATGCCCGATGGGGGGAGAAGCATCGCAGAGGTAGCTGTAAAAGGTAAATCAAAATCAGATAATAAAATTGCAGTAAAAGCTAAAGATTTGAGATTTGAAATTCTTTCTTTGTCCTACCAAGCAAAATGAAAAGCATCAGCCCTTTCAGCAAATGCTCAAAATAAGACGTGTTTCTATTCAGCTGACAAAGTCGTAGTGAACCATTTCGAATTATGACTCTTGCTTGTTCGGGACAAAGTGTGATGCTGTTATACATTTTGACAAATTCAGTAGAGGTAAGCATTGTGGGGGATGTCAAGAGGTTCCCTAATTTTAACCTCCTTCATCCTGGACATCCCTGCATCTGGACCAGGCCGTATCTTGTGGTGCCATTTTTCAAAGGTTGGCACATTCACTGAAGATGCTACCCAGTACTGCGATGAATAAAATATAGATAGCATTTGTTGTGCTTTTGTTCTGTTGCATAAAATTTGGTAGAGAGAATTTGTAGAACAGGTTCAACATCAGTTATTGGCTCATTCTTATTAGACCTTCTGCTCTCTGATTTACGGTTTTGATTAGGTGGAAGTAAAAGTGTAAATCTTTGCTGTAACCTGGAAATAAGGACAAGGAGACTTATCATATTTAAAATGTCTTTGATCCACCAACCCCGAGATTGCTCATTTTGGCTTCACATCTACTGCAGACTAAATTTGCAGATGCTTTTCTAGATGAAAGTTTCACAAAAAACAGCTTAAGGGTTTCACAAAGTAGTTTAAAAAGTCAAAACAATTATTTGAGATCAAATACATTTTGATCCATAGACACGGTGCTGCTGGATCAGAAACGGGGGGTTGTGATTTCGGAAGGTACAGACAGATGATGTCCAGTTGAGAGGAGATCAGCGCCAGAGGACTGAAAGGGGATTCATTTACAAGCTCCATTTTTTGTTGTTTAATTGCAGGGCTTATTGTCTATTAAACATTCAGAATCCTTGCCCAAAAAATATGACATGGACTTACGTGTTTTCTTGCAGGTACAATTTTGCGGAAGCTTCCGAGAAAAGTGGACGTCTTGGAAGGTGAAAACGCTGCCTTCTGTGTTGAGGTGGAAAAAGAAGAGATGGACATACATTGGTATAAAGACGGCATAGAGCTGCGTGAAACCCATCAGACCATTCTCAAGTCCTTCGGTCGAACTCACATCCTGGTTTTCGTCAACACCATGCCCCAAGACTCTGGCCTTGTGACTTTCCTGGTAGGCAGATCAAAGACTTCCTCTCAGCTAAGAGTGAAAGGTAAGTAAATCATAGACCTTCAAATGCAATATTTGTCACAAAATCTTTTTACAATCCAAAGAAGTGTTGATGCACGATTGTTTTTTCTTTCAGCGGCCAGACATTGTCCTCCTAGTTGTCCGATGGGCGTGCAGATCAACACAGAGCGAGCTAATGCAGCTCTTCTCTCATGGGTTCCTGCTCAGGATTCACGTAAGAACCCTCCTTCTGGATACGTGCTTGAGCGACAAGAAGTGGGCACTGGTTCACAGGAGTGGCTGCAGTGTCTGACCACCGACTCCGCAACCTCTGTGGAGATCCTTGGTGACAGTGTCCCGTGTGAGGCCGATTATCGCTTTCGCATTTGCAGCGTGAACAAATATGGGAAGAGCAACAATGTTGAGTTCCCTCGAACTGTTCACTTGGGTAAGTTCAATTATACGAGAATAACTGCGCTTAATCAGTTGGCTTTCTTGAGTAATCACAACCTGGTTGAGAATATTTCTTGCAAAATCCCGAACAAAGTGACTTTCTTTTCCAGTTCCTGTGACCAGAATTCAAGCTCCCTTACAGGACGCCTTGGTGCCAGAGGGACAAGATGCCCTCTTTTCTATTGAACTCTCGGCTTCAGTTATTGGTACGTGGTTCCTTAACGGGACTCAGCTTCAGGAGGATGAGCGGTATTCCACGCGTCGGTCACGAACACACCAATCTCTTCGCATTCGAGGAGTGCGTGACACAGACAATGGAGCTGAGATTACATTTATTGCCTACGGCATCCGGGATTCTGCTGCAATGTACATTCAAGGTATGTATGGTTCCATTTAATAATTTGCTTGAGTGTGCGTCTTAGTTGTGTTTTTGAGTGTGTTTCGTTTTAACTTGAATTAAGTTAAGACAAAGAATGATTGGCACCAAAAATGCAAGATGGAACTCACCTTTTATTAAGTTCCTTCTTCTTGGTGACAAGACTCAGTGATGTAAGAAGTTTCCATTGTTTCTCTAAAATTTGCAGCTCCTCTTGTCAAGTTTTCACATCTGTCAGAAATGGATCGAAACAAATTTGTAGAAATTGGGAACCCCATTGTGCTCTACTGCGAGCTGTCAGACCCGGCAGTTCCAGTACACTGGTACAAGAATGGGTCAGAGTTGCAAACAGTGGAGGGTCTTCATATCCAATCAGAGGGCACCATGAGACGAATTGTCATCCAATCAGCAGAGTTCTCACATTCAGGAGTGTATTGCTGTGATGCCATTGATGACGTCATCAGGTTCAATGTGGAAGTAGAGGGTGAGTGAAGTGAATTTCTTTCAATCTCTTAAAGAGACTAACCATCTTCATTCACACTTGTACCGGCTTTTCTTATCTTTTTTAATGTAAAAAAAAAAAAAAGAAGAAAAAAAGGCATGTTGTCTTCTCTTAAGATCTGACTTATAAGAACACAATGTAACATCAATTAAAATATGTAAATATCCATAGGCCCACCTGTGAGGTTTTCAGCAGTTCCAGATGCTGAGAGGAACAAAAACATCCAAACAGGCAGCCCCATTGTTTTACAATGTGAGCTCTCAGATCCCGCTGCCCAGGTGCACTGGTACAGGGATGGCTCAAAGCTCCACCCTCAAAGTGGAGTAGATATTGTAACTGATGGCTTGGCGAGGAAACTGATTATCCATTCAGCAGAAGTTTTCCACTCTGGCTTGTACTGCTGCAAGACAAAGGGTGACAACATCACATTCAGTGTGGATATCAAAGGTGATTTGTTTGACCTTAAGTAATGTGAAAAATTAACAATCTTAGCAGAGCAACTAACAACTCTGATGACACCCTCGTATGTTGTCTGTTGCATTTCTTCTTAGCACTCATTATATGTGCAGCTATGTTGTCACCTTTCCTTTCATGTTATTACAGCATGTTAGCTATTTAGTTGTCAGTAAATAGGTTTGGCATGAGGTTGATTTAAGGTTGACATCAAATCTAAACATATCTGTAGCTCCACCTGTGAAGTTCTCCGCTATTCCTGAAGATGTGAGGACCAAGTCGATCGAAGTAGGCTGCCCTATAGTACTCCAGTGTGTGGTGTCGGATCCCGAGGCCCACGTTTGCTGGTACAAGGATGAAATGCAGCTCATTTCAAACTCTGGATTAGAAATCCACTCAGTGGACAACACGAGGACATTAGTTGTTCAGTCTGCAGAGCTGTGCCACTCTGGTGTGTACAGATGCACCACACAGGACGATACCGTGGAGTTTCAAGTGGAGATCAAAGGTGACTTTACACTTCTTCTTCTCTCGTGCCGTTCATTTCGTAACCCCATCCCCTCTTTCTAGATGCCACTAATAATCCCTGCTTCTACTTTGTGGTTTGAAGGACTGTTTCATGCACATAACTTGGAAGAATTGTTAACACACTGGGTGTTTCCTATTTATATTCAATTGGTTTGTGACTGCTGTGGCTGTCTGTGAATTTAAAAGTCTCCAAAGCCCTTTTCATCTTCTGCTCAGCAGTTACGTTTTTGTGAGGTATCCGTTTCCACAGCCTTGATTTTATTTAGCTGTCCTGAATTCCCAATGCTAGCTATACCAGTGACGTACTCTACTATCTTTGACGTTGAGAGAGCCAAATCACTCGAAGTGGGCAAACCTTTGGAGCTGGAATGCGAGGTTGCAGACTCCACTGTGCCTGTCTGCTGGTATAAAGATGGTAAAAAGCTCTCCCTGCAGAATGGTTGGGATATACAGAGTAATGGCAAGTCGAGGAGACTCATTATCCCATCTGCTGAGCTCTTGCACTCAGGGCAATACAGCTGCGAAACCTCTGATGACACTATTCACTTCGCTGTGGATATTAAAGGTGACTTTTTTTTTCAAATTTAAAATGTTTCACTTTTAGAGCAAATTCTAGAGCTTTCTGGAGACTAGATGCAACTAACATTGGCAATATGCATATCTGTCTGTCTGTGTTTAAGTGGTGCTTTGTGTGAAGCTGTAACTGTCTTAAACCACGGTAAAATTAATCTCTACTGATATATAAAGTGATATGTTATCCTTTAAAATGTATTTCTCGTTGAATTTGAGATGACAGATTACTTCCCTGTTTTTGGGAAGCTGAACCAATAACCCCTTTCTTCAGAGTGTAAATATGCACTGTTGCGTTATAATACCAATCATCATCTTTAGCTCCAAAGTCGCCACTGACGCCCTCATCGGAAGTTGTGGAGACGCGGTCACTCGAAGCGACCTGCCCCATTGAACCGACCCGTGAAACCTTAGACCCTGCTGTCCAGGTGTCATGGCAGAAGGATACACAACCGGATTCTAATAGAGAGCCTGATTTTGAAATGGGAGGCATCAAGAAGACCCTCGTTATCGAACCAACTCATCCTTCAAACTCTGGAGCATACTATTGTGCAACAGCAGTTGATGTTGCCCAATTAATAGTAAAAAATCAAGGTGATTTTTTTTTTCAAATGTGTTTTGTATTTTAGTTATGATTGACTCTGTGTAATATTTAGTTGAAGATCTATTTGACTATCTGATACAGTTTCTCTTTTAGAGTCAGTACTTCTAAAATCTAAAGGTAAAGTGCACTGAAATTATCCCCCAATGATTGTCTGTAGTGCCACCTCCAACACATCTGCTTGACCCTGATGTTGAGAAGGCCAATTCAGCTGAGGCACAGTGCCCAATTGTTCAGCAATTTGAGATCTCAGATCCCATTGCCAAAGCCTGTTGGTACAAAGATGGAACCCAGATCTACCCAAAAAGGGAAACTGACTGCGAATCACAGGGAAGCAGCCGAATCCTGCCCCTCCAGTCGCAGCACTTGTCTGGGGAGGGGAGGATTGGCTGTGAAATGTCCGGTGATGCACCGTTAAATGAGGACACAAAAGGTGGCATAGTTCATTCTACCTGCACAATTAAGAATCAAAGAATTTAGTTCCATACATGAGGCTATCACTCAGCTCATTGTTTTCTCTTTGGCTTTGTCCAAACAGCAGAGCAGTGTCACTATGGTGACGAGATTGGTGAGATAGCTGATGCGTCTGCCCAATACACAGTGGATGTCAAAGGTGATTTGATATTTCAACATCAGTCATCCATGTTAACCCAGCACATAAATGCCACTAACAATAGTGGTGTATTTTATTGTTAGCTTGATCATCTCAGGCATCTGTAAATCTTCTTTTTTTTTTCCCTGTAAAAATTTGCCTTGTGTCTCATTGTCATCCCTGGTCTCAGGTCATCTCCTGCTGGTTTTGGCTCTTAATCCCACATGTGGTTGTTTAGTAGCTGCATAGCTGCTTCTCTTACTAACATATATGTTGTATTTGTCAAATCATTCTTCATTGTAACAGTCATCTTTGCTTGTAACGAGCAACTTACAACTCTTTAAGTCCATCTTATGTCTTATTCATCACCAGATCCTCTCATTCACATTGCTGCCCCGAACCTTCCCCGTTGCAATGACAACGAACTCTTATCAAAGAGAAGAAAATTTATGTAGGTTTTTAAGGTGTTAGTGTACAGATTGATGGTATGACTATATTAGGGGTCAGTTTGAAGGGAAACATATTGAAGCTCACCCTCAGACCAAACCTGGTCGACCCTCTTGTTTGTCTTTGCAATGGATTTCCCCATAACTCCATGCTAACCCACACTGATGTAAAATTCTGTTATGAGAGGAAGTATTGAGACCATCAACCACTGAAAACCTTTCTCTGTGTACATCACAATGCATATAGTTACATCGCCACGGCTCTCTTCTGACCGAGAGAAGAACAAGTCCACTGAAGAGGCTTTTCCTGCTGAAGTTACCCAGATGTCCTCAAAATGCAATTCTGGCACCTTTGGTGGCAGAGGAGGAGATAATCAGACAAACGAAGACCTTTCCAGGCATAAGCCAACTTCTCAGTCAACATATGAATTTGTGACTGACTGTATTGCCACTGAAGAGTCAAAGGAGGTCTCCGACCATCAACAAATACCAACTGCCCAACTTCCAGGGTTCCATAACTCTGTAAAGGCAACAACAATGCAATCTGACACACACCATCACACTAAACAGCCCACAGAATCACAAGGTGAGGAATTCATTTACTATATACAGCATACAGAAGGACCATCTGAAGAGCTTGATAATTCCCTGCAGACTGTCCCTGTCCATGCAGAGGAGTTTTGTAATTTTCTGCAAACTGCAGCCGTTGAATCAGAGGAATCTACTCTCAAGACTCGAACTGTCCAATCGGAGGAGCTTCCTGGCTCAGCATGGATGCCAGCTGTCCAGTCAGAGCCAGATAACCCCCTACAGACTCCAACTACCATGTCAGAGCACCATACTAACACCTTCAAGATCCCAACAGTCAAATCAGACAGGTTTTGTAACTCTTTAAAAACTGCAACTCCTCAGTCAGAGGAGCCCTTTGAGTCCTTAAAGGCTGCAAATGTCAAGTCAGAGGAGTCCTTTAAATCTTCACACATGGCCACTGTCCAATCAGAGGAGCCTTTTAAATCCTTACAGACTGCAATTGTCCAATCAGGGGGGCCCATACAGATGCCAGCTGTCCATTCAGAGAAGCTTCTTGATTGCTTACAAAGTGAAACTGTCTATTCAGTGAGGCCCTGTAACTCTTTATGGACTGCAGCTGACCAAGCAGAGGAGTTAAACAGACCCCTACAGACATCTACTGTCCAGTCACAAAAGGTCAGTGACTTCGCTAACACAGCAACCCTTCCATCGTTGGACTTCTCAAACGTTGAAGAGGTAGTAACGTTCCAACCAGCACACTACAACTCGCGAAAGTCTGTATGTGTCAGACTTGATGACACCAATCACACAGGACAAACAAGATCTAACCACTCAGATGTCCTGTACGAGGCGAGTCAGGAAGCAACCGTACAAGCAGAGGGTCATCCCACCATGGAGACCAACGAAGACCAAGACAGCACAGTTAACTCTGAGCAAAGATCATCCCCCCTCTTTACAGAGCCTCACTATATCAAGCAAACATCTACTGTCCAATCAGAAGAGATCTATCTATCAAGGACACGTGGCAATCACTGGAGAGACAGTGTCGCTGTAAATAAGGTGTCTGTTGAAGGTGATTTAAAGGGTTAGCATTATCAAACAAACAAACAAAAAAATGGACGGGCAAAATGTTGACATTGTGTAAAATGAAACGATTGCTTTTTTGCAATCCATGACATTTTGACAATTTCTACATTTACTCACATGATTTTGTTCATTACTAAAACTACTTCGGTAGTTGATGTAAAACTTGGGTGGTCTGGGAGGAATATTACAAAGAAAAAAGTAAATATATTAGCTTCAAATCCTAACTTGAATGCTTAGTTATCTCAAGTCTAACCAAAGATACCTCTTGTTATAGTACTAATAATCGAGGACAAATTATTTTAACTCTGAAGATTTATTGGCATGACTAATGTTGAGTTGAGATTTTGCCCTTTTGTTGTTTTTAAAGCATCATCGTTGATGTAGTCAGTAATATTGATGTAATTTTCTCTTGATATGACTCCAAACATCCCCAGCTCCGCCTGTGAGAATCACAACACATTGTGAGGCTGAGAGGAACAAGTCTGTTGAAGTTGGTGAACCCGTAGCGCTGCGATGTGAGATATCAGACCCTAACGCTCAAGTTACTTGGTACAAGGATGGAATAAAACTACTGGAAGCATCTGGGCAAGACATGCTGGCAGAAGGTTCCATAAGAACACTGGCTTTCCAGTCAGCGATGCCGTCTCATTCAGGGATTTACAGCTGCAAGACAACAGATGATGCAATGCAGTTTCATGTGGACGTTAAAGGTGACAAAAGTTGTTTTGTTCTGCCAATACCCTTTAGTGAAGGTTAAATGCATCCAAATGTGTTTGCATAGCTTATAAAAAGTAAGTTCTTATGAAGTTATTATCTTGGAAGAATAAAATGAACTTAAAGCAGATAGGTTTTATAGTTTCCCCTTTCAAAGAACATGACACAACAAAAGCTAAAACACTGTCATTGTTTTTTTTTTAAAAGCCAACACAATTTGTTCTCCTTGTCGCTATTGAAATTAAAAGAAATTTGACAAATTGATGCAAGTAACACTAACATTGATTGACATACATTAAGATTTAGCAGTGATGATAAACCTGACAAAGAAGTCAGACATCTTTTTCTTATACCAAAGAATCAATGAGGTTAAGAGCATTTTCTTGGAGCACGTCTTCACATGTTTAAGTTTGTTTTACCCAGTTTCCAAAACACACTAAAGATGCTGTTAATGTTGATATTAAAGCAAAAGGATGTTAAAAAGGTTGAGATGCTAGTTTTATTATGGTTAGAATATTAAGGTGCTCTAATTGTACTTCCAAGGCAGAAAATCCTAGGAATATATTTAACTTTTCAGAACAGATGAAAGAAATCTTCTCAGGCAAAATATATTGTTCCATAGGGCCTAACCAGACAAAACTGTTGCTTGAGACTTGCTGTGTATAGCACATGATTGACACATAAATTTAAGCAAACAAGACCCAAAAATACCATCCCGGCAGTGGCTCTCAACTGGTCAAACCTCAGAACCCACATTTTTCCTAAGTCAATAGTTCATTTACTAAAAAATAATACAGTAACACACGAAGCCTTAAGAGAGCTAAGTACTGAGACGATAGCGTAAGCACACAGCTACTACCTGCGCGCTGCATCATGAGAAACGTATGTCAAGACTTTTAATATAAAATTAAACCCACCAGTTTAGAGCCTCTGCTTTAGGGTATAATATACTTTTAATGAAGTTTTTCTTTTTCTTAAGTCCCTACTGAGAAACACTATGGAAGCACATAGCTAACTTCACTGAGGTTTTCAGTCACATCAAAATAAACCAGAATTGTTTTGTCAGCAATCCAGAGCTGCGATAGTCCAATCCCTTTTTGCTTGACCAAGTGAAATGACCAGCCATTGGAATGACTCCAACGTTCCAGCGTCCAACTGGAATGGCAGGAATTTGTAAAGGCTGAATCCTGCTTCCGGCACACTGTTAGCAATGACAAAAAATGTATATAGTTAAAATAATGCTAAAAAAAATAATTTAAAAAAACAAAAAACATAGCCAATTACACTAAAGAAGAATGAATTTATTATATTATTAATCTGACTAAATATTCATTGGACCTAAATTAAATTATTTTTGGGTTTGATTCTTCATTTGCAAGTACATTGTTTAATTTCCCAATCAAAAGCTGACTGTGTCATTGTTAACCTGCAGTTTGTAGTTTGTAGTTAATTTGTTGTACCTTTGACTTTACAGCTTTTCACTGTTTGTTACTACATCAATTTTTAGAAATAATTTGTAATGGTTGATAATGAAGATGAAGGCTTTAGTTTCAAGATTGTGGTTTGCTTTATTTAGGTTATAGCCATACTTGTTTCATTGACCAATTCTATTTTACATTCAATCCTGTAGCTCCACCTCTGACATTTTCAACCGTATCTGAGGCTGACCAGAAAATGACGGTCATAACAGGCTGTCCCATTGCTCTACAATGTGAGCTGTCAGACCCCACTGGACAAGTCAGTTGGTACAAGGACGGAACAAAGCTCCTATCTCAAATTGGGGTAGACATCCAGTCAGAGGGAAATTTGAGGAGTCTAGTTGTGCCTTCAGCCGAGCGGACTCACACTGGCGTATACCGTTGTGAGTCAAAGGATGATGACATCCAGTTCGCTGTGGAAGTAAAAGGTGACGTTCAAAAACAGCGCTTACACTGTCTTGCACTGCGACTAACTACTGTAACAGCAGGTGATTAAGTTATGTTTGTCTGATCACCTTACAGAAAATGCTTAATTCTTCTGCTTCCCTAATACAAAGTTTGATCACCAAGTCTGGAGACTGTTCCTGTTGCCCACTAATGGAGAGCAGCACAGTATCGTGTATGGAGCAGGGGGAAGCAATAACTTTTGTTCGTAAGTATTACAAGTTATATCACTTGATCAACATCAGCACCTAAAAGTTAAAAGATTTTTGGACCTCTGCTACGTGAACATTGATTCATGATGAATCTGAAACTTGAGCAGAGGGCGCACGTACAATTTTGTGTCAAACTCTGGAAATCAGTAATGGAGACACTTGAAATGCTTCAGAAAGCCTACGGCAAAGAAACAATGCGCTGATTGAGATGTTTTGAGTGGCATTTGTGTTTCAAGAGGGGCAAAACGTCACTGTCCCAAGGCTGAAGAAGGTGCGTCAGGTCAAAAGCCCAACTAGATGAGTTTTATTTGTGGGGTTGTGCACCGTAAATTTGTGTCCCATGGTCAGATTGTCCGAACTAAGTTCTCTAATGTTCTGAGACATCTGAAGGAAAACATTCAGTGCAAACGACAGGAACTGTGGTGCAATGGCTCTTTGGTTCTCCAACATGACAAAGCTCCCTTTTACAGTGTCTCGAAGTTTCTCTCCCCACCACGCTTACCCCCCGGGTTTGGCTCCCTGCGAAATCCTTCTGTTCCTCAAAAATTGGACACAAAATTTGCTCACGTTTCAGGTCCATGTTGACATTTCCAATGCATACATGCCAGGGGTCACAAATACACGTGTAACACAGGTGCTGATACTGATCAAATGACGTAACTGGAAAATGAAAACTGGAAATACTTGCTCATGAAATGTATCGATTCCCCCTGCTCCATGCCCAAAACCTACTCCCGATCACACCTACTCACAAAAGTGAAATTTAATAATAAAGGTTGTTTTCTCTCTAGACATCTTGTTAAACATGCAGCTTTACAATGCAGCTTCTGATTATGCATATCCAGTGACATAAGTTGTGTTTTGTGTTTTCGTTCTCATTAATGGCACTAACTAACTATAACTCCTGTACGATAAGCAAACACGTTTTTGCTTGTGTCCTACCGGTGCCTTTCGTTGGTGTGCAATAACTGGATAACTGTGAACATTGAAATTTCACACCATGATTTCTCTGCTATGTTTCTCTTCTAGGCATTTTTTTGCTTTACTTATTGTCTTGTCAGTTGTTGTTTATGTTGTTTTGTCACAAGCTGCTTTGGTTTAATTTAAGTTCCTATTTTAAAATTCTTTGTAACTGAATATCCGGTCGGCTGGATATTTAATTACATTTATGAAGTTTATTAAGACACTCTTTTTGCAATATCCGAAACCTATAGCTCTACCTGCGAAGTTCTCAGAGCTGGAAGAGAATGACAGGAACAAGTCCGTCCAAGAAGGTGCTCCCATTGTCCTCAGCTGTGAACTTTCTCACGATCCTTCCGCTCATATCGACTGGTATAAGGATGGAACGAAACTCCTGCCACAAAACAATGTGGAAATACAGTCAGATGGTCTGAAGAAGATGCTATCTGTCCCTTCAGCTGAAAACATACATGCTGGTACCTACGAATGCTCAACATCCAACGACACCGTCACCTTTAAAGTGGACGTGAAAGGTGATTTTCTATCCTTGTTGCCTTCTTATGGTACATACCGTATCCATCTTATTCTGTGGTGTGAGTGGTAGAGACTTACTTTGTGAATGATTATGACTGGGTGGATAGTGTGTTTTGTCCACTGTTGGTGAATTCATCTCTTTTCCAAAACCCTTGTTACCCTCCTCTCTCAGGCCGATCGCCACAGATCATGCCGATCCCATTGTCAGAAAAATACAAGATGGTTGCAATTGGTGGTCCAATTATCCTCCAGTGTGAGGTCTCAGACCATGTTGCCCAGGTTTCCTGGTTCAAAGACGAAGTGGAGGTTTTTAGCAAAACGGGCCTTGATATGAAAAGAGATGGAAACCTCAGAAAACTAATGATTCACTCGGCCAAGGTCTCTGACTCTGGCCTCTACAGCTGTAGCCTCATTGATGATGTTGTGACATTCCATGTGGACGTTGAAGGTGATTGTCTTGCATTAACTTTTAAATAATGAGCTTCCAGGTGTGAGACAAACATTTGCTAAAATAACCAAATCAAAAAGTTTGTTTTGAACTGTACTTGTCAAATGTTGTTCTGTCAGCTTAACAGCAGTGCGCTGCTAATCTTATAATACTCTCCCAGCTACTCCAGTGAGGTTTTCAGCGCTTCCAGTGGTCGCAAGAAACAAATTTGTTGAAGCAGGCTGCCCAATTAAGCTGCAGTGTGAAGTCTCAGTGCCAAATGCCCAAGTCTATTGGCACAAAGATGGAGAACAGCTGCCTACAAAGAGTGAATATGAAATCCAAACAAAAGAGAAACTGAGAGCGCTGGTTATTCAATCAGTAGAACTCAGACACTCTGGGCTGTACAGCTGTGAGGCCGCAGATGACCTTATAGAATTCAAGGTGGATGTTGCAGGTGATCTAAGTATTTTGAGCTTTGTCAAAATTACTAACATTTAATTAATGCTTGGCCACTAGACCAACTTAGGCTACAACAATTCACTTTGTGATATGATATTCTAAGATAATGTGAACTAATGCTTAACTATGTACTTCTGTGATTTTGGTGGACTTTTTACCTTAAAATATAATGTTTCTACAACTTCTACCTACATTTTATCATGGAGAAGTGATTCATAATTCAATAGTATTGATCATTTATTTAAGTAATAGCAGCTCAAACAAGTGTTTGACAATTTGTTTTTTTGGAAGCCAGGCAGGTGTTCAAATGGATAATCAATATGTTGAATTTGAAAAGTGATATTTATCAACAAACTCGCCTCAGCTCTACAGTACTTTTGGTTTTTTTTTTCAGCTTGTGATTTTGGTTTTTGATCCTGAAATTTTAATGTTTCATCAATCTTTTTTCCAGATGCAGTGTGCACACTTACTGTGCCCAGAACCAAACAATAGATAGGCAGCCAGCTGGTGAACAGTGAAGCATTTAGCAGCTTCTGTAGAGAGCTAGATTTCCATCAGGATTTGGCAGAGCAAAACAGAAATAAAAGGAGCGTGAATATTGGACTTAAGTCTATTGAAGAGACACAAACACACACAAACACATTTTTTTCTGTCTGCTGGTGTTAACAGGCAACTATGGCAGTGCTTGGAAGTTTGTGAACCAGTTCAAATCTTTTGTCTTTCTGCTTAAATGTGAAACCTCATCAGATTTTCACAAAAGTCTTTAAAGTAGACAAAGAGAACCCAATTAAACTAAAGAGTTTATTTATTGAGGAAAATTATCCAAGGTTTCATATCCATGAGTGTATGTGAAACTCTACAATTAATAGTTATTTGAAGGTAAAATTTGCCTGAAGTGTATTATTTAAAGAGCAGGGATTTGACAAGAAACCAGAAACTTTTAATTGCAGTTAAATGCTTCACAGGGGGTATTCCTGGAACATTTTACTCAATAAATAAACACCTAATTATGATATATCTCTGCTTAATTGGATTCTCTTTCTCTACATTTATGAGTTTTGTGAAAATCTGATGATAGGTTATAGGTAATATTTATGCAGAAATACAGAAAATTCTAAAAGGTTCACAAACTTTAAAGCACCACTGTATGTACTAACCTGTTTGCCATGAACTTTGTAAGGTGACACTATTTTAGTGTTATACATATACGTACTGCTTAGTAGTGCAATGTTAAAATAACTCTGTAGTCTGCATAGTCACAAACTTTGTTAAATCAAACAATGTTCACCTCATCTTTTCAATCGAGACCCAAATATCCATTCTGACATGTTTACCCTAGCGCAGCAAATCTGATTATTATCTGGTTATTGTTCAATGAATTTAAATTCCTATAGCATGGGTTTGATTCTCAGCTGTTCCAGAAGCTGAGAGGAGGGGGTCTGTTGAAGCAGGCAGCCCGATCAAACCGCAGTGTGAGGTCTCAGATCCTACAATCCAGACCTGCTGGTATGAGGACGGAGTAAAACTCTCACCAGAATCGAGAATAAACATCGATTCAGAGAGCGATAAGAGGACACTGGCTATGAAGTCGGCCACATCTTCATGCTCTGGGGTGTACAATTGTAAAACTGATGATGATTCAGATTTCAACAATTGCTGTGTGGAGGTGAAAGGTGATACGCTAAGCTTTTTCTTGGCAAGACGTTTTCACTATTCAGTTTTGTACACCTTCATGATTTCTAATATTTAAGAAAGCCAAACTTGATCATCATCATATTCATCTTGGCTGATTTTTTTTTTTTTTTTTTATGTCATGATTTCATTGGACTTTTAATTGCTTTTCATATACATGCTTCATGTTTCAGGAAAATAGCATGTATTTTTAATGAGTCTACTATTTTTTCAGCACACCAGTGGTAATTGCATTACATCAGTGCACTGCTTCAATTAACTCACTTCACTTTGCTTCAAAAGTGGATTAACACCCATTGATGATTATGATGTCTGTGAGAAGTTGTTGTCTAGATAGCAAGGCTTGAGATCAGCATGTTTAAGCTGTGAAAACCTTAAGTTACAGCAACTGCATGCTTAAGCATAAATATTATCGAGTTCGACTTTCAGGCAACAACTTACTTATACGTTTTGTGTACTGTTTTCTGCAGCGCCACCGGTAACATTTGCTGATATCCCAGAGAACGACCTTTTCCAGAGTGTTGTGGAACAAGAACAGCTTGTTCTGTCATGCGAAGTATCAAGGGCTGAAGGTGTTGTCCAGTGGTACAAAGATGGAACTGAAATGCAACCAAGCAATAATGTTACAATACAAGCCGAGGGCACCAAGAGAAATGTGACCATACATTCAGCCCAACTGTCCGACAGAGGAACGTACACATGCCGTGCGGGAGACAACATTTTAATCTTCAAAGTTAACATACGAGGTAATAAAATATTCTACTAAACCCATCTTAAAATATAGCACAAATATTCACTTAAAATGTATTTTACCTGTTAAATGTGATGTAGAATGTACACATGATGTTTCAATTTCATTTCCTCTTTGCCCATAGAGCCTCCTGTGATGATAATCCATCCAAAAGAGGATGTCCACCTTGACCGTCACGTCCCTGAGGAAATTATCCTGAGCTGTGAACTGTCCCGTCCCAATGGTGTTGTCAGCTGGTACAAAGATGGCCAAAAGCTCCAAGAGAGTGAGAACATAAAGCTCAAGATTGAAGGCCCGTACCGACGCCTGAAGATTCTTTCTGGTGGAGTCGAAGATTCTGGAGAATACGTCTGTGATACGGCTGACGATTCAATATTCTTTCACCTTATTATTACAGGTAAAATCAACGATACTACACATATTGTGTGCATATCTCAGTATTCTGACAGCAAAAAGCTCCATGTTTACATTGTGGTATTTAAGGTATCAGTATGCATTGGGGTATGCTTCAAATGAACAAGTCAGTGCCAAGTGCTATCTGAAAATGTCTGAAGGCGAAAGTGTTTATACCTTTTCTGAATGGCCTCCTTCCAAGGTAAGGCAAAAACAATTGACAGAAACACAAGAAAACAATGTTAAAGAGTCAAAACTTCAAATTATGTTCAAATACTGCCACCATCTTGCCTACACACTGTTGGGTGAATTGCTACATGAAGTAGGCGGGCTTGTTGAATTGCTTCGAAAAGTTACAAATATTGTCAATTACAGCCCTTGAATTCCAACACAGGAAAGCTATTAGATGAGGAAGATATGTGTTGCTGGTCCTCTTTGTTACTGTTTGACAATCTAACAAGTGTTTCATTTAAAGCATACGGAAACCTACAACATCGCCAAAGTCAGCAGTTTGATTTATCTAGAAAGGTATACCATTTAGAGTAGTATGCACTATTTTTAATGAAAATGTGCAAATGACTTGGACAACTATGCTTGACACCAACATTATTGTGAACATTTCACTGATCTGGGTCATGATGTCCATTTTCAGAACCTCCGGTGCAAATTGTGTCTCCGAGCCAGTCTCAAATGGAACTGTGTCAGCAGACCTCCGAGAGGATGGTACTGAGCTGCGAGATCTCACGGCCCAATGCAGTGGTGCGCTGGTATCGAGACGGACTCGAGGTGGAGGAGAATGACAACCTCATTCTGGAAGTGGATGGTGTCTACAGAAGACTTATTATACCCGAAACTACCGTGAAAGATTCAGCAGAATATGTCTGTGACACAGCAGATGCGTCCGTGACCTTCTTTGTAAACATAGCAGGTAATAAAACGAAAGAATAGAACAAGTAGGACCTCTAAATGTGTCGCTGTGTCCATTTCTAATTAAAAAATTTCTTTCAGAGCCTCCCGTTCGCTTCATACGTCCACGGAAGATGGCAAGTAAAGTGGAGAAAGTGGTTGGGGAGACTCTGGTTCTAGAGTGTGAGGTTTCAAGATCAAATGCCGAAGTCACCTGGAAGAAGAATGGGGAAGAAGTAGAAGACTCCAGACACGTCACAATCCTGGAGGATGGTGTCATGCGTCAATTAACCATTCACTCTCTAACCATGGACAATTCTGGGCAATACGTCTGTGATGCAAAGGACGACGTGATGGATTTTAATGTTAAAGTGCAAGGTGGGTTGCAAAATCTGATATCGATTTTCAAATGGTTTGCCATGGTGCCCCAAAGTCCAAAACAAGTCACAAGATCTTCCGAAACTTTGGGGGACTACACATGATCGTAAATATATTTATATCTGTTCTATTAGAATTTCCTCCTTCCTTTTCAGAGCTTCCTGTAAAAATTCTTGGAAAAACCGACGCAAAAACGGAAAAACAGTTCTTAGTATCAGATGATATTATTCTAGTTTGTGAACTCTCAAGAGCCAATGCCTCAGTCAGTTGGTACAAAGACAACAATCTGATTGATGACACCGAGCGGTACTGCAGCGAGGAACAAGGCGTTTTCCGATCACTGGTTGTCCTAAATGCTGGGCTCGAAGATTCGGGGGAATACACCTGTGATGCAGTGGACGATAAGATGGTCTTCTATATCACCGTCAAAGGTAATCATATCAATAATTAATCATTAGTAAGTGTTATTCATCTTACATGAAGGATAAATGGCACTATGTCCTTTATGTTCAGAGCCTCCTGTGCAGATCATTGGAAACTCAGGCAATCCAGAGCATCACATAATGGTATCAGGCGATGACCTTATTTTGGAGTGTGAAGTGTCTCGGCCGAACGCCACTGTTCAGTGGCTGTGGAATGGCGAGATTCTGAAACCAGATACTCGCATAAAAATTGACAGCAATGACGTTTCAAGGAAGCTTGTTCTGGCTGGACTTCAGCCCTCAGACTCTGGAGAATATATCTGTGATGCCGCTGATGACAAATTGGTAACAATTGTGGAGGTCCAAGGTAAGATTAAATGGTTCGGACAAATGTCCCAGAATTTCCCTTCTGAAATTTCCTTAATTAACCTAATGTTTTATGCAGGTACATGGATTTTACGAGCAACTTTTTTGTTGAATCTCTTTTTCTACAGAGCCTCCGGCCAAGTTTGTGAACAAAAAAGAAAGTAATAATATCACAGCCTATGACAATGAGAGCGTCACACTGTGTGCCATTGTGAGCCGTGAAAGAGCTAACGTCCGGTGGCTGAAAGATGGCCAACTATTGAACGAGGACAACATTCACATCTCCAGTGAGGGTAATACCCACAAGCTCACCATTAATCCTCTGCAGCTGTCAGATTCTGGAGAATATGTCTGTGACGTAAACACAGATGAGATGTATTTCAGTCTTTTAGTCAAAGGTAAGAATTTGGCAGTACTCCTTATCAAAATGTGACCTCTATATCCAAGTAAACACGTCTTTGATTTTAACAGTCACCAAGCTAAAGCTCTCAAATTGTATTTCTTTCTTGCAGAAATGAAGGTGAAATTTGACAGCCGGCTGGAGAATGTCGTGGCTCTGAAGGGCAGCAGCCTTTCATTACAATGTGAGATCAACAAAACCAAAGGAGATGTTCAATGGCTAAAAGACGGCCAGGAGATTGCTCCAAGCCGTCGGCACACAATACGGGCCCATGGTAGAGAGCGAAGCTTTACCATCCACCAAATAGAGGAAGAAGATGCTGCAGAATATTCCTGTGAATCCACAGATGATAGAACATCAGCTACTGTCACCGTAGAAAGTAAGTCAAATCGAATTTTACAACTTCAAGATGGGTTGGCGAGAGAAATGATCTACATGGTTTACCAGCCAATGTGGCATGTCGACTTTTAGAGCTCAATGAATCTAATTCGGCTGAATGGTTTTCAGCTCCCCGTCTTGTCGAGTTCATAGCAGAGCTTCGTAATATCACCGTCTGTGAGGGAGAAGATGCAGTATTTAAGTGTGTCGTCGCACCAGAGGACACTCAGTTGGTGTGGCGCTTAAACAACAAGCAAGCGGCTCTGAATGAGCGCGCTGTCATTTCCAGCAACGGACTATGCCACATGCTCTGCATCAACAACTGCATGGTTTCAGATAGCAGCAGAGTGACAGCTGATGCAGAGGGGTTGGTATCAGAGGCAGAACTTCAGGTTCAAGGTGAGTTGTTGTCCCTTCCATAAACACTATACTTATAGAAATTTGACTAGATGAATCCCAGAAGTTCCAGTGTATATCAATCACTTACTGTTCAATAATCTCTCTGGTAGTCATCACTTAAGTCAACTCACTTATTGTCAACAGTACTATGTTTAAATCCCAGTTTATCATTAATAGCACATACATGATAAACGATGACCCTTTCAAAAGGACTTTAAACTATTGAGGAGGCGCCTTTGACGGCTAGCGCTTAGCAGGTTCTCCTGTTAAGATTCCTCTGGTTACTGACAGAGACAAGTGGCTCAGTGGTTTTGGCGTATGTTACGCTGCAGAGGGCCAGGCTTCTCAGAGCTTTTTGCCTGTTCTCTGTGCTTGAGCTTGCCATGTAACTTCGCTGGCTTTCTTTGGTCTGTATCAAAAATTCGCTCCGGGTGTGGCTTCATGGTAGAATTAACATAGACCACGTACATATGGTGTAATCGTATTAAAGTTCATGCAAAAAAAAAAAAAAAAAAAAAAAAAATCATTGACATGATAGATGCTGCTCTCTAGTAATTCCTAACATTCACTTTAAGAGCAACAGGTGCTGTTCACCAAGAAAATGACACCAGTTGTAGCTGAAGAGTACAGTGAGGCCACTCTAGAGGTGGAAGTGAGCGTGGACTCGGGAGAGGTGCAGTGGATGAGGCAAGGGGTGCTGATCCACCCGGGGGCCAAGTACACCCTGAAACACAAGGGAAGAAAACACAGCCTCACCCTCCACAAACTGGCCACGTCCGACCGGGGCACCTACAGCTGCGAAACGCTCCATGACCGCACGCAAGCCCAGCTCACGGTGGAACGTGAGTGCACACGTGTTCTCACTATGCCCTGTTGTTGTTTGTTTACCGCTGTTGCCGACGACTCCCGTCTCTCACGCACCCACCGTCACTGCCTCTTGTGAAGGCAAAGCTCAATTAACTGAGTAAGAGTAATTTGAGTGACTGGGGACCAGGGTGGCACTTGTATGATGGCAACCAACAGGTGATATCCTAACAGACCGAGCTGACGTTCAAAACCAGGGTTTCTGTATTGACACTGGATCAATACGGCCCTGACCATTTCATATGGGTGGGAATCACTATCAACAAATCAGGCTTCTGTTTTAAGGGTAACGCTTGACTAACAACAAGCAGCGACGCTGTCGTTCAAAGTCTAAAATGTTATGTTGTAAACAAACAAAACTCAGCTCCGCTTAAATTTCTCCAAACTAACACCCTATAAAAGCGACATCTTGTAGTAATTAAGACGTACTTATGCTTGTTTTTCTTTGTGCATGCTTCTTGTCTTTCTTAGTCCTATGATCCAAAGGCCAGTGGGTGAATTAAAGGCTGTTCTTTCAACACTAGTGTGGGTGGGAAGGGGAAAGTCAGGACTTCGGGGCTGCTGTTGGCACCTCCTATGAATTTGGATCTCCTCTCATTGCATCTAAATTTACACCCTGGCCTTCAAAACTAAGGTTGTTGTCATCAGGTCTCCAAAATAAACACCCCTTTTTTCCACAGGGAATGCTTGTCTGTGTTCAAATAAGTGAAAAATGTTGGCAATTTCAAAGCCGGCTTTTTTGTAAAGCCCAGTGCTCAAATGGCTAAAATATGAGCTTGTCGATGTGTGCCAGCTTGTATTGTTTAACTGCTGTGTAAAGAACAGACTGACCCTACTCCGTAACAGAAAAAAGACACCATGTCTGCTCAGTGTTAAACTGGAATCAATGTTCATGGGTCCAGTCTTTCAAACCTAAGTCCTCCTAACCCTGTTGACCCCACAGCTCGAAAAGTCACGATCAAGAGGGAGCTGATGGACATTAAAACCACAGAGAGAGAAATGGCTTCCTTTGAGGTGGAGCTCTCCCATCCCAACGTCCCCGGCACCTGGATCAGAAACGGGATCCAGCTTAAGCCGACAAATCACTTCCGTATGAGCGCCAAAGGACAAGTCCACAGCCTCACCATCTGTAACCTGTCGGTAGAAGACACCGGCACCTTCGTGTTCTCCGTAGAGAATCTGAAGACAACTGCCAGGCTTGTTGTGAAGGGTAGGCAATTTAGAAAAAGAGTAAATAAAGGGACTTTTGAGACAACGTGCTTTTTTCAAATGCCAATTTTTAGAACCTCATACTTCTAAATAATTCATTGTTTGCATATTTTAGTTCACAGCTGATTGCAACCAAAGACAAAATTGTACTGTACTGCTTCTGTTGTGGGCTCAGGCTGGTAGCTACAGTGAACCACTCAGAGTAGGCCGAACGCCAACCGGTGGAGGCATGATAATAGAATGGAGTGACGGCTCTGCTACCGTTGCCTTTATCCAAGCTCACGTTTCAAACACAAAATAGCCGAGCATGACCCAATGCAAAGCGGTAGCTCTGTTCAGTCTTTTCTGTCAGGTGCCAGTTCAACCTCATGCTGTAAAATAATCCGCTCCATATGCCTCGTCACTCAGTATGCATCATCCCTTTGAGCTGGGGATGAAATGCTGTGGATGGCAATTGGATAAAAACGTCAACACGATAAATTAGTCCATATAAGTTTTCCATATTTAATTTTGAGCAGCAATGCATTTTGGGGGGAAATTTAAATCGAGTTTTTGGTTGTTTAACCAAGTAAACTTTTTCTCTACCAGAACCTCCAGTCACCGTTTTCAGAAAACTGGAGGACCAGAAATTCCCTGAAGGCGCAGTGATCTCTATTGAGTGTGAGCTGTCAAGACACAACGTCGACGTCAAGTGGATGAAGGCCAGTGTTGTTGTTGTTGTTGTTGTTGTTTTCTTCATAGCCAACAACATTTGTGATATTGACAAAATGCCACAACCAAAACAATCTATAATAACAATTCATGTTTTAATATTACAAGTAAAACATTTTTTTCCAAACAACAACAAAAATACTGTGAACAAATGTGGTTACGACAGCAATTCGTCAAAACTGGGAATTTTGGACGAAATCTTAACCTCAAGCTCACTTATCTTCTTTCGAGGGCTGGAACAATAAAGAATCATAAATTGCTCGACAATGTGTCACTTGTGAAATAAACGGTGTTTTTGTTCTATCCTTTTCAGGACGGGGTTGAGGTGAAGCCGAGCAAAGACTTGCGCATCTATGCAATGGGAAGGAAACGGTTTCTTCAGATCATGAAATGTCTCGTCGGTGATTCTGCCATCTACACCTGCGATGCCGGAGATGTTGCCACATCCTGCACCGTGGAGGTCTACGGTAAAGTTTGTGTCTGCAACTTACAGACAAAAGCAGTTTTTTTTTCTGGGGGGGGGGGGTTTCTGTTCTGGACTTTATTTAGCTTTTGTTAGTGAGTGTTGACATTTAGCCAACAATCAAATTGATCTCACGCAATCATTAGAAATTAAAAAAAAAAAAAAGAGAAGAGAATACAAAAAAAAAAACTATCTTGCACCAGTCAACTTCTTCAACTTGAGCAGAGATCTAATCAAGAGTTACAGAAAACACTGCAAGGTTCCTCTGGTATTTTTTTCAATATCTTTAAGAGACTGAGAAAATACATGATATGAATGATTTTTTTTTTTTTTAACTCGAGTTTAAAAATATACAGTTCAGAAAATTATTTTAAAAAATTGTAAAAGATTTATAGAGAAAGTCCACTAGACCTTTTAGTTTACCAAGTACTGCAATTAGTACGACTAGTCAGTGGTGGAAAGCAACTGACTTAATTTACCAAAGTACAATTTTGAGGTACCTCTTTACTTATTCCGATTTGATGGTACTTTATACTCCGCACCACCAGCACGTACTGATGTAAAGGGTCTGAAAACTCCTCCTCTGACACTAGAAGTGGTTAATATTTACTATGATATTCATATGACTGGGATAATGTTATTATGGTATGAAAAACTGTAAATGTGGTCCTTATTTTTAGCTCCCTTAGTTATACTGTAGAGTTAACAGGATGCTGGCCTGGGCCTTGCAAATACACCACAACACTGCCATCTGCCTGCGTATAAAGTTAAATACACTAGGGAGAAGAGCAATAGGATGATATAGACTTTTTGTTCTGACAAAAAAAAACAAAAAAAAAAAGACAAGCTTCATAACCTAATCTCAATGTGAATATTTTTCTCATGCTAATTCTGTTGGCAGAGCGTGAGCTGCTGATTCTGCAGGGCCTCAAGGACCTGCACATCCAGGAAGACCAGAATGCCGTTTTTGTTTGCGAGATCTCTGTGGAGGATGTGCTCGGGGAATGGTACAAAAACGGGGAGCGGATACAGCCAACGAGCACCATCAAGATCCGTCAGGAGGGTCAGCTTGAAAATCGATGACTTTTGATTAAGTTTATGCTCCGATACTCAACGTGTGACCAAATAAGAGAACTTACAAAGATGAGACGTAAAACAAATATTCATGTCAATGAGAAACAAATGTGTCTGTAAATGCATATTTTAGCCAGTAAAACCGAGTTAATCGTTATCCGGCTTGTTAAAAAATGTCAACGGTCTATTAATAATACATTTTTCAAATTTTTTCTCATATTTCAGGGACAAAACATTTTCTTCTCATGTGCAACGTGCGAGCAGAGGACTCTGGAGAGATCAAGTTTGTTGCCAGACATGCTGAATCTGTCGCTTACCTGGAGGTGGAAGGTATTAAAAAACAAAAACTACATCTGCGTATGTATGCATTTCGGTACATGAATAATACTTTGGTTGGTATCAGCACTTAAAAACTGCAGTATAAATTTTCTCGTCAAATGGGGTAAAATGTTTGTCGATTTGTAAAACTTACTTCATCCACACAGTTTGCTCAGTCATTTTGTAAGTCTTTGTAAGTTTATAAAGTCCACGTGTTTTGATTCCTCCTGTCATGTGTCCTCAATTTAAACTTCATATCTTCCTTTGCAGAGCTTCCGGTCAACATTGTCAAGCCTCTGCAGGATAAAACCGCCCTCGAGAAGAGCCGCGTGATCCTGGACTGCACAGTGTCCAACCCCAGATGCAGCATCCGCTGGTACAAAGGCATCAACGTCGTCCTGCCCTCCGAACGCTTTGAGATCTCCAGCGAGGGCTGCTATCGCAAACTGATCATCCAGCAGGTGGCGCTAGATGACGAGGGCACGTATAGTGTGCAGGTTGGAGAGCATACATGCTCTGCAAAACTGACAGTGGAGGGTAAGCGACTTCATGATTAAAGCACTGCGTAGATTATGAGCAAACTTTGGTCATTTGTTTAAGCACGCTCACCATCAGTGCAGAAGACTGTAAACTGACCGAGTGTCTGTTTAACAAGTCAAATTAAAGTCCTGTTTGTCAGTGGAATAGCGTTATGGGGTGGCCGTGCATATCCTGCACTGCTGCTCCTGTCGTATGGAAATGGTAGTCCTATTCAGACTGTAATGTATAATGCTCACGGGCACACTGAATTTGTATCCGAAAGAT
This sequence comes from Brachyistius frenatus, assembly GCF_029030835.1. Lineage (NCBI taxonomy): Eukaryota > Metazoa > Chordata > Actinopteri > Embiotocidae > Brachyistius > Brachyistius frenatus. The sequence continues at coordinate 2,304,624 of NW_027210627.1, forward strand.
TCAAACCGTTGTCATCCGTCTCGGCTTCCTGGCCCACGGTGGGACAAGGGTCGACTTCAATACGAATGGCACCACCTAGGTTGTCAGCCCCCACCAGTTTCCACACGCAGACTTCATTGTTATGCATCTCTCACCGGGTTATGACTCAGGTCCTGTCTCTATTGTCAATGACCAGGGATGAACCCTTGTTGACTGACTTGGTTTGACCAAAGAAGGGTTGAACACCGGTCCAACATCCCTAGTCCGACCCCGGTGATTGTTTAAAAGAGGTGTTACTGCAGTGCAACAGAGGGGGCTACATACTGCACATACATACCCTCAGAGTGGCTCCTCCTGGTCGGGCTGTCTAATCACAAAATTTTAGTTGACAATTAATTGTCATGCAAATAATGACAACTAGCAATTTAATGGTCATTTTAGGACACTGTTATTGTACAGAGCCGATAGTTTGATAATATACAGACATCTTATCAAGAAGAGTAGCCATTTCCTGGGGCTTGGGAAAATATACATTACATGTTTGTCTTTAATTTCACGGGGCAGATATGACATAACTTCAGTACTAAACTTTTACTGAAATATATAAAAGCAATTCCAGGTACCCATAATGAAAACAAACAAAGTATCATGGTGGCACCAAATTCTCCACTTAGGTGTCATTAAATCAGAAGGAAGCATACTTCCCATAAGACCCATAAGAGTGATGCAAATCTGACTTTTCTGTTTCTGTTTCATCCAGCTGTTTTTACTCAGATGAAGCGAAACTCTTCTAACAATCATGCAATATGATTTCGATCAGCTCAGATAATCTCGATCAGCCGATTATATAATAATCGTTAGAGGCCCACTCACTGGCAAACTAAGTTAACGCGTGTAATTTCTTAGTTTGGAGGAGGGTGATAATAATCCAGCTTTTGATTATAATTTATCGAGTGCCTGTTCTCTTTTACACTTACCTTATTTAAATTCAAAGTGGCCCTTTTCAACAGCCTGGATTTTTTTTTTTTTTAAAGTTATATTTTTCTGTAATTAAAGAACTAGCATGTCATGGTTTCACAAGGAAAACGGATCCAAACACACATCACTGAGGCACATTGTGAAGCATACTTACCGAGAATAGTTGGAATTACAAAGGTGATCACAACACAGTGGGGAAAGCGGGGTCCAAAGAGCACGCAGGGTCTGAAACTGAAAGGACAATAACAAAGTAAACAGAACTCTAAACTAACTAAGACTAAAACTAAGGCTGAAGCTCCAAGCGAAACTGATGACTAGTGGCAGACTAGTGTTGTGATCCAAATGGCGTACTTGTGCACTAACACTCACTATTTTGAGTGCAGAAGTGCGTTCACATTGTCAAGTACAAAAACGTGCGGTGAACTACAAGTACCTGGATGATGCACTTAAAACTACCCCCCAAAAAAGAAGTTTGAAACGCTGGACACTTTCCACCGTAAACGGTAGCCATCTTGGCTACATAGAGGAAGGGGCGAGGCCACCGGAGTAAATAATTTTCAAATTAAGGCTCTGAGGAAGCTGCAGATGTTCCTGAACACGTCACAAAAGTATTTCTTATTCATGACTGCTGCTGGACAGAAGAATGCGTGTGTTTATTGAGTGTGTTAAACAGAGGGCATGAAAACACGTTGATTTCTGAATAAAAATAATTAAAGCTGCATTATTTTGGCGGGTGATGTGTCCTGACCATGGAAGAGTACTATTTGTTAAGTGTACTACATGAAGTATGTAGAGTGGCTGCAGGTGAGGCAGACTGGGTGAGCGGCAGGACACTGGAGACCTCTGGTGGGTGGAGGGAGTGATTGCAGGTGACAAGCTAAGTAACTGAGGCAGAAAAAAAACTAAACCGTGACAAAGGATGAGAAATGACTGTTCGTAGGTAGTCCCTCTCATGTCTGAAGTGGTTATTCTGAGTTTATATCAGTTGCAATGGACTTTAATGGCTGGTCTGACGAAACCTAAAACATAACATAAAATGTATTATTGTTAAAAAACACACCTTCTTACATGCCAAAAAAAAAAAAATATATATATTTCTGAGCAACATAAACTACTAATAAAGCATACAAATATCAACAGGCCTTATTCATGAAAGAAACTTAGAAATGTAAATGATAAATAACAACATTTGAATTTCATTTAGTTTCCTCAGTATTATGCGCGCTGCCTCACTATCACACAGTCATAACTTTTAGGAAGAAACTCAATGATGCAGGATGTTAACACGAGTGTTTCCTCCAATGACGCGTCAAGATATGTGTCACCTTATTTGTTTTGTTTTTTCTAAATCAGCTAACAGCTCTCCCTCTCTCCTGTGCACTCTCCCAGCCCAGTCTTTGTCGCTGGTCAGAGAGCTGAAAGATGTGGAGGTCACGGCCCCCGACGACGCCTGCTTTGAATGCGAGGTCTCGGTCCCGGTCCTCAAATCCCCCGTGTGGAGTCTGAACGGAGACCCCGTGCAGCCGAGCTCCCGGGTCAGCGTGGAGAAGATGGGCACAGTCCACCGGCTGACCCTCAGGCAAACCTCCACAGACATGAGTGGGGTGGTGGAGTTCACCTCTGGGAAGGCAAAGAGCAGAGCCCAGCTTCGGGTAGTGAGTAAGTAGAATAACAAGCTGTCTTAGGGCATTTTGTCTCGCTATTACCCGAGAAGCTTTACTTTACATGACTTTATATGAAGTCAATGTGGATATAATTTAATTTACTTGCCAGATTAATTGAAGGCTGCATAATCAGGGCACGCTTGAAGTATGACAGTTCACAATGACCGCAGCGAGTCATTCACAAACACTTCAAAATAATCTATTTAGTTCATTAAATTGATAAAGAAATCCTTTTATTGGATAGGAGAATCTAATATTAACTCGAATTGGTTGGAAATGTCATGCTGCTCACTGCAATCAACAGTAAAAGTGAATTTACTTGCTACTGTAACATTCAATTTGCAACTAAGTGATGCAGTTTCAAATATCGCCACTAGATGGAGGTAATAATAAAGTCTTGAGTTTGCCCTTTTCAACTGTTAAGGCCGAGGTGGCCAAATTCTTTCCTATGAAGGGGCCATAAATGAATGTGGGTGGAGGGCCGGGGGCCAAACATAAATATTCATGCAATTTGATGTTGCATTTCATTAAAATATGAAATACTTTACATAAAATTAACACTGTATTTCTAAAACAAAACTTCAGAGTAATCAAAACACTACTTTTTAATCTGCTTAATAGTAATCATATTAAATCACAATAATCATTCTCAAAAACAAAAATTCAATTCAATTTCATTTATATAGCGTCAAATCACAGCACAGGTTATGGTGCAGTGGTTAGCACTGTCGCCTCACAGCAAAAAGGTTCTGGGTTCGAATCCGGTCCTGGGCCTTTCTGTGCGGAGTTTGCATGTTCTCCCTGTGCTTGCGTGGGTTCTCTCCGGGTTCTCCGGCTTCCTCCCATCATCCAAAAACATGCACTTCAGGTCAGGTTACCTGGCGCCGCGGTCGTGGCAGCCTGCTGCAGCATCTCCCCCCTGAGAGCCCCCCTGCTGTAGTGAAGAAATTTCCCCTCGGGATTAATAAAGTGTATAAAATCAAAAAAAAATCAGTGCACTTAACATAGTAAACTCCTTACAACAGAACTTTACAACATTATAGAGAGAAACCCAAAACTTAAATGAGTCCCATGTCAGCAGCAGCTGGGGCAGCTTTAAAAGGAAGAAAAACCTTCAGCAACGGGAAGAAAAAAAAAACCTCCTTTTTAACAAGAAGAAACCTTCAACCGAAGCAGGCTCGGAGGTGGGCGGTCATCTGACTCGACCAGTTGGGTGAGGGGGAAGCAGAGAGAGAAAAGAACAGCATAGCTGATAAAAAAAAAAAAAACGCCATATGTTTATATTTGGGAGAATAATCACGACCTTGTTAAATGTCATAGCTTGCCAAATATAACGTGCAGGTCCTAATTTGGCCAGCTCCGCTGTAAGGTAATATCACAGGTCCACTAAGTGAAATAATTAATTCTCAAGTAGCAGGGAGGGGGGGAGGGGATATTGAAATGAAATAGTGTTTTGGTTGTTTTAGCTAAACAACTAAAAGGACATCTTTGCATTTGAAACACACTCAAAAACAAAAACATAAACCCTTCAGCCTGACACTGAATTATCCAGGTGGCGTGCTAAAGTGTGTAGCATGACTTGGCGCCGCACATGCAGCACATAGTAATAAATACAGTAAATGCTTTGGCTCCGACGGTGCTGCATCCTGAAAGTAAGAGAGGGTGTTAATGGTCCTACTCTATCAACATGTAGGTCATGCAACTCAGAAGAGCACATATTCACAGAACCTTCTGGAGCACTTTAAATGTGCAGGACAGTAAAACTATCTTTAGTTTTATTAGGTCGGCTTGAAGCGAACAAGTGTTATGTTCAGTCATCCGGTGGTACACCTGATGTAAAATCAACACGGGCAACATGTAGCAAAACCAGAGGTCATGCACAGCTATGAAAAGTGGTTGAAAACTCTGTTAAGAGTTGTGATAAGACAGTATGAGTGCCGGCAACACAGAATGACTCCGGTAAAGGTTTTTAGATTTGCTTTTGTATCTATTAATCAGCTAAATTGAGGTCATATCAGAATCAGGATCAGAATCGCTTTATTGGCCATGTATGTTGACACATACAAGGAATTTGACTCCGGTTTTAGGTTCGCTCTCAGCGTCCCAAAGAAAAAAAAAAAGAAAAAAAAACCTAGACAGACATAAATAGACATATAAAACATAAATAGACATATTTCCGGGATAGAAATGAATAAGTATATATACATATATACACCTAAAACAGTGGTGCAATTGCACCTAGTGCAAATTGTGCTGATGCGGTTGGGTGTGGTACAAAAAGGTCCAGTGATGTAAAACGAACATGTGCTACCGGAACATCAATCTGAGAATATTATTTGTTTAACTGACTTCGGGTGTTACATTTAATATTCAGGAAATAATTCTGCTTTATGACTGGGTTTGCGATATAAAAACTCAGTGAAGTGGTATTCAACCAGGGCATAAGGTCAATCTGATGGGACACGAGATAATTACTGGAATATGGAAGAAGAAGAAGAAGAAAAAAATAAAAAAATTCTTTTGCACAACATACAGCTGTGCCTCAGTTCACATTAGTTATCATGCATGTTAGTACACTTACTTGTCTTGTATGTGGATTTGGACAGGGTACGGTCGTCTCAAATGCAGTTCTGCACTGAACAGAAATGACCAGAACATTTGCAGATGATCTACCGTTTTCACTTGTGTCTCACACACACACACACACACACACACACACACACACACACACACACACACACACACACAATAAACACACTAATCGCTTCTATCCAACAGCAGTATCGTGTTTTTTTATTTATTTGTGCGGACATGTACCTTTTACATTTGTATAGTGGCTTTGGAAAAAAAAAAAAAAGGTTGGAGGTCCCTTTGTGCTACGTAGACAAAATGGCGACCGTTAGGGGTAAAACGTTTCCAGTGAACGTGAACTAAGACGCTGACTGTGTCTCAGATCACGTACTCGCACACTCGCGCTCCCTATTTTCAGTGCACTGTCAAGAATGGACACGTGCGGCGCACTGCAAGTACTCGGATGGTGCACTCAAACCGGTTCACAAATTGAGTCTGAAACGATGCACCACTTTTCACCCTCAACGGTGGCCGTTACGGGGATGCAGCGGAAGTAGGGGACCGATAAACCTGCAACAGCCGGGGAAGCTGCAGCTGTTGTGGAACACCGCGCTGCACGTATACAAGATGTCACGAGTTACGGGTTGTCTGCACGAAAGTGCTGCCGCTGTCGGATAGAAGCCGTCACAACCAAAACCGGCAGATATGTTATGTCGGCGGCTGGTGCATTCAAATGCTGTGGTTTTCTCCAGGAAGTGCAGAACGGCAGTGTGCGATTTGAGACAACATTAACCTGTCTGTTTTATATATATATATATATATATATATATATACGCAGGGAGGAATTGGGGGCAGAAGAGAGGTCGAGAGGGAAAGTTCTGCTTTGATGTGTTAAGTCCGCAAATTGAGACGCAGCCTAGACGTTTCTCTATTTTTTTTTTGTGCTTTTTTTCTGGTCCAATACTTGAATCATTTCAGCTCCCTGAGTCTTTTATAAGGAAGGGGGAAAAAAATAAATCTGTCCATTCAATTGTTTCAGTGCGTCACAACCAAAAGAGTTTGGGAACCACACGCTGATTGTGAGAGTTCAGACTTAATAAAAGTACAAGCAGGTTTTCAGAACATGCTGTTCGGGCTATCGTGTAGCAGACAGTTCACACACGTGTAGAATAAGGCCAAGCCTTGTTGCTCTCCGGTCTTCCGTCTAAATTTTTGTTTCTGCTCAAATTTCACAGGTGATCCCTGAGTGAAATCTCTCACCCGTCATCACCTGATGGACACAGATTGATTAACATATTGATGCTTTGAAGTTGTAACATTGACATTGTCGCTTCGATATTTACATACAGTCTATAAAAGTGGCTTAAACAGGGTTGTGATGGATTTTCATGCAGTTTCTTTTAATTGTCTCATCATTTGCTTTTGAGAATCAAAGATTTCTGTTCTTATAAAATTTGTCATAGCGTGTGAAGATATTTTAAAACGGCTCCTTTGCCATCATACAAATTGCAGTTTCAGTGTAAATAATGTCCTGTGTGAACGTAATTTGACTGCTACTGGGTTATGAAAGCTAAAGCTGAATGTGTATTTGTGCCAATAAATAACAAAGACAAGTCTGTGGTTAGATCCAACTACAATATCTGTAGAGAGATTTTGAATAATTTGGCCAATTCTTAGGCCAAATATGGATTTAATGCATGAATAAAATCTCTTGAATTTATAACTATATACATCGGATCTGCCTCTGTTCATGTGGTCTCAGCATCATGAAGTCTTTTCCAGTGAGAAAATCGATTTTTTTTTTTTTTTAATTTTTATTTTTTTGCTCCAGATGCCATTTTTCTCCTTTGTAGAACTCCAGAAAATAACATACTAACAGAGTACACAAGCAATCTCTGACATAATACACCTTGAACTGTTTAGCTTCCTCATATATCAGAGCATGGTTTTGTGTGGCTGTTGTGACAGTGACTCAGATTTCTTTCGGTTTAAAAAACAGAAACACCATCAGAAAGTATTAGTTTTCAGTCAACTCCCCTAAATATCCACGTCAAATAGAATGGATCATTTCATTAAACTTCACAATGTCTATCGTTATCATTTGTTCATTGTATAGAAAATCTTTTTTTTTTTTTTTTTTTTAATGTTTTGCTGCGAAGTTTGAATGAAGAAAGTTCTGTTTTGCAGCAAGGGGCTTGTAATGGAAATACATTGGGCCAAACGAGGTTGATTTAGGAAATAAATAGGTTTAAAAGAAATTACTTGATCGCCTTGATTGATAATCTGGGCATGCTTGATTTACTCAAATGCTTTGATGAGTGAGTATTACGTTTGCTGAGTGGAGAATGATAGTGGTTTTCATATGAAATCTGTTCCATATTCCATTTTTCCATTTGACTTTGTTTCCAGCTGTGCCATGTTGTGTTGAGCGTTAGGTATGTTAAATCAAGTACTGTAGTGAAATATGACCCGTTTCAATAAAACATGCTTTATTGATGCAAGGTAAAAATACGTCTAGTCCTCTTTTTTGTTTTCTTCTTTTTTTTCAGTCTTAACATCAGCAGCGATTTAAGAACTCACTTGTTTGAACCAGTTTCTTTACTCGAGTCACAATGTTAATATTGCAAACAGTAAAAAAAAAAAAAAAGTTAAATCATTATTTCGAGACAGGTTATGGTTTTTCACACATTGTTTAAACTGAAACCGATAGAAATACTCACAATCCCACTGAAATCCACGAGCACACATACAAACACACACACACACACACACACACGCACACGCACACGTACACACACTCGCTCCAGTAAATCAGGAGTCGAGCATGTCTGGCACAAGTTTCTCCTGTCAAACTGAACATACAGATCAATAAGGCCGTACACTTGACTCCATTTGTGGACAAAATAGTTTAGATTCAAGTTCACCGACAGGAGGCATCCAAAGTGTGCTTTCAAATCAAACGTCAAACAGTTTACAACCTCCGCCCGCGCACATTAAACAGTATTGCATTATCGATGAGCCGCGCACCGTGGCGGCCAGTCCAACTAATAATTCAAAACATAAAATAGCATTAGATAAAACGACATTAGATAAAACGACTTTAAGAGCAAATCAAAACGAATGCTTAAAATCCTGATATTTACAAAAAACAATCTCACCATCTCTGTGTACGGAAGGTCCGATCAGTTTGTTTCTCAAGGCGAGACACTGCAGGCAAAAAAAAAAAAAACATTCATTTGCATGCAGGGGTCAGTTATGAGATTTCGTATCCTTTCAGACTAGTGAGAGGAAAACTTTCAAAATACACATTTAACTGTTTATTTTAGTACAGTTTGTGTTTTGCTTCGACTGCTCCAAAATTCACCAGAAGTTAGCGCGTATAAAATGTTGAATCATGATGATCTATAGCCCAACCCCTCTGTAAAAACCTTGACAATTTAGCTAGGAATAAAACTGTGAAGTTTCATACACACAGGATGAGGACTTTTTTTTTTTTTTTTTTTTTAATGGCGTTTAAGTTTATAATACAACTTCAAAGGATTTTTATTCTCAAATTGAGTTTTTTTTCATGCTCTGAGTCAAAAATCTCCACTTTAGTAGCACTTACACACATTAAAGTTTCCAGTTTTATTCTTATCTTTTCTAAAAAAATATATATATTTTTTTTTATGGCTTTTAACAGTATTTTCATGAAAAGAGATATCTATAATCCCCTGCGTAAAGATGTTTAACATTAATACATCAACTAAAAACAAGTTTTTAACCCTGCTTTATCCATTTATTGGATTTTTGGTCTGGAACTATATGTAAATTAGTGCATATTTAATTTGATAACGCCTTATTTGCAGATTCAAAATACAATTTCGGAAAATGTGAAACAAAAGTTATACCCAGTTCACCTGCCGTGTCTCCCCTTAATGCTACTCCAGATCTACATATAATAGACACATAGGTTTATCGGCCTTATATTAAAAAAAAAAAAAAAAAAAGTTAATTATTGGGATGCAATGTTGCAAAACAAGAATTGTGTTTTTTGTAAAAGGGCATAATAATTCTGAAACTATCATTACACATTCAAAATTATATTCCTGTAATATTAGGATTTAGTGATTATATTAATTATCTATAATGTACTGAATAAGGCCTGCATCCAATGACAGAAGTCTCTCTTTTAAAACTGGTGTTTGTTGTCCAAATCTTTCCAAAAACACACAGTAAGTACACAGTGTTTGGATCTTGTCAAAACTGAAAATGCATTTGAAAAAAATTGTTGAAACAAACATCTCCAGAGTTATCGATTGTCTTCTGTATGTTTATAAAGTTAATGGGATTCAAGGGGAAAGTCACGAATGCGTTTTTCTTTTTCTTTTACCTGTCAAAGCTTCAAATATTACAAATGCTACATAGTACTGACATTAAAATGACTGATGGTTGTTCGTTTGTAGAAAGGCCGTGAACAAGTGTTCACACAATCTAAATTTACAGCACACTCACAAAGGTCACTGCCGTCACATAACGACGACAACAACAACGCACTAGCTGCACTGCAAAAGATATCTAACAGAAGTAACTTAATCCCATATCAAGTTTGTCGTTACAGAAAAGAGAAGGCAATGTGTCACATGGATCTGGTAACTGTCAACAATACCAAACTCAGCTGCCATTTGATTGCTTTCTCTTTTTTTCCAATATGCTTGAGAATATGAGATTAAATGATGGGTTTTTTTTTTTTTTTTTTGCAGTGTGGTCCTTGTAGTGGGAAGCGCTTGTGGAGCCTGTGGCCCACCAGCCTCCATGGCCCCATGACGACAGCCGCTGGTGACTATTTTCATACTAGGGTCCCGCCTCTGTTAACTTGAAGTCCTCTGCTGCTTGAGAATATCATAGATGTCGTCCACTCTGCTAAGTCTCTCAAAGAAGGGGATAAGATCAAGGAGCTCGGTGTCTGACATGTCGTCAAACCAGGAAGCTACGGGAACCTGGAGGTGTGAAAAAGAAACACGTGGTGGAATTAGAGCTCCTTTTCAGTACTTTAAAGCGCCTAATAAATGTGTACCACTATACTGGTTAGAGCTGCAACAATTACTCAAATTAATTGCGGACTATTTGAATGATTGCTTCGAGGTTCAAATTCTCTTATTCCAGCTTCTTAAATGTGAATATTTTTTTGGTTCCTTTATTCCTTCATGACAAATCGAATATCTTTCGGTTGTGAGCGGTTGGTTGGGACAAAACAAGAAGTTTGAGGTTGCATCTTCAGCTTTGGCATTAATGGACGGATTTTTCACCATTTTCCGACATTTTAAAGACCAAACAGCTGATCGATGAATCAAGAAAAAAACAAACAAACAGATGAATCGATGATGAAACTAATCGCTCTTTGTATCTCTAGTACTGATATTATTCCAAATGTTTCATTTTAGACTTTGGTGGAAAAACACACAGGTACACTGTCTGTCAGTGTGCTGCAGAGAAATAAATATAAAATTGCGTACTGCGTTGTCGGGGTGGAAGACGTAGGAGGCTGGCGAGTTGTCAATGATGATGACCTTGTTGAGGTCTCTTCCTAAACGGCTCAGGTCTTTGACGTAGTTCCCTTTGTGGAAGACGCATGACTCCCTAAAGAGACGACTCCGAAACGCCCCCCACTTATCCAACAGGTCGGAAACGGGGTCGGCGTACTGTCGAAGCAAAACAAAGTAAAGAGTTAGCTTTAAATGAAGTGACGTTTGTCTTTCTGTAATTCTACGGGTGTACAGCAGTTACGCCGGTGACTACAAACAAGATATCCACACTCAAAAGCAGCAAAACAAACACGGACAACTGTGCGTGTGTGTGTGTGTGTGTGTGTGTGTGTGTGTGTGTGTGTGTGTGTGTGTGTGTGTGTGTGTGTGTGTGTGTGTGTGTGTGTGTGTGTGTGTGTGTGTGTGTGTGTGTGTGTGTGTGTGTGTGTGTGCGTTTTTACATCCAAGTGGGGACTTTAACTTGAACAACCGGAGACGTGGGAATGCATTTAGAAGTTTGTGTGTGCGTGAGACTAACCAGATGCTTCAGAAAGTCAAGTCAATGTTGACACGGTTCGAAGTAAATGTTCGAGGCGAAAGTGTCAACGCAATCGCCCGACGCAAGTCATAAATACGTCCTTCCGTGGAGGGACACCTATAAATCCCTCACAAAAATGAGCCTGGGCTTCTAGTAGCTCTTAAGCATAACGTTTTGCCAGAACAGTCGTCACTTTGCACCCCAAGTGCCCATCAGTTACCATCCACACAACACTGTCTGGCCAACAATCTGCTGCCAGATTTTTAGCAAGAGAGGAATGTAGATTGAGGACAGACCTTGGATAAGCTTGCGGTGAACAAAACGCACTCAAACAATTCTCCCATCCTCTTCAGGAACTCGTCAACGTGGGGTCTCTTTAAAACATACACCTGCGTGCAGACAGAAAAGGCAGAGCAGCATGAAATCCACAAGTGGTGCTTCTGTTATTAGAAACAGAATCTGGAACACAAGTCAGGGTAAAAAAAATATATATATATATATATATATAAACAACAGAAAAATGAATCCTCTTTAAGCCTCTGAACCCCAGGAAGTTTCTGTTTTTTTTGTTTTTGTTTTTGCTCCCGTCACAGTTTTCCTCCCTTTCACTGCACCAGCAAGTCCTGCACCTCTATGGAAGCAGCAGAAGTAGGGTGGAATCCAAAATGTCTTTTTTTGCAGTTAAAATGTCATAAATAACAAAACTTCTTTGATCATTTATTTTAGAAAGATAAAAAAAAAAAAAAAAAAGATGCAATCTATATACAGTGAACCCTCGCTATAACGCGGTTCACCTTTCACGGTCTCGCTGCTTCACGGATTTGCATCGTGCATTGTGTTCTGCATTCTGATTGGCTAAACAGTCTCTCCGCTTCTTCTCTACCTGTTTGTCAATAACGTTGCGGTTTAATATGTACACGTACGTAAAACAGCTTGCCAAATTAAAAATAATCGATGGTGGCATGTCGGTTTATAAGAATCTTTTTGCCCAGAAGAAAAAGAGCGACAACAACTACCGATAACTATGTTCTTCTCTCGAAAAACCACACCTGCACCGCCGGCTTTAGAAGAAAGAACCGCTGCAGAGCGGAGTCAGGATGCAGCAGCTCAGTCAGAAGAGCAGTGAAATACACGAGTCACTATTTGTCCGACTGTACTTTGTATTTTTTTTCATAATCATTTTTCATTTCCTCCCGTTCTAATCCAATGACTCGGGTCGCAGTGGGCCGGTGCCGATCTCAGCAATTTGAAGCCTTCAGTTCGTATTGATGATTAAACTTATTATTTTACAGTACAGTAGTTATTTGTAAAAAAAAACATTTATACAGTACTTTTATTTGTTAAACAAATGCTTGGGCCTGTAAAAAGGTTTTGTTCTTTGGTTTCAATGTATTATGGAGTATTTCATTGTATAATAATTGTAAAAAAAATAAAGGTTACTACTTCACGGATTTCGCCTATCACGGTTTCTATTTGGAACGTAACCCCCGCGAAAAACGAGGGTTCACTATATACACACCGAACATTTTGTGGGGAAAAAAAAGGGGACGATCATCACGCTATACATACTGAATTATTTATGCTTTTATAACTTCTACAAACTTCTCCGTCCTATGTCCTCTGAGCTCCGGGTGCAGTTTAGTTGAGAATTCACAGAATTTCTGTCATAAGATTGTTGGTCTCAGCTGACTCATTCAAGGCTTCCCAGTTGCGGTGAAGAGCACAGAATTTTTTTATTTTTTTTTAATAGAATCTAAATGCTACAAACGGTTTATTTATTTTTTTAAATGAGACATGTTCAATAAAGTTATTTGGTTGAACTATCACTCTTTTTATGCTTAGAATGGTGGTTTTTTTTGGACGGAGGTGTTCAGTGCCCGTGATACGTTCAAAGATTGTTGGAAATTTGAGCATATTACAGTCATTTCTATCTCTTCAGTTTGTTACTATGGTGAATAATGGAATACAAAAATAAATAAATAACATGCGTTTCAAACCCGCCAGCAGTTGATAAGTTCAGAGGGTTAAGATCTGAGGTCAACCTATCTGAGCTAATTCATAGATGTAACTGGTCCGTCATTATCGAGGTGTCGTTTGATGTAAAGGAATAACAGAAATGTTTGTAATTGCATGTTGCTTTAAATGACGCTGAACAAACAATATGTCATATTTTGATTAAAACATGCATAAAAGCATCTCAACAGAACTTTATATCTACTTCCACTAAGATGCTGACGGCCTTGTTTCTGAACCAAGTCATCCCGAATAGGCTTTCCCCACTTTAACAAGCCTATCCTGGATTACTTGAAACAGACCCAGGCCCTTTGGACAACAAAGCTCCTCTGTCCGCTGGAAGGCCGAGCACAACACGCTGTAGTTACCATTTAAAGACTCCAGGGGAAAAGTCACTGCCACTACCAACGAGCACCAACGAGCGGGGGCATATTATGCTCTACGGCCTGTGATTGATGGCTAGTGGTTTCTGAGAAGCCTGCCAGGCTTTCTTCATTTCGTCAGGCCACTGAAATAGACGCCCGCTGCTTCGAGCCATCAACAGAGAGGGCTACAGCTCTGTCAGGCCACGAGCGCAGTGTTTTGCAGGGCAAACCGGAGAGACTTTGATTCTTTCCTTTTACTCCCTCGTTTTAATACTTGAGGGTTCACAGGATTCATACAGAGTCCGTACGCCCCGTTAAAAGACAGATGATGCACTCTATAGTACAGATTTTAGTTTCTGGTGGATAAAATTTACAACACAATGATGGTGAGTACACATAAAATGGCGCTCTGTATGAATTCTGTTTGCATTCATTTTACGCGCACATTTTTGGGGCTGTTGGAAGGAAGTCTGGCCAGCTTGCAGAAAATGACTGGGTAACTCTCGCGATGGTTGCTTTGTGCTTTGGTGATATGCTCTATGCGCTGCAGCAAAATAACAGGAAATGGTAACTTAAGCATATCAAGTGCCTACCTGGTGAACTGTCCCATCAATTTCCACTGGAATGATAAAATCTGCATTGTTCACCGGCTGTTCAAAACAAAAGCACAAATTAAAAATCATCATCACACCGAAGGAAAGCAACAATTTCTAACAGACATGAGAACGATGGCAACAAATCAGAAATGAAGCTGTCTCGCACAGACGTGAAGACGCCAACTCAACCCTTTTTTTTTCTTTTTTTTTTGTAACAACACAACACTGCAAATCATTTCACTCATGTCACCTCAATCACTGAAATAGGTGCGCTACAGTAAGTGACAAGGCTCATAAAAAGGCCTGATTTATTTGGGCTATTCGCACACTTGAAATATGCTTCTCAAATGTTAGCATCATTTCAAGCCTGTCCTATATAAGGCATAACACCATGGCCTAAATTGGTGTACGACGAGGTAACGCAAGTAAAGATTGAATCAGATGAGTCATAAAGAGCAAGTGTAAATATGCATTTATAGTTAATGTACTATATTCTTTATGTTGCACGCTGCTTTATGTCATTTCCTGCACCGTGCAGCTGGTTGAAATTATTTAGACTGTGCATTTAAATTAGTTAATAAAGTCATTTTATCATGAAATTCCACTGGCAACAGAAGCAGCTTGAACTTAAACTTGCATTAAATCAAATACAAATTCTGCAAATACCGCTTATTTTTCCCCTGACTTGTTAGACATTAAAAAAAAATTCACCAGCCACTTTTCTTTTTTCTAAACTATGGCTCCCCATCATTTTGCATTTAGTGAAAGTTGGTTACCTCACCATTCAGATCTTTATTAAAAAAAATTTAAAAAAAAAGATCACCTTTCAATCGTTTCTTTTATCCATGATGATATATTTTAATCGAATGAAAAAAAAAAAAAAAAAAAAAGTTTTTTCTTTCTTTCTTCCTGTAACCAGATTTCAGTTGTTTCATAGTGTTTGGAAATGGAAACAGCAGAAAAACACATTTCTTACCTAAACCTTTCCAAATGTGAAGTCTGAAGCTCTCAGAAGTCACGAGATGTCATGAGACGACATATAATACTTCAGACATTGTGCACTCCCAAGCTGATTTATTTTTAGTATCTAATTTATTTTTAATAGCTTCAAAAATGTGCCAATCAACCTGCGTACAACCAACCCTTAAACTGTGCTATTTTTAGCTTGTGTGTCAGAGTAATAATGAGTTTTATTATCCACCTTGTGTTAAACACGGAGTTCACAGAGTCTGACCCTGTTTACGCAGAGCTAATGGCAATATCCAGTGACATGCTTCTGGACAGTCTGTGACATGAGAAGGGCTAAACACCACATGGCATTCATTGCATAATTTGTGGTGATACAGGAGCCTAGACTTTTGGCATTGATTACTTTGTTCACCGAGTGCTACCTTAAAAGGTATTAAACTGATCAAATGGAGGCCACATAATTGTAAAACTCAATACGGTTTCCCAAAGCATGCTTCAGAAACCAACCGCATTGAGTTTTGCAATTATGCATGACATGAATCACATCACGTGTAATAAATGAACACTCGTGCACTGACACGTTTTTGTTTTTCTTTCTCTTTCTAATTATGTTGTACGTCATTATTATAACGAACCAATAGAGATATAATAATTACTTTGTAGAAAATCTGATTTTAATAACTTTCCAAAGATCTCACTTATATTTTAGGTTGCAGGTGGGTTATACATTATGAAACTAAAGCACCTGTAAAAAAGTTTTTTTTTTTTGCAGGCAATAGTTGCTTTGCGAGTAGATTGTTTGCTTCGATATAGAAGCTTTACAGAAGTGAGTGTGTGTATCAAGCTGCAGTGTGTTTGAATACTTAGAAAATGACTTTTCAATAATTAAAGGCCAAGCATACATGATGAAATCAGGCTATAAAAGCCATGTTAGAAGGTAGCCTGTTTGTGTTCCTGTGTTAAAAAATGTCTGCCTCTAAAGCTGAACACTTTAAATGTCATTTTTGTATTAAAACCACACTGTAAAAAAATACAAATTGAAGTGTGTGCTGGATTTTTTTTTCTTGTTTTGTTTGGGAGCATGGACTTCCTGGTTGCCAGGCAACCTCACCACAATTTATGTTGATTTCTTGCATTTAAGACAAGACATCACAGTTTTTTTGTATTTTAGTAGTATCAACAGCACATAATATATATATTTTAAAAAATATATGAGAAAGTAGGTCACATGTGCAAACTTACCTTAAATGAACTATGCACTAATGTTTCATCCAAATCGATGACCACACAGATCTTCCCCGCATCATTCGATTTCATTTGTGGGAGCAGTGGTTGGGCTGGAATCTGAAGACAAAGAGACGGTTAAGACTTGCAGCTCATTTATGACAAAGATTCACCCTGATAATTAAAAAGCGCTTTCATTTTTCTACAAAAAGAGCAGCAGCGAAAATATAAGAAAGATAAAGTGTCGCTTTAATCGTAAAAAGTGACCGTCTCGATATGTGTCAGAAGTCCTTCAGCTCATTGCGCGTGTTTGTGTTTGTGTGTTTCTCGTCACCTAAGAGGTTGATTTGTGTTGTGGTGTTTCTGTGAGTGGTTACAGGAAACCCTGGATGCTACAGCTGCTGCCTCGTTGATGGAGCATGTAAATATTGCCGTACTGTGTCTCGTCCTTCAGCGAGTTCATTTGATTCTGCTTCTAAAAGGAAGCCGGTGAGACCAAACAAGCAGCTTGCAACACGGGATGCATGTGTTTGTCCGTGTCTAGGAAGCTGCCACCTGAGCATAATGGCGGGGCTGGAGAGTTTGACACGGATATCGCACAATGTCGCCAAGTCTAGATCTCCTGAAACTAATTCACTGCCGCATCATCGGCAGCAGGGCGACGTAAAAATAGGCCGAGCTGGTTTGCCTGCGAATTATTTCAAGTTTCACCCACAGTCTAATACCTGCTCTGTCGGCGGGACGCAGTACTCGCATTCACAAGGCTCACAGGATTCATCGTCACTCTGCTCCTCTTCTGAATCCCTGCTTTGTTCGGGGCCCTCGATTTGAGCCTGTTCTGGGGCAACACTGTGAATAATATCTAGAGGGGGTTTTATTTTTCCTGAAATTTCATTCAACACACGCTCATTGTCTGATTCTGCAGTTTGCCCGTAGAACATTTCTTCCGCAGCGGAGCCGTTCAGTTCGATAACTTCAGTAATCCCAAATCGGACGGATTTGCCCTCCCCTGGGCAGACCTGTAACTCGGTCTCCGATTCACTCGTCGCTCGAGTCCTGTCTGCCAGACACGAAGGGGCGTATTTTCTCTCTTTCCTCGAAGCATCTCCAGCAGCTCTTCCATTGATTATGTATGATCTTCCTTCCATAATAAATCCATTTAAGGCTTGTTTAACCGACGACTGAACGCTTTTAATCTGATGCGCGTAGTAGTCCTCAACACCTGGCTCACAGAACTCGCCGTTTTCTTCTTCATTATCTACAAGCAACCAATACGGCTCCACTTCTGAACACGCAACGAATACTTCAGTCTCGTCTTTGTCATCGGCGCCAGTTGCCTCCGTCTCATCGATTGGTGAGGTGGCGTCACCAAGATACTCGGAATTGGGGACACCGCAGACGTCATCTTCATAAGCATCACCTTCAACGGAGATGTCCTTGGCACACGGTGCAAACATACTCTCCTTGTGGAAGGTGGACAAGCAGACCTCAGCTTCTGCAGTACAGACCTCAGAAACGTCGCATTCACACGTTTCCTCATCGTCCTCCGCTTCGTCTCTGTTGTCTGCGTGAAGGTCATGAGTCTCAGACTCTTCGCCTTCCGGTAAACTCGATTCTGGCGCTACGATCCAGTCCTCGGGGGGTTTGTCCGAGTCAAAAGACTCGTCTGTTTCGCTTCCATCTTCCTCATAAGTATCTTCAGGACACGCATCAGGTTCTTCTACATTCGTTTCCTCGTCCGCTTCTTCGAAAGTAAACACATTTTTGGCACCACGTTTCTGCGACTCCTCTTCGAGATGCAGGCGGTCATGGATATCTCCCCCGTCGAAGCAGGAGATGTAACGCTGCTTCTGCGCAAACATGTGCCCGTGATAGTCGGCTTTGTCGAACAAATCGAAGTAATCCTCGATGGCAACGTCGGCAGCGGGCGTTTTCTTTTTCTCCTCGTTACTTTTGTTACTTCGCAGTACTTCTTCGTCATCTTCAAAAGAGTCCCACTGCGTCTGCTCGTCGCTCGAGTCCTCCCGAGCTCCCTTTTCGGATTCCCCGGATGAATCGGAGTAGGGGTCGGAGGGGATGCTGCCGTCGGGACAAGTCTTAAAGGATTTGGTTTCCACGGAGGAGCAATCGGAGGAGCCGTCTTCTTCGGCGCAAAAGCTGTTCTCGGAGTTGCACTTCTCTGAAGCGGCACACGTTCGTGTCGGTTCAAAATCTTGGCCCGTTTCAGAGTCCTCATTGTCTGTTGTAGTAGCTTGTTGGGAGTTTTCTTCGTCGTACAGGTATGTCTCAGAGAAATCACTTGCAAATTGGACATCTTCGCTGTCATCGAAGGAGACGCGGACAGGTGCGTTTCCTGTTAATCTGTGAGACTCCACTTCCTTTTGCTCGGGTTCACAGCCCTCATTGTTCTCATCGTTCACATCGTTCTCATCGTTCTCATCATTCACATCATTCACATCGTTCTCATCATTCACATCGTTCTCATCATTCACATCGTTCTCATCATTCACATCGTTCTCATCATTGTCTTCATTCACATCATTCTCATCATTCACATCGTTCTCATCATTGTCTTCATTCTCATCATTCACATCAATCAAATTATTCAAATCATTGTCTTCATTCTCATCATTCAAATCATTCACATCGTTCTCATCATTCACATCATTGTCTTCATTCTCATCATTCAAATCATTCACATCATTCACATCATTCTCATCATTCTCATCATTCACATCATTGTCTTCATTCACATCATTGTCTTCATTCTCATCATTCTCTTCATTCTCATCATCCTCTTCATTCTCATCATTGTCTTCATTCTCATCATTCACATCATTGTCCTGAAATTCAGAATCCGACTGAACTTTGTCGTCCTCACAAAGTTCAGTACCGCAGTCCAGTGAGTCCACCGAGTCACAGATGTCAGCCGTGCAACCAGACATTTCCCATCGCTCAGAGTCCTCCGTTGATGTGTCTGGCTCGGAGTCAAAGCTCTCGCACCGCTGCTGTGACGGCTCGTGTTGTTGTAGTAACCGGAGGCGGTCGGCGCATTCAGGTATGAAATCAGACATTTCACACGGCCCCAAACTGTCACAGTTCACTTCCAATTCATCTGGCTCAAAGTCCGAAGACTCGAACTGTTGATCAGAGGGCTCACATTGCTGAAATAATTGGAGGCGTTCCGCACGGTGTTCACAGCAAGGACTACATTCGGAAGCTAAGCTACGATTAGTGCGGTGCTCAGAGG
The DNA here is from genome assembly GCF_029030835.1 of Brachyistius frenatus. Lineage (NCBI taxonomy): Eukaryota > Metazoa > Chordata > Actinopteri > Embiotocidae > Brachyistius > Brachyistius frenatus. The sequence continues at coordinate 2,324,275 of NW_027210627.1, forward strand.
ACTTGCAAGGTTTAAAACACTCACGGTGTTGAGCACATTCGTCACATGGTCGACTTAACCCCGAAGTCTCGCACTCGTCGGGGGTCCGGTCGGATTCGAAAAATCCGTCGCTCGTCGAATGTTGCTCAAAGCTCTCAGCAGGTCCATTGCAATAAGTGCGGGATTCGGTCTCATGCGTGTTCCTGTCGCAGTGCTCCACACGCAGGGCAGAAGGGTTCATTCCTCCGCTGACAGTCTGCGCAGTGTATTCCTCAAGGACCTCCACGCCAAGCTCAGCACTTCCCTTCGACGCGCCGGTTAGATCTGCGGCTCCTGGTAATTTGGTGCCCTGACATTGTTCAGCAAGCATGGCTCCGGTAGACAGCTCCCCTTCTCCAGAGACTTTGCTTTGCTCAGAGTTTTCCAGATACATCAGGAAATGATTTCGCGGTCTGGACTATGTTTGTTCAAAGTTGTTTTTTTACTCCACGCATTGGTTCCTGCAGGGTTCAACTCCAAATGACTGGCAGGTAACTGGAAGGTCCATTCAAGAGTGGATATTCACAGAGCTGGTGGGGGGTGGGCGGGAGACACTGAGACCACGGCCCGCCCGCCGGAGTAATAGCAACAGGAGCAGCATGCGCGCTGACATGACAGGTTGTCACAACCAAAATTGAGTCTAGCACTTGACTGGACCCTCCCTTTGCCAGAGACCAAGAAATTTATTTTGGGGGCTTGGAAAGACGTGACAAATAACTTCTGGAATATCAAATCTCTATAAAAGGCCGAACGAAGGCATAAATTTGAAACCGACACCTGAAAACGCCTTGACCACTTGATCTTCAGACCATAACTGCCAAAAGACATGTTGTTTTCCGAGAATACACTCACTTAAAAAAGGTGTATTGCCAATTGTCAAAAAAAAATTTTACGTAAAGGAATAGCTGTCTGTCATTGGTGGATCAAGGTCTTACACACAGATCACTTTAAACTTCCGTCACGCGTTGCAAGCATCCTTCACACAAGTCTCCATTGGATTCCGTCCGATACATTGATCGGTCGATCATCAGCCGATATCGGCCAATTATAGACATATTAGTATCGGTAATATGAAAACCCATTTTACTAAATATGGTTAGGGTTTCAACAATTTTTTTGTTTTTTTTATCTGCGATGTACCAGTGAAGTCTATATTCATATTTGAATTCTTTTTCTCCTGAATTTTGGTTTTGGCCCCAAAATATCAATCATCAGTCTGGTTTTAGTCTCTATTTATTAATTTCTAAACTATTGAATAATTCCTGCTCGTATTTCTAAACTCTCAAGAATGTCAGACAGGTTTACGAACAGCACACTTTTAATCGCACCTGATACTGTATCATAGTTTTCAGCTGCGAAGCAAAGGTCGCCTCTTGATCGTTAGTATCTCTGCGGGTCACGTGATCTTCAGGCAACACGTGCTCCTCTTTAGCTTTGATACTTTTTCCGTACGTTACAGCCTGAGAGAGGATGCGGCTGTAATCGTGAAAAGCTTTGAGCCAAGGAAACATGTGTTCGAGGTATCAAACGGCTGCCCGTCACGCCGACCACGTGCTGTTCGGAAGACGATGAAGACGGCGGGCGAGCGAAAGTCGATACACCCGGGAGGAGTGAGAGGCAGACGGCGAGAGATTAACTTACTTTCGACAGGCTCCCATTTTCTTCGACCAGGAGGGGGACGTTGTTTTTCACCGAAGCTGGCTCGGTTTCTCTGTGACACAGGCAGCAGAAGAGGTTGTGGAGGAGGCCTCTGCTGCGACGCTTCTTCGAGGCCGAACCCTCGTTGGAACCTGGGTGGTAGCAAGACAAGAGAGAAGATTCGAGTCACGGTGTTCGTACTGCACCCTCATAACCCGATATCATCAATAGTCTATCTTTTGCAATTCAAAATGGATAAACCTCACCAAATAGAAGCGATCAGGATCGTCCTGCGCGTGACGTAACACGGGGGCTCTAATTACGTATCAAAAGTGGGATCAGACATGCGGGCATGTTCCTTGTGTATTTGCACTGCTGCAGCTCAATTACATCATTCACTTAGAAACATTATCCGCTGCGTTTCGGTGTGATCAGGACTTGATTCATGGCATTACGTCGGCATCGGTGCCAGTGCTCTGTCAGTGTATCCGAGCTGTGCAATCACTCCAGCTGTTCCTTCCGGCAGGACCCCTGCTGTGTTCTGCTATGTTGTGTATTGACTGGCTATTTTAGCTGTGCAGCAAAAGGTTAAAATACATTGCACAATAAAGCGGAGGTGTACATTTCAGCCTCAAAATAGTCACGTCAAGACACCCTGGACCAGTGTATAATTTGTTGTTATAAATACCAAGAATCTGCTTAATGCAGTCGCTAATCCTTAGTTTGTCTATTGGTTGGTAACAAAAGAAAAGTTCATGTCGTTCCAGTTTTTTGGAACATATTTGACTTTGTTAAACCGTATATGACAGAGTGTTACATTAACGTCAAGCAGCAACCTGTACGGGTACAAGAATCGAACGCACTTGCAAAAAGTGCCATTCAACATGAAGAACTGACGTTCAAAATACATGCCGCCATTAAAAAAAAATAAAACTACAGGCTGTAATTAATGTCTAAATACTGTCAGGTCAATACATATTAGCACCGATAACAACCGCGTTTTCATAAATGAAGTTATTCTGAACCTGAATCTTCTTCTGCTTCAATGTTTCTTTGTTTTTGAATGCACAAAGAAACAAACAAAACAACGGTTGCTTCATCAATTCTTTGAGTTTTGGTCGCGGAAAAAAAGAGCTGCCGCTGTGGCACACAAGAGCTCGTATTTGCCAACACCAACCGACCCAAATAGGAGCTGCCATTGGCACACACCGTAGGTAGAAAACATTCCATCAACTGGTGTCGGAGTGATGAGAGGCAGCGTATACAAAGGAAGAAAAAAGGCTCTGGCAAATTAGCTGAGCCCCGATGGCCGGTCAGAGCTGTCAGCTGAGCCATTAGCATGCCGCTCAGACAAGACTAAATCTGTTGCCCGAGTATGGGGCGCATCGCGGACCTGTCAACCTGTTTTGAGTGTAAATGCGTGATGATTGCGAAAGTATCTGGTGTCCACCATGTCGAGGAAAAACAACAAACGGAGAAATACTGGATGTGTCGTGGACGGTCGTAGTTTTGTTTTTTTACGTGAAATAATCTGAATTTACCTGATCATTAGTTCAACGGTTACCATTTCCTGTGTTTCTTCATGCTTTGTGATAGGAAACTAAAAAAAAAAAAAAAAAAAATCATATTTGTTAGTAGTGATGATGGCATCACTTCAGCCTTAAGTGAAATTTGATAAGCATGTTTTTTTTTCTTTTGGGGGAGGATTTTATACACCAAAACCAAAATTCAGTTATAAGAAAAATGGTTGCTAAATTAATCAATAAACAGTTACACTCCTTTTCTATATGTTTAATGTTGAATAGACAATCTGAACGTGTAAACCAGCTGGTCTGACAAATAAATGTTGTAGCTTTGATTGCAGAAATTATTGTCAAGCCCCAAACACACTCACAAATCATTTAAATAAATTCCTGTATGTATGGAAGAGTGATGGAAAGCCATCAAAGATGACGTAAACTGAAATGATTTGTTATTGTATCAACTTTCAACTGTTATTAATGTTAATTCCTTATGCCATGATCAATTTGATTAATGCAGACTTGACTCATAGAAGCAGCAAAGAATGTGTTAACTAATGAAAAAATGATTTATTCTTTTTAAAAGGAAATTAATTCACAATGATTTTTAAGAATGAAAAAGTTAGGGTTCTCAAGCAAAAATCTTAAATTTAACTCGACAGCAGCTTTGCTCAGCAGCTCTTTAATTGCAGCTAACAGGATTCTGTAACTATTAAGCCATTTTGTCTGATAACGTTGTCTGTTTTCACTGCCCCAAATCTTATATTTATTATAACAATCTCATCATTATTAAGGTAAAAGCTGGCTTTTAACAGACACCTGAGAAACTGAAAAACGGGAAAGGACAAAACACATGAAATAAGGACAAAATTGCCATAATTAAATTCCATTGTCTGTTAATCAATAACTATATCGGCGATGTTTTAAACAGTTAAACGACGTATTAAACGTTCGTTTGGCCCAGTTTCAGCTCCATCCCTGAACAAGTCTGACCTACTTACAGGCCTTATTCCCTACGGCTTCGGCCTGTTGACTGCTTCATTCGACCGGGGCTGAAAGCGTCCGAAAGCCCTCGAGGGCGGTCATTATGGTCAGGGGACGCTTGTCGGGACATACCGCTCTTGGTCCGGAGATGAAAGGTTTGTGTTCAAAACATGCGTGAAGGAGCTGGGCAGGTGAAGCCTGAAGCTTGTTAAAAAACATGACGGTGCCCAGAGAGCTACCGCTTCTGATATTACACATCAGCGTGCTTAAAATAGCCGGCCAGAGCAGCTGCTGACAGCGGTTAGTGATGAGATTCTAGGTGTATATATATATATATATATATATAGTGCAGCATACACACAGCGGGCCATAAACAGTCACAAACAAAACCTTGTTGTGTCACCTACAACACACAGCAGGAGATGGCTAAGCTGTGTGTTTACGTTTGTGCAGAAATGCTCGAGACATGGAAAAAAAAAAAAAAAAAAAAAAAATGAAAACCACTGACACTGTATACTTTGCAACATCAGGTCATTCCCAAAACGTCCTAATGATCCCGCCTACATTGCAAACATAAACACAATCCCAGGCTGCACAGACAGCGCCAGCTCCTGCTAGAATGAGTTAAGGTCCGAAATAAGAAAGGTCACCAAGTACAAATCGAAAGATAGATAATTGTCTGATATGCAACATTGTGTTTGGATGGTAGCTAAAACTGTACCGTTGAAGGGAAAATTTCTATTTCGGCATCCGATCCGCGGACCACCGGCGAAATAGGAACCAGTATTGTGACGCTGTAATGGCTCACAAGAAATGCAATGTGCAATGTTCAGATAGTTAAACCCCGTTTTTGTTTTATAAAATTTGTTTTTAATTCAAAAGTCACTCGTGGTAACGCGTTGCTACCGACGGTGGCAGTAATGCACCTAAAAGCTGTTTGCCAACTGCCATCAAACAGCAGAAGAAGGAGAAGACGACGTTGCTGGTAAAATGTTCGGGAGATTAGATGCTAACAGCAGAAATATGCAAAGACGACATCAGCCGTCAAAAACAGCCCGCACCAACTTTCACGGCAATTCACGTGCTCACCACTGTGCGTTGTGCTCTCGGGTAGGATGGCCTGCTTTGCCCCCCCACCCCCGTAGGCTCCGTCACTGGTACACCTTCATTTATAAAAGGCAATCTGCTCCCAAACTACCCGTGTGTCTTCATCGTGCAGAAAAGCGCCGGACAATACTCCCTGCGTTCTCAGGACTCCTTCATGCTCGCTGTCCCAAATGCCAGAACGGAAATGGGGGAAAAAAAGGGCTTTTGTGTACTCCGCACCCTCGTCATGGAATATGTTGCAGAATGATTTAAAACTCAAAGAACTGATACCACTTACTGCTTTTAAATCTAAAATGAAAGAAATAGAGGCGGGTTCCCAAAAAATGTCGATGTTTTTAAATTAACCAGGTTACGTAACTGACTCTTAACTTCTTTTAATTTGTCTCATTCTGTGTTCTTCTGTCTGTGACTATGTCTTTCTTATGTTGCTGCCTGTCTTGGCCAGGTCTCCCTTGAAAAAGAGATTTTTAATCTCAATGGGACTCTCCTGGTTAAATAAAGGTTCAATAAAAAAAAATAATTGTTGAGATATTTCAGTCTACACCAAAGTGGTGGATCAACTGAGCATCAAGCGTTACCGTCCCCACAGACCCACCACTAACATGGCTAAATATAAAGTGGGAAGGTGATACGAGTGTAGCCACGATAGACTGTACATAAAAGATGACGTAGTTTACGGGTTATATAAAAAAAAAAAAGTGGGGCAGATGCGCAAGTGCCATAAAGTGCAATACCAGCGAGGGCCCTTAGGGGTCGGTTCCAAAAAAAAGGCTCCAGCGCTGTAGATTCCCATTCAACTTCTCTCATCAAATACAAAGTCAATACTTTTTTTTTCCACATTCACGAAAGTCACTCCTTCTAATTGTTTGTGGTCTGAAAATAATCCCATTATTAATGAGATATTAGGCCTCAAAAAGGTGTATGCTTGGGGGCGTGTCTGTGTTGACTGACAGGCCCGTGGAGTAGACAGGCTTCCGCTATGGGCGGACGGGTGTACTGTCCTCGTGGATCAATTCGGATCCACCGCTCGCTCCTCTCCGGCTCGTCCAAATATGGCCACCTCCGGCTCCAGAATAGCAACATGGCGACGGACGGGCTTCGGGGCAACAGTTCACAAACCGAAGGCTGAGGGCGCCGTTGCTCGCCGTTCGGCGCGTACGTCCAGCAGCAGCGGAAGGGCGGGCCTTCAAATATTACCCAAATACTTCCGAAGCAAATATCGAATAATGTTTTCGCTACAAATGCCCTCGCCTGACACTGAACGGCGTCAGCGTTTTGCCCACCCCTTCGGGCAGCACCGTGCGACGTGAGCGGACTAGATCCTGGGTCAAGTACAAAGCATTGGCGGACCAGGGACGACCGTCTCGCCCCGACACTTGACCAGTACCCAAGTGCTCCGCACCGATCCGCAACCAGATAGTAATGCGAAGTGGGGGGGGGGGGGATTACAAACGCAGTTTAGCGGATTTTCTCTATTTGCTCCTCGTGTCTTCGTCTAATCAGTTCACTTAGGAAGCAGAAATGAGTACGGAGCAAACTGTACTGCAACATTCCTCACACTTCCCCGTCCAGGAGGCTCAGACGCTGATAATGAGGTTACAGCATTTCCGAGGGGCAGCAACGACCTCGCGCCACATCAGCATGTTTCAGCCTACTTAGCTGAAAGCGGGTTTATCTGGGACCCTTTCGGGCGAGGCGTGCCGGTGCGCTCGGCTGCTTCTATTCCTATCCGGACGCAGGAAGAACGAGGACCCCCGCGACCGACTTTCCGCCACTTTGACACCCGATATTCTGTTACAATCTGACAACTTGTAGACCCCCTCCCCCCACCCACCGCAGAGCAGATGGTACGGCAGATTCACGGTGGCCGAGCTGGGTCAGATGGAGGTTTAAACGTTTTTGCATCTGAAAATGTTCACCTTGGGAGTCTGTCTCAAGTCAAGTGTCGGTATTTCAGTTGGAAGTTGCTGGACTGACTTCAGCGAACATGTCATGTGGTTCAATAGTGCCAAAAACGAACACTGTAAAGCATACAAGCTATAAATATACATCGCCAGCAGCCTAATGCCGCCTATAAAACGGCATATTCCACGGCACTGCGGAAGCAACGGAGACAAACTAAACGTACGGCAAGCAAAAGCACAGGAGGAGAGTTACGTTTGGTAAGTTGGACGTTGGAGCTTTGCAAAGAGCACGAGACAAGAACATTTAACACCTCCGGCGGCTGCAGGAGAGCTTGTGAAACTAAAGAGAGGCTTAAGAGAGGCGGCCTCTTTCCTTCCTCTCCGGGCCCTCACTTCTGGACAGTAGCCACGTTTCGGACTCATGACCTCTTGGCCGGCAGGAAGTAATCCGAGAGCCCCGGCTGGAGTCGGTTTTAACACGTAAGCTGGGCGGTGCTGCCACCTTGTGACGGGACTCCCCTTAAACGCTCACGGCAAAGCGCTCCGCTGGATGTATTTGTATTCAAAATACTTCTTCACATTCCTTTGTCGTACGTTTTGCTGGGTGAATTGGTCCATTTGGGTTCAGTTGTTGGGGAGGGGCGAGGGGGATGCCACAGAGTGAGGACTGTGTACCAAACAAAATCACCGGGAGCTATAAGATCAAACATTTAATTACAAATCTGGGACCCCCAATTCTCTTCTTTGAAGGGCTTTAGTATTTCTGATGCCTAAATTTTCGGCCTCGTGATGTGAGAGAGCCAACACGTACTATGGGAACCCAAGCAGATCACCTCAGGACTGTGTCTCTGTAAGGAAACAAAGACCTTAGGCCTCCTTTATGTTGGTGCCATAAAAAAAAAAAAAAAAAAAGCTCAAAGAAGCAACATCGGTACTTTAAGAACAGTCCGTTTAAGGTATTTAAGGTTTACTATCAATAAGCAGTTCCTCACAGGAGCCTCATCAGCGCCATCAACACAAGTCCAAATACAAACATCACTTTCTGTCAATCCATGGAAATACAACATCTATTTGCTTTTCTACTTTTTTTTGTAATCATACACAGTTAATGTCCCTGTCAAGTATTTGTCATGTATTCATTTGTCATTTATTATTATTATTATTATTATGTAGCTGCTGGTACTCTACTCTCCTGTATTCATTTACAGTTTGATCTTTTTGATAAGTCACGGGTTGGTCGGGTTAAGAGGTTTCATCACTGGGCGCTGTTTAGAGATAACTTTCGTGTGACCGTATTGAGGTTTTACAAGAGTAAAAAAAAAAAAAATACTATAATTGTTCCCTGATTTTAATCTGTCACAAAATCATGATGATCAACCACATGGCTTTGGTTTGGTGAGCGGCCCGGCTTGCAGCTGCCGAGGCGAATCCATATCGTGTTCTGAAAACCGAGCGGATACGAGGGTGCTTTTTTTTTGTTTAGCAATTGCACGAGTCTCAAACAGTAAAAAAAAAAAGTGTCAAAGCAAATGTGGACAAATATAATGTGTATAATTTAGGTGATGATGCTTCAAAGTTTTTTGTAATTTTTTTTTTTTTTTTTTTTACTGTTAATGAAACCCTGGAATCTCTCTGTGTAGAGAAAAGTCACCGAACCAGAGTTCATCCATTTTTAAACCCAGACAAGAAGCATCACTACATTATTATCATTATTTCTGCCAATCTGTTGTTGTTTTTTTTAAGTGACAAGAGCGCAGCGTTTTTCCTCTAAACTTCTCACGTGGTTTCATTTCAACAATAACATGTATTGTTAATGAGAACAAATCCCAAAATGGAACAAATTTGTGGCCCAAAACTTCCTCTCCCAGTAATCATCTGTGGACCCCATCGCACGTATCTGGATATAAAACTGGACATAAAGTAGTTCAACGGTAGCAACATTGATAACGTTAACATTGATAGTATTGATAATATAATGATGACACGTAAAGAAAATATCATTCAAAAGTGGCCAGGCAAGCGCTTTTTTAAAAAAAAATTTTTTTTTTACTTTCACTTTAACAACATTTTGCAGCCGATAACTGCAATAATAATGTGTATGATATTTCACGCAGGGCTTTTAGGTAGGTAGGTAGGTATATACTTTATTACTTTATTTATTTATTACTTTATTACTTGCAATCGAGTTCGTTTACACGTCTGTATCGGTGCTTTAAAGGCGTTAAATACTTCACGCCCACCACTGGATGTTTCGCCACGTCTGTAAATAAATAGGCTGCTGGTTTGTAAAATCGTATAAAAAGGTTTTTATTGACAGTTTTGAGCGCAGCATCTCAACTTTTAGTAAGAAGTACGTCTCCGTGATCGCGTGCGTGAGATTTGGGAGGTCACAGTGTCGTAAACAGACAGAAATAATAAAAAAATAAAAAAAAGTGATGCAGCTTGAAGTCCAAAACCGAGCAGAGTGAACTGTCAAAAGTGCTGTGGCCCCGCCCCCTTTGCAAGGACTCATTATTTCTGCTGTTCAACTCTCATTCCGCTTTAAAAACAACAACAACAACAACAACAACCTCTGCGGAACACAACGAGCTTGCCGTTTCTGGTACTCGTTTAAATCCACTTTCCTCTTTTCTTCCTGCTTCTAAAACTTCCAACAGGCTGCGGCTCTGGCCTTTAACCCCCCCCCCCACACACACACACAAGGCTCACAGCCGGAGGAGGAGGGGGGGGGGCGCTTTACCAACTAACTCGGAGCCGGCGAAAAGTAGAACAAGTCACGGACATGTCCGTTTCTGAACCGGGGGAAAGTGTTTTAAAAGGAGAAACGGTTGACATTTGCGACACCGTGGCTGCGCACGAGCCCCCGCGGCGCTCGTCTCGTGCCCCGCTGACATTGTCGTGCGCGCAGCTCCGCAAACTTTTTTTTTTTTTTTTTTTTTTTTTTTCCCAAACTCACCTTCCTCACAAGTCGCATTTTCCTCCTCGTCTCTCCTTACTTGCGTGATTATCGACGACGAGCGGTCCATTTGATCCGAACACGGTGGACGTTATCGCTGTATAAAATTAGTTGTGGAGGAGTTGTGGCAAAAGAAAAAAGAGAAAAAAAAAAAAAAAAAAGATTTATATTTTGCCACTCCCTGTCTGCAAACGCGCATACTGAGCGCAGGAATAAAGAGGCGCTCCAAACACCCGGAAAGTCTGCGAAACAAACCACGTCGGACCAAATCACTCCAAGAAAAAGAAGGTTAAAAGTGTCTTAAAAAAGAAACAAAAAAAAGAAGTTATTTCTTAAAGTTGTTGTAGAAGTTCAATTTGACCAACGTGAGACTTGACAGTTTCAAGGAAGCCCGCTTCTTAAAGCCACAATGCAGGATGTGAACCTTTTTTTTTTTTTTTTTTTTTTTTTTTTTACGGTCTCTGTGCGTTTAAACGCACTGCCTGTTCACTTCTATGGGGGGGGGAAAGGTTTGGACAATTCAAAACGAATGTTTAGTTTTACTTTTGGTTTTATTTGGAGTGTTAATTCGACGAATATCAATCACAAAACGTGTCTTTATCGTTGGTTTACTCCTTTTTTTTTTCTTTTTTTTTTTTTTAGAACACACAGAGGACGTATTTCTGTTTTAACACGTTTTTATGGGATATTTAAAAAAAAATTGTATAAAGTTGGTTCATGGACGACTTCGACGTTTGGGGCGGCCTTGAAACCGACCGACAGCAACCGGAAGTTTGATAAAGTCTTTAAAGTGCCCACTCGTAAGATGAAAGTAACTCTCCTCTTTCTGAAACATTGCCGCAAAGAGTCCATCTCAAAATTGATTGTAAGACAAAATGTGTTAAATAATTACAAACATTATTGTATAGACTCTAGAGTCTTAGATGCTTTCTTACTAAAGGAAATAAATGTTTTAAATTATAGTAAATATATATATATATAATGATAAATATAAACAAAGGCATTAATCATTTGATAAAAAGGTGTCAAATTTGTATTTCTGTTTTGATTTACTTCTGTATTTATTTACTTTTGTTTTAATTCTCCTATTTAATTACTTTCACATTTATTTTTTCAGTGTATCAATTCATTCCCCTATAAATATATGTATTTGTTTCTGTATTATTTTTCCTTTGCACTTCCCCACTATTTATTTCCCCAAACATATTCATTTCTGTATTTTTTTTTTTCTTGACATTTCTGCCTCATTATGAAAATGAGGGCGGGTGGGCTGTCATTCAAAGTGTGTCATTGGCTCATCTTTTCACCTGCTGGTTAATCGACATCAGAGCGTGTAGATCGGCTGCACATGCCTTGCTCACCACACCAGTGGCCAGGCTCAATATAGAAATGGCTGTCTCCAGTCAGGAGGTCACAAGAGAACTGAGATGATTGTAGGTAATGCTCCTAAAGGTAAAACGGACTGTATTTACTTTTTTCATGTGGACGGGCTGATTGCAAAACAAATACTTTTCTTTCCTTGCCTGGCCAACGGTGTTGTGAGCAAAGCATGTATATTCAATCAATGCACATGCCTGAAAAGTTTACCCCCCCCCCCCAAAAAAAAAAGGGACAATAGATAAGTAGAAAAAGGCAAAGGGAGAATAATACAGAAATATGTAGACTATTCTCATATGTCACTGTGGTTTGGCATCAATTATGACGGTGACATCATGTTTTTCTAAATGTAAATCTTCATGCTTTTTGCCATTTTCGCAACATTAAAAAAACACCTTTTACATGATGTAGTGGATGATAGAGAAGAATTCTCAAAAACAAGCCATTAGCAACATTTTTTTACTTGTTCTTATGAGCATGGTTTAAGTTACGTACAGCTTTGAGCGCAGCATTAATACAGTTTACCGGTGCAGCTGCTTCATAGGAATGTCAGGTCGTTCTCCACAAACACTTCATACTTGCCGGCATCGGACAACTTTGCCTTTTTGATGGTCAAGATTGTGTTGGTGTCTCCGATGTCAAATAATAAACTTAAAAAACAATTATCACCATTTATTATAAGTGCTTTTGATCTGAATCCCATTTCCACTGTATTTGACAGGGTGATCAGAAACTACGCGGCCTCTTTAAGTGAGCCTACCTGTCATCTTCGTCAATGTCATCTCCGTCCTTGAGCCAGGCAACATCTGGACGAGGCTCCCCACTTATTTCAGCCTTGAGTACCACTGTTGTTCCTTTCTTCGCCTTGATGTGGTCTGGGCATTTAGAAACCTTAGCGGGGACTGTGAGAGCAGAATACAAATACTGCCATCAGCTGTAAGATTTGCTGAAGATAGCAAATACTGCTGGCTATTTTTTCAAATATAACATTTTATTGAAGACACTTATAGTCATTCGAAGGAAACCTTGGTATGTGACATTTCTGACACGGTTGGCAAACATTAGCATCAAGACATTTTTAGGGGTAACTCTGTCTACCTGTTAGCGTGATCATCTGGTATGTTTTTAAAAAAAAATTTTTAAATCATTGACTCCTTATCCAATATAAAAAAAAGTTGTTTTAAGTTGTACTTTTACAGTAGATATTGCAGATGTTTTGCAAGATACTCCTATTCGCGTAGATACTTAGATAAAATGTAAAGCTACAGCCTGGATTTTATAAAGCACGAGGACATAAAGAAGAGGGTGAAACAGCTGGCTCTGTCCAAACAAAATAGTATTTCCCAAAAGTGTTTCATTACATTTTAATTCTACCAACTCAACTTAGATTCATGAACCATTGCAAAGTATAAAAACAACAAATGCTTTATATTCTATAGAAAACAGTCTGTACACATTTTCCACTCGAATACACGCAGATCCAGATGTCTGTCCAAATGGATTCTTAACGGTGACTGTGTATTTTCCGAGATCAGCCAGAACCCCGTCTCGAACCACGAGCGCCACAAAGTCCGGGTCTTCAAAAATGTGGCGGTACTTGGGACCGTCCTTCAGCTCTTTGCCGTCCTTGGACAAGACGATGAACAGATCCGGGAAAGCGCCAACTCAGCACTCCGGCTTTGCAGTGCTGCCCTCGACAAGAACCGCATCTCTGAGCTCCTGCAGGATCTTAGGGGGGACCTTTCTCTTGCAGCTCTCTACGTGACCTGGAAGAGAAACGCCAGGAGGGAAATTCAGGCCAACCAACTTTACGAGAATGGCAACCGTGCAGAGTAAACCGGCGTGAAACGATACGAGGGGGCAATCATAAAGTACAGAGACTGCTCCTGTTGCGCGTGAGCGGCGTGCAGCGCTACGATGCACACAGCAGGGGGCAGCAAGGACCTTCATGAGTAAGTATTCCAAGTTACGCACCTTCCACAACACCAGCGCCTTTTGTTACACGCGTTTTTCTGACCACTGGTTTGTGTGAATTTGCATTTTCACTACAGGCTGGAGCAGAGAACACGCATCAAATTTTGAGTCACATTTTTGGGGAACAAAATAAAAGTAGCGGGGGAGTCAAATCGGGTGTTAGGGGTGGTGGATATCTACAAATATATTGTTGCGGGCGACGCCCTGCCAGCGGACGTTTTGTCACGCTGGAGAAACCAAAAGTGGCATTTTTGCCGCAGCTGTTTGCGTTGAATGTTTTTCCTCAAACGCTTTCAGAAACTCGCAGCAGAAATCAGCGTTGACCGATGAGTTCATGGTGCACAACCTGGCGAATGTCAAAGAACACCCGAATGGTTGCACATCTGAACCGGCACACCTTCTCCGCTGTCGGACAGAGATGCTCGGCTCCTCTTGAAATGCGAGCCCCCGCTCGAAACACCTCGCCTGGCTCATCGCTGCATCGCTGTAGGCTTTCTGAAGAGACTCCGTTTGCTGATTTCCCGAGTTCCCGAGTTTTACATCAAATTTGATGAGCACTCTCTTCTGAAGTCCACGGTGAAATCGCAAATACACACATGCGGGTAAAAATCCCTCGAGCTCGGGTGCCGATCGTGATCAAGCAACGTAACTTGAAATACTTGGAGCTGCTCCGAGCACATTGAGGGTGCAGTAGCAACCCTCTGAACTTTCTGATACACCCTTTAGGACAGTCCTCCATTAAGGTCATTCATGGTGTCGTGTACATTACACAAGCAGTTGAGTGAAAAAAAAGAAAAAGAGCCTGAGAGAAGAGACTGTCCAGTCACTTCATCCAGTCACTTGTGGCCCCGATACGAAGCCTGGATTCGAATAGCAGCTTCCCGGACTTGAAGAGCATTGATGTTGAGAATGCACCCAGGAGGGGGCGTGGCCTTAGCTTTGGACATCTGAAGCCGCCAGAGGGGCTTCACACTTAAAGGGAACCTGAAAACGAGACAAGAATATTTCACAAATTACTCTTCCAATGCTTATATTTTATTTACAACTCAAAGCCACACTTCTTACCTTGAAGATCCTCTAAAAGATGCCCTCTGCTTCTGATCCACTCCAGAGTCAGCCAACCTGAGACGTGATGCTTATTATGTAGCGGTCAGGAGGAGCTTTGTCGGCCTTCAAGGATCAAGGCCAGTTATCGCATTCTCCTTCTTTGGGTACTAAGAATCACTAATAAGTGACAAGATGGATTGAAGGTGGGAAACAAGTGTTCCAGAGATATTTTCTCATCCTTATAGCGCATTCATATCACATGCTCTTGTTAATTCTTGGAGCAGTTAATAGTTAAGTTAGATGTTGTAGAAGGAGTATGCTGAAATATGAGCCGTCCCCTGTGAAAGTAAGCACGTAATTGTTGGACTTTAGGGTCAGGAAGAGGGAGTGGTATTAGTTCATATAAGTACAATGGACCTTTTTCACTGCAGGCACTTTGATTTGTCAGAGTGGGTAATGCTCGGGTGTATTGAGAGCTCCCCTAAAAGGAATGCAGCCGTCATTAATACACCGCCGCTTTCTCTTCAAATCACAAGTCATAATGTCTGCCATGAAAATGTAATTACGATTCAGGGATGTCTAATGAACGTTTATTACATCACTCCGCGACAACTTTTTCACACCAAAGTTTTCATCCCACAAATTGCGACATTGTGTTCACGTATTTGTCATATTTCCTTTTATTGTTCATAACCTTAACACCTGTCATGCCGTTTCCATGCCAGATTCAAGAAGTTTCACAAATAAAAAGCGGAAGCTGTAACAAACACAGTCACTCAATAAATAAACAATTTGCACACACACGCACACACATAAATCCGTCCACATTCATGTAATTAAAATAAAGACCTAGTCATTCATTTAATAAACTATTTTCTCTGTGGGTTCTAATATCCATCACGAGGCACTGCAACACATTCCACAAATACGGCGTTTTAATACAAAACGTGGAGCGTCCAACGTCTTTTTTTTCTTCGAAAACCCTGTTGTCTGCTTTCAAACTGCTCCCATTTCATATATTGCACAGACGTATGCAATTTAATTTCGCATTCTCATGCTGAACTTGCATGTTTTCATCCAGGTTTAAAACAACTCCCGGTGTGATCAGTTAACTTCTACTTTGCATACGAAAAATTACAGGGCCCTCCGCCCCCCAAAAAAGACAAAGAGCTGCAGAGAAAGGGCAGTATTTATCTAGCAGTAGCATTAGAATATATAGAACTAGTAAAATAATCTCAGAATTACCAATAACCTCTGTCAGTCAGTACACATTAAAACCACTCATGATTTGATGTGTGCCCCCGATCATACACACTCATCAGTGTCTGTGTGTGATTACTTAAATCTGTTGAATCTGCCATCCAAACTGTTGCAGACGTGACTGTTTCAGTGTGAAAATCTGTGCTTGATATCAACACGCGACAGCAGCAGCATAAAAAAAAACTCTAATGTTTCACATGCTGATCGGAAAAGTGAATTTGCCCTCAGAAGGGAAAGCAATATACATAAAAGAAACAATACAGCTTAGCCACTTGGTTACCATAAAATTATGAAAATCATGTGATTAATGTATCACTGATTTATGATCAGTGAACTGTACTGGAATAGACTTAGATATGGGTAGATTTCCAAAAGAAATATTTGGGGGTATTTTCTCTAAATATCGACCAGCTAAGGAGTCATATTACCTTTTATATATATTCTCTTTATGTTGTACAAAAATTTGATTTTCATTAGTTAGTACATATTTATCTACCTAAATATATCTTGTTTGGGATACATGGGAGTGATTGTTATTTATTAATCGAGTTAATGCTTCCCTTATGGATTGTCTTAGATTATAACATGTATTATTTCCCTTTAATGGCCTGCAATGTTTGGTTTTTTTAATTAAAGTTTGAAACAATGTGTACGATGAAGTTTGTGTAGCCCGGAAACTAAAAAGGCGCATGTCCCTTAATTAAAGTATAAATAATTTATGTAAAATTTGATGCTAATTGTAACCCTTTGTTTTATTTATAAAAAGTTTTGCCATTTAAAAACTGTAATTTATATTTAAAAAAAAACCCAAATGAAGCAAACTTCCCTTTTTTTCAAAGCTGTAGCTGTTAGCAAGGGAAAATGTCAGCTAAAATAAGAACCAATACGCTCAGCAATGTCTTCACATTCTTTCTCAGCTATTTTTATGCTGACTGATGCTCTTTAAGGGCACTTAGAGGCGCCCCAGTGTCACCAGTTTGTTTAGAAAAATCATTTAGTTTACCACTAATCACCCTGAAAAATATTACATTTAATAAGAGTCTCATGTCTCAGGTAAACTTCTGTGTGCAAGAAAATTGATCAAACTTCTTTTTTAAAGCTCAGAGATGAGTATAAATATCTCTGAAATGTCTTGCACTGGTCTCAGTGGAAGAGTTGAATTGGTAACTGGAAGCCAATGAACCGGTTGCTAGCTTATTTGTGGTGAAGGAGCCCTGCAGGGTGCTGTCCACATTATCACTGGGCGATAAATACTTTTGTATGGAAGCTCAAAGATGGCCATCTAGTGACAAATGTAAAATATAAATTCTGATTTTAGATAATCATTACCATCTTGTTTGATAAGGGTTAAATGCATTGATTTTTAAACCGTTCTATTCTAATAGCCCTTGTAGAGAAGCCACCAATGTGTCAATCTTCTGAACTCAATACATTTGTAAAAAAACAAAAAACAAAAAACAAAAAAAAAACTTCCTTTCTGGAGCTGCTACAATCTTGACCATCACTGAGGTGCTACAGCAGCATAAAAACTCACGTAGCGTAAATTACACGACTTTAGGCTAAAGATGGTTTCAGTTTGTGGGTTTTTGGAGACATGTTTAGTAGTTGTTGATCAAAGACACAGAATTAAACATCCGAGAATGAATTCTGGTCATTTGGCTGGTCAGGAAATATTTGAATACGTAACTCTGACGGTGGAGTTGTTCCAATGACAAAGGCATCAGCTGTTTTAAAATGTACTGTGAGTTGTGTGCAGTACTCCTCGTTGTGCTAAGATGTGTTGTGACCTACACTGTATTAATGCGTCCTCCTTAACCAGTGCAGAAGTGACCGTAAGAAAGGAAGTAATTCGTCCACAATGAATGCAAAGTCACAAACCTCGAGGTACTAACTGAAAGACGACAACCTGCCTCGCATGAACGAGGTTCACACTGTACGAAATGCCGTCAGGCTCTTGCAGCTTTGTAAGAGTTCCCTTTTCTCTCTTTCAGAACCAGAAAAGAAATATAAACGATGTCTCTGGAGATCACAGCCACTGCTGGTTTTGAATGAGTTTTTTTTTCTTTTTTCTTCTAATTAAGTTCAGCAGGAACCGCCACCAGCTCACGGCCCAAAGTCTCGTCTCGCTCCGAGGAAGTTCGCCTCTTAGATCCCCGTAAAGTCCCGCCAACTGGGAGCCTTGCGTTCACTGGGTGACGGGGGCGGCGGGTGACGTCGGCACGTTCGGCGTGACGGGGCTGGTGGGGGTTTGCGGCGAGCTCTGGTAGGACCGCAGGAGGACTTTGTGCTTGGTGGCCACCTCCTCTCGCCTGCGTTGCTGCTCGGCCAAGAATTCCTTGAGACGGGTGGTCGTAAAGGTGAGCGTCTGCCTGCGGAGGCGCATCAGGTAGGCGTCTTGAAGCCAGGAGTTATTGAAGCAGTCCTTGATGGATGGACGGGCCCTGTTGCGAACCAAACCCAAATAATTAGAGATTTTTTTTTAAAGATGGGCTTCAAATAGTTTTTTTTTTCTTGTTGTTTTTGTCTTACTAGGAGGGTAGTCTCTGGATTTAGTCGAGGAAGAAAGGTTGTTATGTTTGTGTCTAACGGGTATGAACTTGTGGCTTTAAGCAAAGACAACGTTGCCAAAATATAGAGGTACAAGTCATACTAGGCTAGATGTAGTCTGATGTTAGGAGTAGTCCCTGGGATGTCAGGACTGCTGTCGAGCCTTCCCGAGGTGTCGTGGGTCTAACTCGACAAAACAACCGATGAAGGGAGGTGCCCACTTGATAACCCCGGTGAGATACTGCACACTCACCTCGTTGCCAGGGCTTTGTTATTGGCGGTCTCTAGTTTGGCGTTTGAGCATAGCATGCGTAGTGTTAGTGAGTGAGACGTTTGGCAATTATCGAGTCTTGCGGTGTTATTCCGCCTCACTTTGGCACTTTGTGTACCGAAAAACAGAAAAGTAAAAATTAATAAATGAAATGTTCAGCTCACCATGGGTAGCTACAGAGGATCTTTTTAAGAAACAGAGAGGCACTTTGGGACACATTCTGGTAGAGTTTAGAGAGGTCAAACTTTGCCGCCTGGATCCTGGCTTCGGTCTCCTGAGGATCGTTTTCCATGAAAGGCGACCTGCCGCTCAACCTGAAACGTCAGGAAGAAGTTGCTCACACTCACAAAACGTATCGACAATGGCACAGTTAAAAGCCACTGGCTCCAAGTTTATAAGGTTAGTTGAGAATTACAACACTTTTACAAGAGTTTACAAGAGAGCAGCAAGATGCCGACGCTGTGTAAAATTACAGAATATAAAAACCCCCGCTGAAATCAGAAATACAAATGCAACAGACGGTTTTCAATCATAAGCCTCATTTTACATAAAGAACAAGAATACATTTCTATTTAAAGTACCAGGTTGAAGCCGTGAAAGCAGTACTCACATGATGAAAGTCAGCACGCCCACGCTCCAGATGTCAGCTGGAGGGCCCACAACATCCCCTTTCACCATCTCCGGAGCTACAACAAGAAGAAAGGAAATCTGAACGGCTCTTTATCATCTGAAAATAGTCTTTGTAGCAGTTTTTAACTCTGATTCTGATTATGTGTTTGTCATTAAATATGTGCATATAAATGATTTTACTTTGTAAATTTCTTCTCTCTTCTTTTTATAGCTTGTGCATGCCCACTGGGACAACAGTCAAATAAACCTTCTAAAGAAACAGTAATGAATGAAGATCAGTATCAAAAGAATAAATCAACAATCAACAAACTATCACAGGAAACCCAGTAAGTTCTTTCATTTATACTCGCTTGGACTATTTTTGGTGGAGTCATTTCCTTCCTAAAAAAGTTGCATAATGCTCACAAAGGTGCAATGCAGAAAATAACCGTATGGTGCATATACAGTGTAAAAATGAAGAAGTGAATTCTAGAGTTATCTTTTAAGTGCATGTGCAGCTGTTGAACATATTTATATTTAGTGGTTTCTCATGAGATGCACCTGCATAACTTATAGTTGGTGACATCCATGTTTTACTTTCTTATAAATATGTATGACTGGGATTTTTTTTTTTTTTTTTTTTTTTTTTTTTAACAACTGCCAGTGTGGTATTTGCTCTTGTGTGAACAAATTAACTTTACTTTGAAAGGCCTCTTGTATCTCCTGCAAAACAGATCTTCATCTATATTATGAATACAGGAATTGGGTGCAGAAATTGATTTTATTTTTGGTCCCCTTCAGTGAATGCTACAAGCTGTAAATAAAAAAGCTGATATGGCTGATATGTGATTGTTTACACATCCAGCTGATACACACCAGAATTAGCTTCTTTTTTTTTTTGGTCTTGTTGTTTGTAGCCACCGGCTGAATGTAAGTCTAATAGTGCCTTTTTATTCAGCTCTTTTTAGTCTCAACCACCTCCTGAGGAAAATATCTGGCTCTTTAGCTGCTAAATGCTCCACTATGTTCACCAGGTAGTCACTGATTTTATGCTGTTTGATGCTGGGCAGGAGGCTTAGAAAGGGTTTGTTAAGAGTTTCTTTCTGTAAAAACAGATCGCTGCTGTGACCGGAATGGATGTAAAGTACACGTAAAAAATAAAAAATAAATAAAAAAAATGTACGTTACTATCGTTCTATCAGTGAATATGAAATTATGCTTTTGAGCAGTTTTAATTTTAGATTGCCAGTGAGCTGTGAAAACCTGAACTCTTACACATGTACTCCGGCGTTCCGATAGGAGGGCTGAATTGCTTGAGGAAGAGAGGGTTGTAGGTCTGAGCGCTGCCGAAATCAATGATCTTGATGATGTTCATGTAGGTGACGATGACGTTCTCCGGCTTGATGTCTAAGTGGAGGATGCGTCTGGTATGGAGGTAGTCCAGACCTTGGAGGATCTGCACAATATAGGTCACCACGTCGTCCTCCGAGTAACGGAACCTGAGAGAAAACAGCCTGTTAGAGGACTCTGGGTCGAATATTTGAAGGCAATTGTAAATGTCCGTCTTTAAAAATAACTTCACTACAGGTCCGGCTTCACCTGTCGATGAGGCTGTAGAGCAGCTCCTTCCCACTGCAGTACTCCGAGATAAGCACCAGGTAGCGCGGTGTGACGTAAGCCTCGTGAAGAGCCATGATCTTGTCGTGATGGAGGGACTTGAGGATGTCGTACTCCTGCAGCACCGACTGCTTGCTGTCGGCCTCGTACGGAACAATCTTGGCCATGAAGAGGTTGCCCGTGGCGTTCTCCCGACACTCTCGGATCACACCGAACCGACCCCTGTGCGTTAAGGAAATGTTATAAAATCCGAGTTGTACTGTTTTATAAGAATACCAGGCCACTTTTAACGGATGTATCATCTTGCTTGCGAGTTATGTAATCGCCAAATAATTGCCAGTCATTACCTTGCTTTCTCATCCATGAACGTATAAGGTTTCTGTGGAACTCCCTGCCGCAGAGATCCCTCCCCAGACTTTCCCAGTGGCGTCCTGCGTCCCAAGGGCGTGGCCCGTCCCGACGGGGTGACCCGTCCGGACGGCGTGCTGCGGCTGTCCCCTCCCTGTAACACTGGCGTCAAGCTCTGCACGACCACCACAGGCGGGGAGATGGTCGCAGGGGCGACCGAGGGCGCGGTGGTCGTCGGGGTGGGTTGGGGAGGTGGTGTAACACGAACAGTCGGGGCCGACACGTACATCGGCACGGATGAAATGGGTTTCCCGATGACAGGTGCGGCTGGTGTTACAGGAGAGGGGGAAGCAGCATGCACGGGACTCACAGGTTTGGGTGGAACAACAGGTGGAGGCGTCAGCTTGGTTTTGGGTTTGCTCACACTGATGCTGATGGTGGTCTTGGCCTTGGCTGGCGTGGCTTGGGCAGCTGTGGTGGTCTGAACTGGAGTTTGTTCAGCGGGGGTTATGATAACGGGCGGAGTGACAGCAGGACGGCTGGCGTCAACCTGCACAGGAGGCTTCACGGTTAGCGGGGAGGCAGATTTCGCCACAGATGGAGCAGGAGCTGAAGTCAAGGGAGGGGCTGGTTGGACGTTTGCTGCCGTTGTAGATTTACTGGTAGCTGGTTTAATGGGAGGCACTTTCATGGACGACATCATAACCACAGGGGCAGGAGGAGGGGTAGCAGGAACAGTCTTGACCACCACAGTAGCACTGGATTTAGCTGGTTCTAATGAAAGACAAGGAAAAAGAGGATATGCCTTAAGACGTCATTTGATGATATGATTACAATACATGTGACGCGCATTCTCCAATAAAATTAAATAATCTGTAATGTACATTATCCCAGACGAAAAATAGCAAAAAAATATAATCTGTAAGGAGTTGAGTGTTACAAAAAGGGAAACAAAATAACACTTGAAGTATCTGTAAATCTTTAAAGATGCTCATTAATGACTGTATACATTGCACTTTTATGTTTACTTGATGACTTTATAAAAAAAACAACAACAAAAAAACAACTCATAATTCTCTTGATCCTTAAATGTTTTTTCTTCTTTTTTTTTTATTTTTTTTTTTTTTTAGCTTGTACGTACCTGAGGCATCCAGGCTCACCACCTCTGAGAGGTTGCTGTAGGGGCCCTGGCCCGCTTTGTTGACACAGGCCACCCTGAACCTGAAGGAGCCCCCTGCTGGTAAGTCGGTCACATTGTAATAACAGTCTGCCACCCCAGTGGCCACAATCAGCCAATTGGTCTCACCTGGGGACAGTGAAAGAAGGAGTATTTCAATCATTTATTCAAGTAAACATAGCAGTATATAACTATAAAAAAAAAATACACCAAATACGACTTTACCACAAAGCATACACTGCAGATTATGTAACTCTTTCAAATCCTACATGGGTTTTCATAAACTAAAAAAAATGCATGTGGTCATTTGAAAGTGTTGATATGGACAAAATAAGCAGATAAACACTGAATCAGTGTAAACACAGACCCTCTGCTTTCCTCTCCAGAGAGTATGTGCAAGGGGCCACGGTGTCCGAGGGCCTCCACAGCACCAACACCGTGTTGTTATACTTCTGAGGGATCTCAGGGGTCCCAGGGCGATCGGGTAGGCCTGTAAAACAAAAAGATATTGGTATGAATAGACTACAAAACTGCTGAATCGAATTAGTAATACACCTGATACAGTTATAAATGTGTCAGGTGCAACAACTCGAATGGTTTGCAACACTTCACAGACGAAAATAGTGTCTCAGTTCTTACGAGCAAGAGATATTGTGCAGGAGCTGGACACAGAGGCCAGCGGGTTTGTAGCAACGCATTCATAGACCCCTGCATCCTTTTTAGTGGTCTGCATGATCATCAGTAGCTGCCGGCCATCAGGGCAGGCAATCATATTCATCCTGGCATCAATCTCCAGGGGCTTCTTATCTGTGAAAACGTGGATTAAAAATGATCAAGAGATGTAAAGATGAAATAATTATTAGACACCAATCACACATGACTAAGGAATCCCAGTTGTTTGTTATCTTCAGCAATATTTATCCGCACTGTATGTCACCTCTGTTGCCATGGTACCATATGTTAGTATGCAGCGAGACGCAACATATGTCTCCGCAATCACGGGCTGTTGAATAATTATGTAAATCATTGTAAATATGCCAGGAAAGGGATTCTGATCATCCATCTGTGATGCCCTCTGTTTGGTAATAGAGCCTTATTTACATGAGACGTATTTACCTTTCATCCAGGTGATGTGTGGGTGAGGGCTTCCTGCTGGCAGACAGCTGAGTGTCACTGGATCTCCCTCCAGCAGGATGTGATCTCTCAGCTTAATATGGAACACTGGAGGGAAATCTGTTAGGAAAAAATATCGGACCAATTCAATCACATCTATACTGTATTATGATACATCCTGTGTTATGATGTATTATGAAAAATAGTGACTTCCTAAAGTCTCTGCTGGTTGCTTGGCTACTACACCTGTACTGTCACCGAAAGCAACACTGCCAGGCCTAACTTTGCTAAGCTAACCAGCTACTGGCTCAGGCCTCATATTTAACGGACAGATAGGCAGAGAGAAGTCGTCACATCTAACTAAGAAAAGAAACTCTTAAAACATCAAACTGTTTTCATCACGTTACCAATGACGTCACAATATCTTCATGCACACTCTTGTATGACTTACCAGAAGCCAGTTTGGAGTACTGGCGAGAACGTAAGGAACTATTTTCCCGGGAGATTGCTGTCGGTATGTCGGGCTGCGACACTGTCTTGTCGCGCCTCCCTCTTGTCAGGCCCCATCGATCCCAGCGAGATCTGCGCTCACTCTCCACACCTTTATGAGAAATATAAAGAAACAGCTCCATAAATCGTCTCGCTTTAAAAAAAAAACTGTGACTGATAGTTCTCTGGTCAAACATGGTTCCAAGAAGAAAAGGTATTGTCCCATACCCTTTGATATTTCTGATTTCAGGCTGGACATAGAGTCCAAAGACTCAGATGAGGCACCGTTATTGGCCTGAGATGCCAGTTGGTTCTGAGGAATACTGGTGACCTTCATGGCACGGCTCTCTGACGTTGAACGACGAAGCATGGCAAGAATGGGTGTCCTCTTTGGTTCCTTTTCATCCGATGCTTTTCTTTCCTCGGAGTAGCTGCGAATTCTCGTGGAGATCCCAGCCACTGTTGATTCAATCTTCCTTCGCATTGCCAACACTGGTGATTCATTAGGTTTCTTGAGCTCTTTTTCATCATGTTCCGCCGATTTATCCCCTCCGCCGTCCATTCTCATCATTTCTACTTCTTTCTTTTCCTGAGATCCTCTTCGCCCAAGAGTCCAAGAAAGCCTGTGTTTCGAAGCAGCTGAATCTTCCTCTTTTGTGTGTTCGTCCTTGCGCTCTGTTGATGGAGTTCTCTTCAAGCGCAAAGAGAGCCTTCTCATAAAGCCTTGGTCTTTTTGAGCTTCACGAAGGTCCTGGACGGACTTTGACTTCTCCTCAAGTCTCCTCGATGCCAGTTCTAATGGCGCCCCCATTGGCCCAGGTCTGTATATCTCTTCACCCGTTTCAGTAGAGTCTAAGGTAGAAGCTTGTGGTTTATCATCGTTCTTTGACCGGGAGAGAAATTTTAGACTTCTTGAGAGGGAAGATTCACGTTTCTTGAAACGGGCCTCAAAGACCTCTTCGGACGTGATGTCCTCTAAGTCAGCTCCTGCTGGGAGCTCTTGATGGGATGAGGAATGTGAAATGGTCTTTGGCGGACTGGGTTCTTTTGTGATCATTTCTGGTGACGCCACCCTCGAGTACACGGCAGGGTGCTCAGTGGTTGACAGGACAACTGTCTTTGGCGAAGCAGGTAAATCAGAGGATATGCTGGTAGGTGGAGATGTTTCAGTTAAAACTGAGGTCGACGAAGTGGCTGGAATAACAACGGGTGTAGAAGGGCCTAAGTGTGGGTCATTAGAGGGCTGTTTTGCAGGGACCATGATGGTCTGCATAATACTGGCATATGCCGAAGTCCTTCCATCTGGAAGAACAACTCGAGTGGGAAGCGAAGGTGGCACATACGTCGAGACAACATTTTCTGGGGGATGGGGATACTCTTCTGTTGGTCTCACCATCACTGAGCTTGTGCTTATGCTCATCTCAGAGGATTTCACAGGGACATTTACTTCCTCTTCTACATGTTCTACAGTAACACCAACATTTTCTTTCACACTGGATTCAACAACACAGTCAACTCTTTCCTCTTCCTTTTTCATAAATTCTTCTCTTTCTTCTGGCACCTTTTCTCCCTCTTCCATTTCCTCTTCCAGTTTAGAGCTTTGGGCCGTAAGAGGAGGTGTAGGAATCCTCTGGCCCATGAACTCCGATTCAAGCATTGGTTCTTCTGAAATACTCATGTCTTTCTCTGAGAAGCCACTTGTGCTCGATCTCTCATCAAAATTACTATCTGTCTTTTCATTTATCGTCTCATCGGGCTTCGTCTCTCTGTCCATTAACGATTCCTCGCTCTCTGTTTTGGTTGGACTCTCCTGTACAACAGACTCGGGAGTTGGCGGTTTTGGCGAAGGTTCCCTCGGAGTCACAGGACGGGAGTCAAACTTGATTTGCTCCGTTAAAGACGACATAGATATAGCCTCCTTCAGCCTTCTCTCTTCTACCTGTGCCAAGGGAATCTCCAGAGGAGCTCCTGACCGACGGTGTAACGGTATGGGTTCTGAATCACCCTGACTGAAGGAAGTACTTTTGCGTAAAACTTTGGGTTTGGGAACTTCATCCCTTGGGAAATCACTGGATGCAGCTCTAGTTAATGGAGGTGGGCCCAGACGAGAAGTACGAGAGTAGCGATCTGAGGATATTGCACGTTTTTCATCTCCCATTCCTAGTGTTTCCAGCAGAGGTCCTCTCAGTCCACTCATCTTGTTGTCAACAGAGCCACCACGAAGCAGTCGCTGTCTCATCAGCTCCAGTTTAAGGGCATAGTCTTCTTGACTCATCTTGGCAGTTCCCGGGCTGGTGCTCCTCCTTGGGAGCTCCATAGAGACAGCTTTCTTCAGAACTTTCCTGCCATCCTCTTGGTTTCCTTCTCCAGTGCCCTCCTCTGGTGTAATCCGGAGCAGCAATGCACTGTCAGCTGAGCCGCCACGTCTCAGCTCCCCTCTTCGTCGGCCACCTTCTGGTTTGTCAGATTCCATGCTTGAGCCCCTTCTCAGGGGTTTTCTAGACAGCTCTGACTTTTGGGGCAATTCAGCTGGTGATTCTTCATCTGAGGAACCCTTGTCATTGTCTTGTGATGACCTTTTCCTCAGGCGGCCTTTACTTGCGACTTCGACCCCTTCTTTCTCCATTCCTTTGGGGTCCACCTCCATTGCATCCTGGGCTTGAGCGGGAGACCCCGACCATTTACTGGTTCCATTCTGCTTCTCTGTTTCCTGCTCATTGGTCTGAATGTCATTCAGTGACATCCTTGATCCAGAGAATTCCATGTTAAGTGGCATTGGAATAAAAGGCACTTCATCAATGTCCTCATCAGAATCGGAGGATGAAGATTGCAAAGGTGAACCCTCTTTAAGGTGCCTTGGAACTGCGATGGAGATATGGCTGGAGGAATCATTCAACAACTCGGGTATGGATCTCATTACCATTTTTGATTTATAGCTGATAAGGGACCGCTAAAAAAAAAAGAAGAGGAAATGTGACAAAGTAAGCATCATAATGTGACCATTTCAAAATGTATTCTGGGTGTGCTGCAACATAGAAAATTAGGAAATGAAACATCTCTCACCTGCCATTTTCTGCGAGACACAAACTTCTTTAGGGCTTCTGTACTTATGGCCTTCCCCTTACTAAGAGTCTGTACAGTAAACAGACATAACATTTAAAAGAAAAACATTGTGATCAAATAAAATTAATGAGAGAAAGAAATCATGGAGGATTAACACTACAGAGTGCTTTGTCTCACCTTGAACCAGGGGTGTCTGAGACATTCCTGAGTATCAGGTCTCCTAAAAGAAAATAATGAGATATTTCAGTTTTCCACTTCTGCACATTTGTTCCACTATCCAGCCTAATTAACTAAGCTGTCTCAGCTATATACAGTATAAGAAATGAAGAGCACCAGACTGTTTTAGACTTGCAGACAGGGATTAGATAAATGGGGGGAAAAAACTAATTAGAAGTATAACAGATAAGCATCTAAAATTGAAACAATATAATAAACATGAACGCCTGTCGACTTAAATTAAACAGGTACTCATGGTCTTAAAAGATGGTAGAGAAAAATGTGACGTTTAAACAGTGACACATATTTTACTGACTGGTTTAAACAGCTCTGGAGGTGGGATAGAAATAACAAATGAAATTCTGAATGAAATTGGTATTGAATAGACAAACTTTAAACTTCACATCATTACCTCATTTGGTTTGTATTTGTGTGTTTTTTTTTTTAAATTGCGTAAAGTTTATCTGCACATTAAATAGTGTCCAATATTCATCCAATCAGGTTTGTAAAACAACCTAATTTCTAATTGGCTCACACCATCTGATACGCTCTGTTTACCTGTTTAGATTACGATTTTGAAGCTATTGCAGCAATCATATACTACATATGTGTTTTATCCAATAATTTTGGGCGGCTGTGTCTCCAGATGGTCGATAGATTTGCTCCTACGAGGCGAGCACCTTCCATGGCAGCTCAGACACGGTTGGTGTGTGAATGAGTGAGATGGGGTGAGTGGGAAACAGTGTAAAGCGCTTTGAGACCACTGAGGTGGTAAACCGCTGTATAAGTGCAGACAATTTACCATTTAATTTAGATCTAGAAAGATATAGATCTAGTAATGATACTCACAGCCTGTCTGCTACCAGCAGCTTTATTATGAACCCTTTAGCCTCTCGGCAAAGGTTAGCAAACATGCTCTCCTCGAAGGCCACATTATAGTTTCTGATGTTCAGTACGGAGCTGCGATCGTTCTCCCCAGCAAATGGAGAAACTCCTGTCAGACTGATAACAGAAAACAAACAGTCATATTCACTGGTGAAGCTACAGATTTTCCTGAGCAGACAGATAACTCTAAAACTTTCATTGATATTTAGCATCCTGAAATACATTTAGTAATAAAGACAATAATGATAACTTTACTCACCACAGATATGTTATAACTCCAACTGGCCTAGGAAAGTAAAGAAGAGAAAAGGTGTTTTAAAAACCAGCAAATAAAAAAAAAAAATAATAATTTTATTGTAAAGGATAGATACTCTACCATATGTCTGTTGCTTTTGAGACCGGCGTCTGATTGACGATTTCTGGTGCGACAAATTCCGGTGTGCCATATTTGCAGTATTGAGCGTCATCGGGTGTGATCTCTATGGCGTTGCCAAAATCACAGATACGGATCTGATCACCGTGGGGT
Source organism: Brachyistius frenatus (assembly GCF_029030835.1). Taxonomy (NCBI): domain Eukaryota; kingdom Metazoa; phylum Chordata; class Actinopteri; family Embiotocidae; genus Brachyistius; species Brachyistius frenatus. The sequence goes on from NW_027210627.1 coordinate 2,352,921, forward strand.
TCTGCCATGAGGATGTTATCAGGCTGATGAAAGAAAGAAAAAGAAAATAATATCCAATCAAGTTCTGCCATCAAATGTAAAAACAAAAACAGTTCCGGTACACTTAAACTGAAATAGATTTTCATTACAACCTCTGTTGAAACTGTGGAAGAGGATCTATGAAAATCTACCTTGATGTCCAGGTGTATGATGTTTGAATGATGAAGGTAGTCCACTCCCTCAAGCAGCTGTCTAATACATGAACGCACCTGATGAACACAGAATAGTTGTTATTGCTTAGATAATTAAATTACATTGGTTATGTCTAGTGGTGAGGATTTCCTGAGCAGACATAAAACAGAGGACTTACATCAGACTCCATGACTATGGATTTCCTTGTAAATCTGTCCAGCAGCTCCTCGTGGCATCTTTAAAGATTAATTAAGGCAATTTTTTTATTGAAATTAAACGTAATTTATTTTTTCAAATATTTTACTTGGTTACTCTTTTTTGGATTCCTTTCCAAGGTTAAATGTGTCCTCTGCAACAAAAACGCTGTGGTTCAATTGTGTAATAAGGATACATTTCAGTAATGATGACAACAGCATTCTTCTTCTCGAAGGCATCGTGAAAGTAAAGGACTCTCTCGTGGTCCATCTTGGAGAGCAGGTTCATCTCTCTCAGAGCAGAGGCCTTCTTCTTGGCGCGTGTGGAGACGAACTTTGCAGCGTACTCCATTTTGCCCGCCTTCTGGGTCACACGCTTCATGTAAGAAAATGCACCTCTGGAGAAAAAAAATCAGGAGGAAACAATTTCAATCTTATTTTAATGTTTCTTAATTCTGGGCTCATTTAAAATCTGATCAAAATATTGTCTTGAAGACATGAAGAAATATGGTGTTTCTTATCTTGGATAATAAATACAAACTGGTTACAGTGCAGAAAGTGGTTTTCTAGCATTATAGTGCATTTATAGGATTTCAATTGCGAGCTTAGAAATAGCTTACCTTCCAAATTCCTTGTGGACGTCATAGTAGTCAGTCAGTCTGCGCAATTTCCTTAGAATAGTCCCCTCGTCGTCCATAGGATCTTCCTTACTTTTAGCTACAGTTATGGACGAGTCTTAATTAGATTACCTGCTTGTTCAGGTGAACTCCTTCACTTTGTTTGTTGGCTGTGCATTCAATTTTTTTTTTTTTTATGGCTCAGACAGATTGACTTCTTACCTTCATGCACGGTGAGTTCAGCTTTACACGACACAGATCCTGCTAAGTTCCTGGCAGTGCAGGTGTACACGCCCGAGTCCTCTGGACGAGCATTCAGTACCACCAGGGAACACTCATTATCATCATACACAAACGTGTAATGACTGCTCTCCGACAACAAGATATCATTCTGAAAAAAAGAAATCATACGTTTGATTTATTATTACAAATGTTATATTACAAAATCCTCAAAATCTCTTTTGGCGAATTCAAATTTGACCAGTTTAACACATTGTATTCCTGACATATATTGTACTCAGCAGAAAGCTAGTATGAAAGCATTAAAAATGACTTTTGAAAGTGTCTAAAAATCCTAATGTCTTTGCAATAAACAGCTAAATATGTAAAAACCTTGAACCACAGGATGTCAGGAATGGGTCTGCCCTCCACGACCACAGCAAAGCGAGGAGTCTCCCCAGAAGAAACATCCAAGTCTTCCATAATGGTCTCAAAAGTTGGTGGAGCTGTGGATGTGACAAGTGGAAATGTTAATGACCTGTTATAACTTTAAATGAGTCAATTCATACTCGTAAATAGGGTTAAAATACTGTAAAATGGTTCAAAAGATCATATGACGAAGACTGTATAAAATGTGTTCAAAAAATGGTTTATAACAGCAGGAACTCATATTATGCTAAAATGGGTAAAAAAAAAAAACTGAGACAGTTATTTATTCATTGTTTATTTCATTCATTTTTATTAAAAGTTAATTCACTATTGCATTGTCAATCATCTGCTGAATAGCCTGATCAGCTATCCCGAGATCAATTGCTTTTGTCTTCACCTGCATACCTGGTGACTTCGCTGTATTTTTTTTCCTCGTTCCAGTAAATGCGTTCACTGAGGAAACTCCACCACTTCACTGTCGTGGTTATTTCTCCCCGTTTTCAGGACGACTTAGCTCGGTAGGGAAGTATAGATCTACTGCCTACCTGCCATCTCCACGTTGAAGGCGCAGCTGTCACTGCCGTACTTGTTGGAGGCCACGAACATCATCTCGCCGACGTCGGCACTCTTCACTCTGAACAGCTTCAACGTGTGCTGGTCGTCGTCCGGCATCATCATCTCATACAGGCCCGGTTTGCTGGCCAGCGCCGCTCCTCTCCTGGAGACCAGAGTATTTTTAAAAACCAGGATCAATACGCTTACAGGTAGGAGGCCAGCAGGCTGTCGCTGCTCGTGTTTTGCACTTGCATGACCGTGAGTCAGAACATAATATTTGATTTTTTTTTTTTTCACTGCTCTGGAATCTTTGATAATAACTTGGAATAAAACAGCTGCTCGAATATGCCTCGTCATGTTTTATTTATGATCGTCAGTCATACACTCTTGACGATCCTGCAATGCACCGGGGTTGGGAAAGTGGATACTTTAGCACCAAATAACACAACAATAAACTAAAAGTATAATAGTTAAATAGATTAAATCTTAAAAACTATAAATACAACTGCATTGTCACTATAAAACGTTTTTCTTCAGAGAATTTAAAATGAAATATTAATTAAAAAAAACTATTTAAATGTACTTTACTTTATACGTTGAAAAAGTAAAGTATATTTGGGGATTAATACTTTAACTAGAGTCATTTCTTTCCTAATAATAATAACTTGGCAACAGAGACACACACACACACACACACCTCTTCCAGACAACTGTAGCGTTGACATGATTGAGAGTAACTGGGATGGTGACCGACTGGTTTTCCATCACATATACAATTTCTGGCTTGTCAACAATCACTGGAGCCTCCTGAAGGTAGGGACCTTAAGGAAAATCACACAGGTAATATTAATACCTGTGATATAAATCTGTGACGCATATTGATGGATTGGATGGAAGGATGCTCTAAAAATCCTTGACCTACCTCGGTCCAGGAGCTGCACCGGGTCGGTGGTCGGCGAGGGCTTGCTGAAGGCCTTGGAGGTGATGGTCAGGACCCTGAAAGCGTAGCGCACACCTTTGGAGAGGGTCGTGATGGTGTAGGTGGTCTCCTTCAGGCCTGAGGCGATGATGATCCACTGGATGGAGCCTAAGGCTTGCTGTTGGATGGCATACATCAGGGAGCTGGGATCTGGAAGAAGGGTTTTGATCCAAAATGCAAAAATAGATAAAAAAAAATTTGGGAAACTCATAGCTTCCAAGAAAGCCTAATTTTATCTGGAGTTAGAGTTTACATAGTACGTTAGGATGTTAAGTTGGGTACCTCATTAAATTTGTATTCTACAATCCCTTTTCCAAAAAAAGTTGGGATGCTCTGCAAAATGTATGTAAAAATAGAATGTAATGATTTACAAATCCTGTAAACCCATATTTAATGGAAAATAGACCAAAGACAACATGTCAAATGTTGAAATGGAGAAATGTTGTTTTATGAAAATGAAATGCTCATTTTGAATTTGATGGCATTTGATATGTTGTCATTGGTCTACTTGCAATTAAATATGGGTTTATGTGATTTGCAAATCGTTGCATTCTGTTTTTATTTAAATTTTACACAATGTCCCAACTTTTTGGGAAATGGGGTTGTATATATTTTCTGGATGTTCAGAATATTAGAAATACATGGAAAGTTTTTTTTTTTTTTAAATCTCTTCAGCTCTACTCTCTTGCACCATGAGGCGAAATCCTTTTTTGTAGACTGAGAAGAAAGTTTTCAAATGCTCAATTTCATAGTATTTCAGAGTTTATTGAACGGATTTTGTGCAATATTAAATGTGTTACAGTGTTTTTGTGCATGTTTCCATCGTGAGCTGCTGCAGTCTTTGCATTGATCCAGCATCCTTCAATTCAGACGAGTTCCATGCCAAAAGCGATACAGAAGTTTTACCAGATCCAGAGGAGAACAACTGAGCAGGCTGATTATACAGATATGAGATCGACACGTTAAATTACCATCAGATTAAAGTAAAGTGCTGCTGTCAAAAGAGGATTTTTGTTAGAATGTTAAATGTTTATGCATTATATCATCAGAAAAAATAAAAAATATAATTTACTTGTTTTATCTGGGGACTAAAGCTTATCTGATTGCTGCTCTTGCGTACCAATAGAAGGGTCCAGCCTTCTCGGTTTTTTCCAGCTTAAGGTGATCGTTTTACCCGTGATGGACTCGATCACTGGAGTCCCATCAGGAGGGTCAGGCAGGATGTCTGAAAATCACAACAATGGATTTATTCCTCTGATATGGCCTTATCCAAGTCATTGTTACACATTGCATTGGTCTACTGTGTATTATTAACCGCAATTATGTAATCAAAACCTGTCTTTGTTCTTTTCTTGAGGTACATGCCAAAAAGAGAAATGCAATTACCTGTCACATAGAGATGAGCGTAGCAGGTGGCCTTGCCTACTTTGTTGGAGATGACACTCTTGTAGACGCCACCGTGGGCGTGACACACAGAGCGAATGACCAGGCTGTGGACATCACGAACTGCAGAAGGAAGCACAGAAGGAAGAGTGAAAAGATGTGATGTAGGCCAAGTATGAAGTAGTTGCATATTTCTGCCACTTAGATTACTACATTCAACATGACATTTTAAATAATAATAATAATTAAAAAAATAATTGTAAAAATAATTTGGCATAAAATATGAAACTTCATGGATAATGAAAGTACTTTAAACTACTTAAGTTGAAATTTTCCAGTTTACTTGAAAGGTGACTGCTCTTGCTGGTAATGATTTATCTCTTTCAACACAAGGTGGAAGCAGTGCGGTTTTGTGATAACCATGAAAAAAAAATTCCCCAACTTTAACTTAGTAGTTTTAGTTACCTAACCCAGCACAGAAAAAAAAATGCTCATATTATTTCATTTTTTTAATTGTCATATTGGTTATTTCAAGCAAGGCACTGACAGGCACATTTACTGTTCATCAATGAAATAGTGTTCTCAGTGCTTTATTTTCATTTTTAATAGAATATTAATTTGACTGTTTTCTTTATAAAAAAAAATTTTTTTAAAGTAATGAAAGACCAATTGGAAATAAATTGCAAATTGTGCATTTGCTTTGTAAACAACCACAAATATTGATGGCCTGAACATCAGGTGAATGTGGATCTATTTGGAAACACCTACACTGTGTCATCTTTCTGTCCTCGGTGCTTTCGATCTTCTTGCCATTATGGAACCAGACAATGGTCGGGTACGGCAAACCGGCCACTTTGCATTTGAGAACAGCCTCCTTGCCCTCGATCACATCCAGGTCGTAAAGGGGTTTGATGAAGTCGGGCATGGTGAAACGCTCCACCTCGTTCTCCGGGACCTCCGGCTCCTCCGGGATGGACGGCATCTTCTCCAGTTTAGCCCTAAGGTGAAGGGAAGAACGGAACAGATACATACAAATGGCACGACCTTGCGCGCTTTAGTGGATGATCCATAAACTATCCGTGAGCTAACATCCAAGAAATAACACGATCTCACATCTGTGAGGAGATGGCTGGCCGAGGTTCTTGTATGTAAAGCTCAGCGGAGCTCTCTGCGTCGCCGTGACCGTTACGAGCCGTGACAGTGTAGAAACCTTCATCCTCGTTGGTCACGTGAGAAATGATCAGAGAATACCGGCCGCCCTCTTGAAGAATACGAACATCCTCGCTTTCTTGTAGTGGATGGTCTAAGGAGGAAAAAAAAATGACAATTTGTAGAACAGTTTAATACCAAAAGGAGTTATAAATCATTAAATCAACAGCCAGGAGGGTTAGAACCACAAAGATGGAGATACGGGTGGTTCCAGCGACAATTTCTAAATCCTAAAACTGTAGATACTGTAGATCCCAACGACACTATGAAGCACGACCGTCGTACCAAAGTGACTCCAGAGGACCTTGGGAGGTGGCGTCCCGCTGACTTTGCAGTCGAATCGAGCGTTACGCCCCTCAATCACTTCCAAAACGTCCAACTTGCGAGTAAAGAGAGGCTCAAAGGAGGGAATGACTTTGAGTTTTCCACATGACGTCACTTCCTCTGAGAAAGTAAAAAATTATATTTTGTAAGTAGAAGAAGAGAGAGAAAGGACATTTTTATATCGCACATATTGTGATGGACATTCTTGTCTACCTTTAGCTGTGCTGAGCTTGCACATGTACGTCCCGCTGTCGTCCTCGTGTACGGAGTTGAGGAGCAGTCGGCACTTCCTTCCGTCGAAGTGCATCTTGCAGTTGAGCAACGCCGGCTGGATCAGTTTCCCGTCGGCAAGCCAGTCCACGTCGGTGTCCTTCGGTCCGATGGCGTGACACTCGAACAAAACCGTCTCCCCGGCCTTGGCTGTGATGTCCCTGACCGGGCGGATGACGGCGAGGCCGGGTTCAACTGGTCGAGCTGGGTATAATTAAAGGACATTTTCTGAAGTGATACCTAAACGTCCACAGGTAAACTTATTTACTCACTTGGAGTTACGGTATCAATACGGGGAATCACAAACAATGTTGAATACAATTCATTTGACAAAACTACCAAAAGATCAAATCCATTATTAGTCACTAGACGGTAGCGAAAGCGAAATGTGGACAAACACATTTATTACAATAATACATCAATTAAAACATACCTTTCACGTCCAGCTTTCCTTCACACTGTTTTGTCCCATACTCATTAATGATCCTGCAAATGTAAATTCCAGAGTCCGACTTCAACACCGACTTGATGGTCATTTTAAAAATGTCTTCTTCCACCTCACGAACGATGTGACGTGGGCCTGTTTTCACCGTGACTCTGTCCCTCAGCCTGCAAGAGAGTAGAAAGAAGGGAAGGTAAATCAGTCACACGAATCCATTCACTTAAATTCAATTTATGTGATGAAGGACGACCAAACGGACGCATGTTTCTACTACGAGGTCTCCTCTGGCTGGTATGACGGGGACAGAGAGTGGGACACGTAGTCCAGGACTTTCTTTTCTGCTACCGTCTGTTATAACAGAACCTGTCAGAGAACCTGAATGAATTAGCCTATCTGTGTCCTCTGTATTAAAATATAAGGTTGGCCTTCCTTATTTATTTCTTATTGTCAAAAATATCATCGAAGAAATCCATTTCAGTTTTTTCCAACATCCAAAGTAGGTCTATCACTTTTTATTTTACACACTGTTCCAAAACAGGAAACATTTAATCTTCTATAAACAATTATTCGTTTGAATCCAAAATGCACAGTTAAACAGCAATTACAAGGAATCATTTCTAGTTTGCATTCATTCCGACTTTTGTTTTAAAAAAAAAAAAGTGCCAGCTCCATTTAGTGTGTGTATTTTACCGGTTAATTTCCAAGTGAAATCAGATACCAAACAGTACTGCTGCTCAGAAATTAGCCGAATGGATTGTATCGGTGTTAATACTGTATTTTATTTCGATGTAACTGCTGCATTTTGCAGCCGTATGGGGCTGACGCAAAACCAAGTACAGTGACCAGGATCATGAAGGAACACGTCACCTTGTCAACAGTGTGCATCACTGATATTTTAGTAGTTTCTCAACAATAACTGCACTCTAATGGTACACAGAAATAAAATATATTAGGCTTTGGCCTTTTCATGAGATTTGTTGACAATAAGAAAGCCAGCCTTTTCATTCAAAGCTTTCAATAAACACTGGCTGGGAGAAAATATAGGTAAGTGCTCTTCAAACACTACAGAATCCGACCCATCTGAAAAAAGTGCAGTCAGCCCTTCTTTTAAATGGCCTCAGCGTTCCAGATTTTAGTCTAAGAGCTCATTAGTTTAGCAAGATTTGTGTTTTTCGGTGCTGAGCTGCAGCATGGTAAATTGAAAAAGCTTGTTATTCTTCTCTATTAAAACTCCATCCATCCATTATCTGTACCAGCTTTACCGGGGGGGGGGGGGGGGGCTTAAGCCTATCCCAGCTCACTTTGGGCGAAGGCAGAGTACACCTGGATAGGTCACCAGTCCATCACAGGACCAACGGAAACAAAGACCATTCACGCTCTCATTCACACCTAAGGGCAATTTGTAGAACCACCAATTAACCTGAGATGCATGTTTTTGGATGGTGGCAGGAAGCCGGAGTACCCGGAGAGAACCCACGCAGGCACAGGGAGAACATGGAAACTCTGCACAGAAAGGCCCAGGACCAGAATGGAACTCGGAACCTTTTCGCTGTGAGGCGACAATGCTAAGCACTGCACCGCTGTGCTGCCCCTTTATGAAGACTCTTTTCTGTTATCCTGGAGATCGCTAGGCTCGATAAACATTGAGCTTCCACCAACTTTAACAGATGATTGCAGCATGCTCGAAAACAAATTACGCAGTCAGGACAATTTGTGATGATAAGAAAGCCTTTCAATATCCCATGCGAGCAAATGAGTTGAAGTAGTTTGATGATGAAGTCAGGGGACCTACCAATAGAGCATGGGTTTGGGTTGTCCACTTATTCGGACAGACATGGTGACTTCCTGTCCTTCAATGACATCTTGATCACTCATTGTTACCTGTTTAAAATTGAATGCAGGTTAGAAGCTGAGAGCTGCATTTTTCCTGCAGGTTTTTATTTGACAGATGTGTTGATGGAATGACCACACAGCAGATAATACGTTCATACAGGGAAAATTAATATTGATAGAATCGACAACAGCCTGTACAAAACACATTTCCATGCAGTATTTTGTGCACCAGTCTGGTCACAAATGCAGTTAAAATGTCAATACTTAACATACAAAGGTCAAACTCGGAAAGGGAATTATGCAATCAGCCCTGTACAGTCTCACCAGGAACACCGGGGGTTTCCTGAATCGTGTGTCAATAGTTCGCCTTGGCTCCGGCCCTCCGAAATCCATAGCTTCCTCTAGGGGACTCAGATACTCTTCATCCGATGTAATAGGGCTGCTGATCTCCATTGGCACACCCAGGTTTCCCTTTAGCTCCTGCACAGACTCTGTAAAAACAACAACAAAAAAAGGATCTCCTCTGTTTCCTGTTGTAGTTTGATACAATCCTGTTTAAGTCAAATTTGTACCTTTTCACTTTGCCTCTGTCAACTGTGATTTGGGTTTACAGAGAGCAAAGAGCCCAACGAGCAGTTCAAAGACTTTGTGTTTTACAAAAAACAAAGCCACCCTTCAAAATATAATTAGAATCTTGAGATGCCAAATGTAAAATCCAAACAATAGTGTATTCACAGTGAGTAGAGCCTGCGAGCATCAGTGGGCAATTTATAGGTTCAGTTTTTGCCTCAGAGTTGCTATGGTAACTATAAGTGAGGTTATTCAGCTGGAATATATGGCACACACATTTTGCTCAGAGATAATGACATGGGAGCAGGAGAGAAATCAGCTGCAACACAATGCCAGTGTGGGAAGAGAACACTAACTGTTTTTATTTTTAGTTTAAGATGGTTTAAAAAAAAAAAAAAAAAGGGATTTTTCAAATCAACACCGTGAATTGAAAAATATTGTCAAATACACAGGCCTGTTTTTGGAATATGTAGACATTTTTAAATCAACGCAGGGCGAAGAAATAAAGGCTCTGTTCAACTCTGCGAGACTATAATAACAATTTACAATTTATTCCAATAACTGACTTCATCCAAGTTACATTGGCAGACTGATATCCCAGTGTAAAAGATAATTAAATTAAAAACAGTGAATTCCTTGTTCCTGCCCATAATTTCTTATTTGGTTGAGGTGCCCTAATTCACAATAAATAACTGCTATTTTTGTGGATACGCAATTAAAATCTGCATTATAGAGTCATTTTTACAAAGTAAGCAAGTGATAAGATTACCTTCGCATTATAATGTTGATCAAATCCTTTAAGGTTGTGTTTCATGTTGTGACTCATCACAAAACCGTGGCTCTCTATTCTCAATAAAGCTTGATCGGATATATCGAAAGTCAAACTTACCTGCTTTAACTATAAGGGTTGCGCTGCTCGAGGCTCTGCCCATCTGATTAACAGCAGTTACGCAAAACTTTCCACCATCACTTGTTTTTGCCGATTTGATGAGCAGACTATGCCGTTCGCCCTCCACTTTGACAGCATAATTTGCAATGTCAGTGATTCCAGCGTTGTCTTTAGTCCAGGTGACTTGAACAGAGAAAACACAGAAAACAAATAAATACACTTCCCGATCAGTTGCTCAAAATCCCCTCTGAGGGTTTTTACTGTTAAGAACACCAAGAACATCATCTTACCTTCAGGAAAAGGGGTTCCAGCAATTATACTTTTTAGTAGCACATCTGCACCGGCAGATGCTACGGTGTCCTGGAGGAGAAACTCGAACACGGGAGCCTCCATTGGGTCTTCTCCAGCAGACACATAAGAGTCATCGGAAGAATCTGCACATTTTGACGAAAGAACAAGCTTTAAGTCATTTTTTTATCTTGTGATATAGTTAGTGGAAATAACTATCTAGGAAAGAATGAGTCATTGGAACTTCACACCACTAAAGAAAGCTTAATGAAAGAAGCACAACAAATCTAACCTAACTCTGGCGACAGGGGTCGAGGGCGCCGGTTCTTTCCTTTGGTCTTATGCTGTTGTCCCCCTTTGGCACCGGTACTCATCTGCTGAGGCTCTTTTGTGGTCACGGGAACATCTTCCATTTTTTCATCTTCAACGATAATTGTGGGGACTCTTATCTTTGAGGTCGGTTTAGATAGCTCCACTTCCATTATTTCTTCTGTTGGAGTAACTGGCATCGTTCTCTGAGGTTTTGGAGGAGGTTGAGGGTGAAGATCTTGTACAATGACAGCCTTTCTTTGGACCAATGGACTCGCTGGTCTGTTTTCAATTTTTCTTAACGCCACTTCTATGGGCGTCTTCCTCCCTGAAGTCTCATCCTTTTGTGATGCTTGTGCAAGAGATGGTTGGATGTGTGGGGATTCTTGCATTCGAGATACTCTTTGCACAAGCGGACTTGGTGGCCTTCGTTCAACCTTGCGTAATGTCATCTCCGTAACATTTCTGCTTGGGGAATCTTCCCTTTGTTGATGATATAATGCTGGTGATGAAGATCTCTGAATGATTTCTATAATGGGACTGGTTCTATTCAATTCTCTCACTGACCTTTGTCCTGGTAAGTCAGATAACTGCATTGACTGTGGGGTGCCTGCAACCTCTCCAAATCTACTAACCGTTATGGCTGTTGAACCAATGCTTGCTGTCTTTTGTGGTTGGGATTTATGCAGCTCTGGCTGTGTTTGCTGTTGCTGCTGCATTTGTTGCTGACTTAATCCCTTTCCCTCTTGCTCTTTCGCCCACTGGACACGTTCCCTTTCTTGGAGCTTTTGTAGAACTTGCGGAGGAATAGGTTCAATTTTCCTGAAAGGCTGGCGCTGCTTGCCCTTCAGGGTGAGCTGTTCCGTTGAAAAGGATTTCTTCATATGAGGTTTTCCAACAAGTTTTTTGATGCGCTGGAGCTCCTCAGTGAACTTGTTCTCAATGTCCTGTACTTTTTCGGAATAGCGATGTTTCTCCTCCAGTGAAGCAGCTCTCTGTCTAAATATAGATCTCCGTTCAGCAGCATCCTCTTTTAGAGCCTCCCTAAGATCTTCCTTTGAACTTTCTCTAGAGATGCCCAACCGGCTTCCTCCGTCATCTGAATCTACAGATCCAGCATGATTGAACCCTGCCCAAGATCTTCCCGAGATGGAACCTTCTGGAATATCAAGACTTCGCCTTCGTTCCTCTAACCCGCGGACCTTCTCAAAAACCTTTGAGCTTACCCTTGTAAGTTTTGGGGAAGGTCTGGTAGTAAATTCTTTTCGGGAGTATTCACTCAGCGGAGTCTGTGGTCGGGAGTCCTGGGTGTTTCCTTGGGACAAAGATTTTGGCTGCTTAACCTTTTCTTCAAACTCCCCAGGAACTGTGTCTTGGTAATCAGTTGGCACAACAACTTTCTTCCGCAAGCTGAGAGGAGTAGTAGAATCAGAGCGACTTGGCAGTGGAGAGGTGGAGGTACGTTTGACCAGTCTTGGGGATGGGGGTAGGAGGACTTGTGGAGGAGATACTCTTGAATAATCTTCTGACTGGCTCCTGAAATAGAGGATTTGAAGGAAAATCATTTGGAAAGAGTAAGTTGCTACTATTTCACAACCAGCTGACCATTGTGTTTTAGTGTAAATGTGTCAAAACACCATGGTGTTAGGGTTTTTGGTGTATTTATTGCTTACCTGTTAGAGTGATCCTCATGTCCATGTGTTCTATTGACATCTTCTGCACATTTGTCCCTCACTGTAGCTCATGTAGAAGAAGAGATAAATTGACAAATTTGAATGGTAAAAAATTAGGTGTTGTCTGTGAGGATTGTCACTGGGGCAGATATACATGTTAAATATAAAATTTGAAGCTGCTCTACTCAATATTTTTAAGAGCTCGCTCGTAATGACTCTGCGGACTCTTTCAACTCTAAAGAATTCTCAATAAACCTTGTTTCAGACCACAGCAGGTCTGAAACAAGCAACGTGCTGGTGAACACTTTGGAGAAATAGGACTCTAAGGAATCAAATTCAGGACATATTTGGTTCCTTAGACTCCCAACCAATCGATATGTTGGTTGGAGATCAAATTAGAGCTACAAAGAGAGGGAAAATTGGATATTTATCAGATGTATATAAATAAATGGCAATTTCCTTCTGTGTCTGCTGGATATTTACGTACAGTTGGCATGTTTTGGCAAATGACTTGACCATAAAAAGATAATTATATATATTTGCTTCTCTGTCTCAGAAGTAGCCAAATACAACACAGCGATCAATGAATGCAGCTTTAAGTACAAACAAGCAAATTCTTCCTTTGAAATGTTTTCTACTTTTTAATTAGTGTCTGTAAATGTTATAATACTGTTGAAATGATGGAAAACTGAACTGTAGAAAATATATTTTCAAAAGGAAAAAGCACAAGCTGGAAACACGGTGAGTACCTGTATGCAGAGCCTGGTCCTCAACATCCCCGCTATCTTCTTTGGTCTCAAATTGGTCTTCACCTTCATCCTCTGTTGTTTCGGAATCTGAAAACACGTAAAGAATGTATTTAATTACAAAAGGAAAGATTGTACCATCGCTCATCTTTTGGCAAGAATGGAAAATGATATTTCCATAGTGGCAGCGGAAGATGTAAACAGGGCATACTGTTACTATAGGAACCAGTCGACTTCTATTTTCTACTCAGGTGAATCTGTGATGATAATTGCTGAAAGACAACTGAAGATCCAAATGCATGTTGAAGGTTACGCATTTCACTGAAAAAAATAACATTCCCGGCATTGGCTGTAACTCTAGAACCATGCTCAGAAGCATTATGCATATCATATGCTACCAGGTGGTTATATACCCGTTTAATAACTTATAAAGCAGCAGCAAGATAATAAATTCGGACAAGCAGCCAATTAGAAAAGAAAGTCAGGTGGAGAAAAAAAGGCAACTTCGTCTTTAATATCATATTTAGTATTGGAGAAAATATGTATCCAAGATTAAATTAAGTTTCTGAAAGTTAAAGTTTAGTTTTCATTCAATTTAATTGGATTTAATATCATATATATTTTAACATAACTTGGCTTGGGAAGTTGTCACCCTCAGGATCTCATTAATATAACCAAAGCTGATTGCACAAAATGTTCTGCAGTTGAATTGTTCATGAGTCTTTGTAACTTATAATGATCTCAATAACATCTGTAAATGAATATTAAGGAGGGGAATATATTGGAAAAATAAATATGTGTTTCCGTTTTAGCTTATTTCTATATCCATTTTAAACCTAAAGATTTGTTCCTGCTGTATCATCTGATAGATATGACTATTCTTCTCAGACTGAGAGAAAATGCAGTCACCGTTCAGACTCAAAATAGAAAGCACTATTGAGTCATTGGCATCCCAGCAGCTCTCATGAGGTGTTTGCTTCACAGTAGGTGGAATTAAAAAAAAAAAAAAAACAGAGGCTATCTGTTGTTCTCTTGCAGTAAAAGAACACAATAGGATCATGTTGGTCATATTGAACAGGGTAAAGAAACACTAAAAATGGTTGTATGAAATCATAGAAAAGAAAAAAGTCATTACACAGAATGTTTGTCTCCTTGATCTTTAGGGGCTTTCTTCTCTAAGTGGTTTATATGCTGCTTACGATTCTACTCATGGCTGTTATCTAAATTCAGTTACAATGCACATTCATGCAATATTCATATCCAATTACTACACTTTAGATTTAAAAAATGTTGCATAGCGTATAAAACATTTAACATATTTTACAGCATGGCACAAACAAAAGCATTCATAAGCAGCGTATTTCGTCCAGGACTCAAATACTGAAGCCATATTCACGTGCCAACATTTTTTACATTTAAATGACAAAATAAATTGTTTGTTGTTGCACTTCAGAGCAACATGACCATTTTCTGACTGACACAATTTTTTTTGTGCCTTTCAAAACCATCACAGGTCATTGTTAAAATATATTTAATCAGATGTGTTAGCTGGGTTAGGCTTAGTCAAAGCCCATATTTTAGGCTAGGTGAAAGAGTACAGTTTTGGTTGAAATAAGTAGTTTGTTAAGAAGTAGAAAAACATCTTTAGTTGGGCCAAAATAACTACTTAATTCAGGATCTTTGTCATCATTGTTACAATAATAAACACAATGTTGAATGACTGTGCTGATGCTTTTAAAAATATATATATATAAATTTGGCATGAAACCTTTGTACAGGCGTTTTATGGGTTAACTGCAATGTACCCTCTCGTGCGGTTTAACTACACATGTAGTGACTTTCTCCTGTTAGTAAACGATATTATGTATTTTATACAGCAAAACCAGTACACAGTATACTATTCAGATTAATAAAAACAGTATGGAAGTAGTGTGCAATGGAGCAATGTTTTTATGAGCCCATTTGGTTGTACACAGACGTACATGACCACACAGGTGCTACTCGTCACTACCAGTGGTTACCAGTGATTGACAGTTGATGACAGTAATGCACCAAAACATACGTAGCAATGCACAAGACAACTCAAGGATGAAAGAGATGGGAAGCTTGCAAACATGGATGTAAATAATGTTTCTAAATATTTTTCAAATGGCTTTTTGTTTGGTCTTGGTGAAACACAGTGCATTTGAATGAGAAACACTGAATGTAACACAAGCACTATTGAAGTGACACCATTAAACAACCAAAGTTTATGAACATTCTGTTATCACAACTTCTTGTGATTAAGTTTTCTTGTGATGAAAGGTTTCGACTTCTGGAAGAACTAGACATCACTCAAGTTAATTACCTTGTCAGGGCTTTGATAGTAGCGATACGTTGCAAGTGACTGCATCGGGTATTAATGTTAATATTTCACTGCAGTTCCAAGACAGCGTGGTTCATGAGCCTATCATTTTGTACCCCAGCAGAAAACCACAGTGCTGGAGTTACAGCTTCTAAAATGAGATTTACATTCGGAGTATAATCTCACTGTGTCACTGTGAAATCAAAAATCGTATCTTTTAATTCGTATTATCTTGAATGGGTTTGTTTATGTTTACTTTAATGTGAACCCTAAATTTGAAGAATTGCAAACATAAAATGATGATTAAATTCAAGAACAGTAACTGTAAACAGTGTGAAATAAAACTCTCTTTGTTGTGTTTTCATGTCAAATTTAAATGCCTGAAGTAACAAAAACATCTATTTTACTATACTGTTAGCAGTCTTTTGGAGGACACTGCAAAAGGGATACTCAAGGGGGGAAAGAAACTCCAGAAATGTTCTGCCTAACATCAGTCTGAGAAACATCACAGTGCCTTATGGCGGCATTTTAGGGAAACTGAAAGTTTTCTGCAATTCTCTGAAGTTAGTTCAAAGCTGCGGAGGTGCTTTGAGCTCGGGGGTGTTTTAATCAGAATTCTAAGGCTCCTTTCAAGATTATTATATCCCACAGTAACACTGGTCCTTTTCAATTAAGGCTGCATAGACTAGCTTCAGCTCACATAAGCACTGCCACTGCATCTGCCACTATCAGCTGAGAAAACATTGTGTGGCAGTAATATTGATTAAATGCTTCTTTTAACATTTCGAATGGAATATTTCATATTGTTTTAAGCTCCATATGCAGTAAATTGTTAAACCAGCGAAGAATGAAAAATAAAAGAGATAAAGGTAAATTAAAAGAGCACTTGCCTGATGTTTTCTTTGGTCTGAATGTTTTTCATGGCCACTGTTGGTATGTCCTCGACAGGTATTTTTTTGTCTTGGCTTACATTCAGCAGCAGGGTATTCCCCGAGATACACTGGGGGTTCCGAGCCATTACTATTCAGCTAAATAAGAAAAATCTCCAACAAAGACATCAGCAGTTTGGATGTAAAACTTGTTATATACTGTAACTCTGCCAACATACAGGTGAAAGCCTCTCAATCAAACGCCAAAAAAACAAAACAAAAAAAAAAAAATACAAAGAAGGCACTTAAGTCCATTACATAACAAGTCAGAGTCTCAGCAGCTCTTCTGTGATAATCCGTTTCTGAAAAGCATTGAGCCTAGACCTCCATCCGCAGGTGGAAATGTCTGTTGAATGCATATCATCCACTCTGAGGGAGCCCCCCTGTCCACACAATAGCCAGCGACGGCTCGAGCATCTTCCCCCGCTGCGTTCCACCCCACGAGCGATGCACACCGATAGGCAGAGAAAACAGTGGGAGTGATCCAGCCCTCTTAAGATCAGTGTTCTACAGCACTGGTTGATATTTCTCATTTTTCCCTTCCTCCCCATGTGTCTGTGTCTTATTTTTCAACCGGTGTAATGAACCGATGTTGTGTTGTCGGCAGAGAGAGAGAGAGAGAGAGAGAGAGAGAGAGAGAGAGATGGGGAGCGGGGGGGGGGGGTAGAATCGCCTCCACGGCTAAAGGGACCTCCTCACTCCTCTGCATTGCTGGAAACACTGTTGTGTAGCTCTCGGCAAATGTGGTGCTTGCTTAGACTGACAACACAAGCTGTACCCGCCGCCACACTAACAAAATACAGTACGGGCATTGTATTATTCCACATGGGAATTGCTGTGGCTGCTAATGTTTGATTTATAGGGTGTAACAATAATAATAATAATAATAATAATAATAATAATAATAATAATTGAGAATATGTTATTGAATATGATATATATTTTTTGAACGGCTCAGTTTCAAAGATTCCCTGTACCTGGCCGTACTTACTCATTTCATTTCACCACAGTATTAGTGCACAGAAATAGCATCACTTCGTTTCCTAATAAACCTACGCTAGAAAAGCACTGCAGTTCTCTTTATGCTTATTTGACTTGCTTACACAATGATTCATATAAAACATTTCAAGGTTGTAGCCACAAATAAAAAGAAAATGTAGTAATCATTTGCATAATTGCAGATACCTTCAGGCTTAATTACATGGTTTGTTGATTATGTAATCACGGGTCATGGAGAGTGCATTTTTGTCTCCCTAGCAGCTGCTCTTCAATTGAATGTCTTTTCTTTTGTCTTTCCATATTCTATATGATTTCAACGTTAACGTCATGATGACATTACTTTTTTGTGTTAGTCACAACAACCCTTTGGCACATGGCGGCTAATCGAATAATTACGTGTTCTTACTGTATGAGTTTGCCTCTGTAATGTGTCAGACGTTGACGTGCAGTGTTATTTTCAACACTGGAGGTGACACACAATGAGAGTAGAGGGTGCCAGTATATCCAGCTTTTCTTCTCAGGTGCTTTATGGTAATCCACTGATTGAATGGTTTATTCATGCTAGAATCCTAAAGACAAGTAATAATCAAAACACAATCAGAAATTTCTTATTGTCAACTGATAAAATGGCAACATGTACAATGAATGAAGTTGATCAGCCTACAGAGGTTCTGTATTCAGTACAGATATTTTCAGCCTCTTTTAGCTCTTTTGTTTTGATATCACAGCCTGCAAATTGAGGCCACGCCTACCTCACCTGGATAACATCTTCATCATAAGCTTTGGATTCTGTTTTTCACCAGTATTGGGTAGACCTGCCTTAACCTTTGTTGATTTAACAATTCTTGTTGTTAAAAAAAACAAAAAAAACATCTCTGTTTGCTTCAACCTGTGTTGCATGTTTTGGTCCTCAATCCGCTGTTGAACTGTGACAGCATGATCTGGCAACTAGTGGTGGCAGACTGGGAGTAGATATACTGAGTGGGTTGATTTGCAGAGTGGCTGCAGGTGAGGTGGGCGTGGCCTGAGGAGGGAGAGACTTAGGGACCTCTGGTGGGTGGAGGGAGTTAAAAACAGGGAACAGTTCATAACTGAGTGGGCAAAAGACCATAATCATGACAATATAGAGGAGACAGAATACTGATGCAAGAGATCATTTACTTGTCATTCCACACTTTAGAAGATGGCCGCAGGTGTCTCTTAATAGTTCAGACTGAGGACAGATTTTAGGATTTCGTATGTGTTTACTCATCACTACGGCCTTCTCTAGATTTAATGAGCCGTTTATACTCTGTGCATATTATGTTCAAAAGACTGTCAGCACGGAAATTAGTAATCTGTAATGCACTCCAAAATCCAGTTTAGTGTTTCTCACGAAACAGAGTCTACAAAGCTGAATAGTTTTATAGCCCCAATAAACCCGTTCATGATTTTCTGTCCATTAAAACAACATTGTTGATCTATTTTTTTAAATCAACATGGCGATGTCGGGGATTTCCACAGTGTGGCTGGTGGTTCCACCTGTTCACTCACATTTGTGGTCCAGAAGGAAGACAACACGGTGAGAAATCTATCCAAACTCACTGGAAAGAGGCCACAGTCACACTCCATATCTACAGTTACCAGAGTCAGGACTTGCCAAGGAGCATGATTACTCTGCAAGCTTTGGACAGGCGGTTTAGCTTGCTTTAAAAAAAAAAAACCACAAAAAAAACCTGTCAGTTATTGAGCTGAATCACCCAAATCTGCAATTCTCCTCTGCTCTTTGCAGCTTTTTAGCCTCTTTTAGCTTGTTTTGGATTCACAGCCTGCAGTGTACTGTTTGGTTCCACATCACTGTGGTCTTTTACTCACACAGACACTTCTAAAAAATGAAAGGTGAAGTTGTGTATCTGCCGGATGTGTCAACAGGCCAATGTTTGCCAACAAGTTGGCCACATCAACTCAAAGTGTGATAAAAAGGTCAAACGGTATGTATGATGCTTAAGGTGCCGCTCTCGCTACGTTCAAATGGGGTCCTGTTTACCACGAGAAGAGTCCATGTGAACAGCCCCCTTTTGTGGTATTCATGATGTCGAAACTGCACATTTTCTATAAGCCTCGATTTCACGAGTTGTGACATTTGTTTGCTGACAGAAATGGCAGAGGCCATGGAAATACATTTTTCCTTGGATTTTAAGCTGATATATTTCAATTTTAGTCATGTTGAGTTTGTCTTTCCTCTTCTCTCTGAGGGAAAATGTTCATCTTCCCAACGGCCTAATCTTTTCCCTCAGGGTCTTTGCATTTCCTCTATTATTGAACCACTTGAACGCCAAGCATACGGCGCTCGCCGGTTTCCCCCGTGCAGCAACCACGAGCTCACGACTTCCATTCGAACGCACACTTACTGACAAAACCTGCAGAGAATAATCACCAAACTCTACAGCATCTGAGCATCTGTCAGGTGATTGCTCGGTTTAACAGCCAAAACCTCCAAGCTGGAAAGCTCTGACAAACTCCATGTACACCAACTGCCCAGCACAAAATGGCAGACAGATAAAGTTGGGCAACTATCTGCTGAAACCAACAGAGGCATTCAGCACCTAAGAGTCAGATGTTTCACACAGAAGATGGTAGTAAGCTAAAAGGAGAATGAATGTTTGGCCTTATCATAAGGTGACCCGCAAAGACATTTACAAACAAATTCTGTGGCCCCGTATCTGGCCGTGTAAATGCACGAAACTATTTACTCCTTTGAACAATCTGTACAAATAAATGCAGAACTCCAAAGAGGACAGAGACATTACTCAGCAGAAAAAGGGTTGGATTGTAGAAGATGCACGGCAGCATACTGCATACGGCAGACATCTTTAAGCCTGTGTGTTCAGATGATGTGGATTCAAATTTGGCCCTTTCCCTGATCAGTAGACCGGGAGGGAGTCATACAGGGCTGGGCTAAAATTAGCGCTGATGTCTTCCTGTGTAACAGGAGAGATGTTGGCCTGCTAACATCACAGAAATGTAAGGCCTGGCACATTCCACTGTATAAATAACCAGGGAGAGTTGGTGGACAAGGGGGGCGGGACGGAGAGACATTTTCAAAGACGGAGAGGGAGAGAGAGAGAGAGAGAGAGAGAGAAAGGGTTCGTGGCAGCATCATTGAGTGATGGGACAGCTGTGGTGAAGCAGCACAGACCTGAATGGAACTGAAGGTTAAAACTGAGAGACTAGTACAATGTAAACGCTAACAAAGCTCTGATCCACTTGTAAAAAGTGGTCAAATCAAAAGACTGAAAACCCGAAACTATGTACTGTCTATTGTGATGTCTGCTCACATGAAACCACAGCAGATGTGGGTGTGGGGAAATGTACTTCTCTATTATAGTATATTTCTAAATATGGTGGCTCCCGTGATGGGATGCATGCAACACATTAGTGAGATGTTGACACTATGACAGAACTCTAAAAGCTGAAAGCAGCATACTGTATTTATCCTGTAACATAATGTAGAGTATGATGTTGCTGGTCAAAGATCCAATCAAGTTTTGTCACAGCCCCAAAATATATGCGTGGCTGTTTGCTGTAAGAAAGTGATGGTATCACAGCATGATGGTAGAATTATGGTATTTATATTGTTGGCTTCTTATCTTCATATAATATGCAATGTTACATACCATCTGCATTCGTGTCAAACACGTACCAATAACAGTTAAATAGAGACTCGATGTATTGTATTGCTATTATTATATTTTCCCAAACTGGGTTCTGGGGTCTGGGGTCCTGCCACATTTGATTGTGCAGCCTATATTTGATCTGGACTCTGGCCAAGCCTTCCAATATTTATGTAGCAAAGGAAAGGAAATGTAATACACTGTGGTTTCTTGCTGCCTACACTAAAAGGATCATGTTGTCCAGTCTGCAGACATCACCCTTTTTTTGTCCTGGGTTTGCACAAAGCATCTAGTGACTTGAAATCAGAAGGAATAGTTACGTAAGGACCATGTCACTTTTCCCACATCAGAGGAATGCTTTCATTTGCCAAAACTTTACAGATGTTTAGCTGATTAAACTGTATTCAGCAACGATAAGTCTTGACATCTTTGTGCATGCAAAAAAAAAAAAAATACGAGCCGCACATATTCTGCCAGTGGGAAAAGGCAGTTGGAAATTGAAGGGACAGTTTTTCACTATACATGCTGAGTACTGCCGAACAATGACAAAGCGCTTGAGCTGATATATGAAGGGCACGTTTGAGGAGGCGGTAATGTCATTTTTCAAAGCGGCAGAGGTGGTCAAAGCGCTCAGGTGAGCTGAATTTTGATCAGCGCTGGAGATGATGAGGAACAGAAAGAGAGGTTCGGTTGATCAGAGCGTATGCTGCGTTGGCCTTCTGAGCATCCTTGGTTGGACACTGAGGGATCTGACGGTGATACACTCTCAAGCACTCGCTTCGACTACATCTGTCAAAGGAGTAGTTGTTTTTAAGAATTTTAAGCAGCAGGTGGAAAGCCAACTTTACCACCATTTGTTTTATTTCAAACAGCTATACACCTCATAGGTAAAATATATGTGGATGTTATTGTCATGCTTTGAAATTAAAAACACAAAGAAGTGGGCACGAATGGTCTAAAAAGATGAATATACCTTTTGTAGAAAAAAAGAGACCATTTGACATTTTCTGTACTTATGTACTGTACATATCTATGAATAAATGCTTGACTATGATTGAGTGTATTCAAGGCCCTGTTTATTTGAGGTGTTTTTGCTTCCTCTAATTTATCTCAATTTGGATCACCATCTGACAAATAATGTGAAATTATTTCATCATCTCAATCATAACTGGTACCCAAATTTTCTGGGAACAAAAGTTTAGAGTGAAATAAAAAGAAAACAACTTTGTACTTTAATTTAAATGAAAAGTGAAATATCGTAATAAGCATGCAATATTGATGCAGATATAGCAGCTAAAGTCCTGGTTAAAATATTAGTTTGGATTATCAATTTATACTGGAGCAAAAGGAACAGGAGGTCAGACAACATTGCAGTATATGTTCTCGTCCTCTTCACTAAGGGGGCTGGGCCTTTGGGCTGACTGGTGCATGCTGGGTCATTTTCAAGGAAATGACATTAAATGCCTGTGTATTGAATATAATTAAATGCCTCTTGACAATCGGAGTTATTGCTATTCTAATTTACGTTATTGCTCAATACAGTGACAGAATTATAATCAGTTACCATAAAAAGGTCCCAAGGAGAAACGGAAGGTTTTGTAGTTCTTCCGATTAATCAAAGGCTACTCCATAAAGTTTATTTTAGGTTAATAAATGCCCGCAGTAGATTGTTAAATATTTTGTTACTTCCTACTATTTGATCAATCTTCATCCTGCAAAATTCGAGAACCAGTTGGCATTCAAGTAAAACTTTAAATATATCTAAAAATGATGAATAAAATTAGATTTATGGATCTCACCTTCACCCAGATCCAAGACAGCAAGCACGGCGCTGCTTCGAGCCTCTCCCACGTGATTATTGGCGATGCAGGTGTAGAGACCAGCATCACTGGGTTTGCAATCCCTAATCCAGAGCCCTCCGTACTCTTGGTTCTCCATGTTGAGGAGGTCTTCGTTGTGGTACCAGTAAAGGGAAGGCTGGGGGTCTCCAGCCACGGTCACCTTGAGACGGATGTCGCAGCCGGTTCCCACGGCGGCGTTCCTCATTTTGCGTACAAAAACGGGTGGGGCCGGGGTCGGATAACCGGGTCCTCGAGATTCCGGGACGACTTGCTCTGCGCTTGCTTTGGACCGTTTGGGGGGGATGACGGGACTCGGCGGGGCCACCGCCTTATCTGACCCTTTTTTCAGGGTCATTTGCACCTCAGCTTTCCTCATGGTTCAACGGACTTGGTAGAACCTCCAAGGATTCTTTAAATGTCGACCTGGACGGTGTGACTACAACACTAACCGGGCCTTTTTGCACTATTCTAAACCTATGTCCAATCAGGGCATTAGAGTCTATGAGCAGGTTTTACATATAAATAACAGTTAACATGCTTCTCACATCTTTAATCTATAAGTTTCCCTACTAGAGAAAATGAATTAAATTTTTTAGAAACATATCTGCAGTGGTTCATTTCCCCCAAATTGCTACCCTCTGACCTCAGTTGTTGTCCGAAGAAGAAAAATAAATTGTTGATCACCAGGTAATTAAGCAGATAGAGATAGCTGCCACTCTCCTGACCAGCGGTATTTTTAGGGCAAGACCCAATGGATCATGTTGCATTATCAGCTCCCTTGACTGGTCTCTTGAAAGCGACGGCCCTGCTCCTCCACCTCCTTTTCTTGATGTCCTCTGACTTTTCAATCTCTTGTAACCTTTCCCTCGGAGCGTGTAGCTTCTGTGCAAGTCTTCAGTGGGTTTCCTCTTTATTCCCAGTGGCGTTGAGATTTGTTCTTGCAGGTGTTTGGTTGAATGCAAAGCATCAAGTCCAGCCCGGCAAGTGGCACAATGCCCCCCCCACTTCCTCGTCCCATGAGTCAAACCACCCCACTCATGATCTACCCCCTACCTCTGCCAGTCTGAAAGGGGAAAAGACAGTCACGGCCCAGCAAGTCTTACAATGACAGCTGCATGGCGATCCGTCTGCCCACTCACTGCTCGGCTCCCGCCCCCTCGTCATTTTTAGCCAACCTGAGGTCAGTAGAACATGTGAGATGGTGCAACACTTGGCGCACGGGAGGGGGCGGTCGGTAAGGGACAGATATTTAATTTGTAGGTCAAATGTAGAGGCTGACGTTGGTCTCTCAGTTGTGTCGAGGTGGCCAAAAATCATGAAAAAGAAAACACTGTCGATGCAATAACAGTGTCGGGTAGAGGCTGGGGCTTTATGATAGATATTTTAAGTGTCCTTTACAGTTCACTCACAAAGCTCAGTGGGTATCATAGACAGTCTAAAACTGTGATTCCCAAACTGCGGTACATGTACCACTGGTGGTATGTGAGGGCTTGTCTGTTAATGGTTTTGGCAAGTGAAAGCGTGGATTTTTGAAATGGCTCCAAGGTCCAAAAAACTGTCGAGAGGAAAATGACAATTAACACCGTACCTGACAGGTCAGACAAACCTCTTAGCACTGAAGAGAAGTCAGAGTGGACAGTTGACTTGCTGAGCAGTGTCACTTATAGGAAGAGATGGAAATGTATTGTTTGGATTTTGAAACAATGTCATTGAGGTTACACAAGTGAATTTTATATTGTAAAAAAAAATGTTGGTATAAATACAGTGGGAAGTGGTCCTAGACAAATTTGGTTTGGTACATGGTCTGAATAGTTTGGGAACTTCTGGTCAAAAGCAAATGCAGGCTCATAAAACAGACTTTTCAAACGTGATGCATTTATATCTGCTTAACAATGTGAGATATATAAAAGCACGCAAAAAAAGCGTGACGATCAATGAGGATGTGGAGTCTACTAATACTAGTGGTATTGATAGTAATCATAAAACCCCAAGAGTCCTACCTTTAGTAATAGTTGCAGTAGTAGTAGTAGTAGTAGTAGTAGGAGTAGTAGTAGTAGCCTACCTTTAGTAATAGTTGCAGTAGTGGTAGCAATGTGGGTAGTAGTAGCAGCCTACCTTTAGTAATAGTTGCGGCAGTAGTAGTAGTAGTAGTAGTAGTAGTAGTAGTAGTAGGCTACCTTTAGTAGTAGTTGCAGTAGTAGTAGTAGTAGTAATAGTAGCCTACCTTTAGTAATAGTTACAGTAGCAGTAGGAGTAGTACCCTACCTTTAGTAATAGTTGTAGTAGGAGTAGTAGTAGTGGTAGCCTACCTTTAGTAATAGTTGCAGCAGCAGTAGTAGTAGTAGTAGTAGTAGCCTACCTTTAGTGATAGTAGCAGTAGTGGTAGCAGTGGTGGCGGTAGTAGTAGTAGTAGTAGCCTACCTTTAGTAATAGTTGTAGTAGGAGTAGTAGTAGTAGCCTACCTTTAGTAATAGTTGCAGTAGTAGTAGTAGTAGTAGCCTATCTTTAGTAATAGTTGTAGTAGTAGGAGTAGTAGTAGTAGCCTACCTTTAGTAATATTTGTAGTAGGAGTAGTAGTAGTAGTAGCCTATCTTTAGTAATAGTTGTAGTAGGAGTAGTAGGAGTAGTAGTAGTAGCCTACCTTTAGTAATAGTTGCAGTAGTAGTAGTAGCCTACCTTTAGTAATAGTTGCAGTAGTAGTAGTAGCCTACCTTTAGTAATAGTTGCAGTAATAGTAGTAGCCTACCTTTAGTAATAGTTGCAGTAGTAGTAGTAGCCTACCTTTAGTAATAGTTGCAGTAATAGTAGTAGCCTACCTTTAGTGACAGTAGCAGTAGTAGTAGTAGCCTACCTTTAGTAATAGTTGCAGTAGTAGTAGCCTACCTTTAGTGACAGTAGCAGTAGTAGTAGTAGCCTACCTTTAGTGATAGTAGTAGTAGTGGCAGCAGTGGTGGTAGTAGTAGTAATATGGACATTCTTTCCAGAAAAACTGGTCAACTGTAACAAATGTAATGCTTTATTGATAGATCTGTTGAATTTAGTGTGTGTTGTTCTAGTTTATAGAAAATGAAAACCATTTTTCTCTTAAATAACAGATAACTAATTGTTCAATTATGTCGACAAGATAAAGCTGAATTACCCCAACTATGTAAGTTAGGATTTGGCTTTGTGGGATACATTAAACTTAAGTGGAAATACTTGTGTAAAAGCTACATATTCTTCTTCTGTTTTTCTTACTTATATTTTTTTTCTTTCAAGCAGCTGTGCCTGCAGCTGCTCTTCTCTGAAATCAGGGAGAAAATGCTGCCTCTGACTTGGTGCAGTCATCGCAACTTCTGCTTTTTTCCTCTCTTCCAAACCAGCTGTGAGGTTGTTAACATAGAAAGAAAAAAAAAAAAAAAAAAAGGAAAACAAATATTCTTTGGTTTTGGATTTGTCTTCAATCAGCTGTTCCAAGTCAAAAGCATTATCTTTCGTGAAATAAGAAGTGACTCAGTGGTCTTATATTAATCACAAACAAGAAAGCACAAGCAAGAGTGGATGTTATGATGCTTATACCATGTTTAATGATGGTTTCAACTGTACAGAGACACTACATGTAAAAGACAACCAGCTGTCTTCAGTTAAATAATCAAAAAGTCAGAAAGTCATACAAAAATATGAATATTTTTCTATACAAATTCAGATGGAGCTCAGCACGGTAGGAATCATTCACAATCATTTTCACATTCTGTTCGCAAATGGGCCAGATTTGAACATTTAACACATTTAATTAACAATTGAACTCAAGATTCAATAGTTTTTCCCACAGTTTTGAATTGCCTCTCCAGCTGCTTGAAATATTCTCATGCTTGAAAAAGAATTTTGAAAGGCTTGATTTTCGCAGTTTCCTCAGTAGACATATGTGAGGAAAGAGAGGGGATTTTAATAACTAACCGCAGGTAAAAAAAAAACAAAAAAAAACCTGTTGCAGCATTTCCTGAAATGTTGACAAACCAAAGCCGAGTTAAAACAGGATGAAAGGACAAAACAAAGCTGCAAAAAGTATTTCCAAAATATTTTGTGTTTAAGGTAACTCTAAGCAAAAGATATGTAAAACTTAAAAAACATTTTAAAAAAAAAATCATTTAATTGAAGTCCTTCAAACATGTGCTGCGATATAAAAGCAGAGAACAATAAAACCTTGTATTTTGTTGTCCAAAACTTGAGATCTTGCAGTAAATACACCGACGTGATCAACTTATCTTACCACAGTGAAAGTTCTGCTGCTGTATTTTGAAAGGCATTGATGATTATATCATTGTTTGAATGCACAAAGCCTCAATAACAGCAGCAGCAATAGTTCTTTACCTTGAAGTACGAGTGCGAACAGTAGCTGCCTGTCGCCTGTAGGGGAACGTACTTGTTCCCGTACACTATTTTTTTGTTTTTTTTTAGCATAAAAGTCAAACAAACATAATGTTTCAAGCATTTTTTTTTTTTTTTTTGGTAAAAAAGAAAAAGAAAGAGTGAATGTTTAAAGGCTTAAAGTGTCCCATTGGTGTTCTCAAATAAATGTTGATGTGATTTCTGATGACAGCGAAGACCTGCTGGCTCTCGTCCCTGACGCTCTGTCCACGATGCCCACGTTCTTCATGACCTGCAGCAGCCTCTTCCTGAACTTCTCGCCCACAAACGCGTACAGCACTGGGTTTACACAGCTGTGAAGCAGGCCCAGGCTCTGGGTGGCAAACATGGCCCGATCCACCGCCATCCTCGCCGGGCAACGGTAGGGCACCAGCTTTGTCCTGAAAAACGTGTCTGCCATCACCGCAATGTGGTACGGCGTCCAACAAAGCAGGAAGGCGACGACCACGAACACGATCACCTTCATGGCCCGTTGCCGCTGAAACCCCCTGCGGATGTGAAGGAGGCGCCTGATGGTTATTCCGTAAGAGGGCAGCATGATGGCCAGGGGGATGACAAAACCCAAAGTGTGGCGACAAATTCTGGTGGCCAGCCGCCACTCGTCAGCGTTGCTGGAGTCGTATTTCTCGGTGCACACTATGTGGCTCGAGTTTTGAGAACGGAAAGAAGAACTGAACAAGCCCGGCAGAGAAAAAAGCGCTCCGACAGCCCAGACAGCAGCACAAACTCCCCAGCTGACCCGCTGGCGGTCGGTCTTGCGCGTCTCCATGGCTCGTACGATCACCAGGTAACGGTCCATACTGATGCAAGTCAGGAAGAGGATGCTCGAGTAGAAGCTCAGCTCTTGGAGGACGGTGACCATTTTGCACATCGCATCTCCAAACACCCAGCCTTGCGTAACAGCGGTCGCCCAGAACGGGAGGGTGACGGCCAGCAGAAGGTCGGCGACCGTCAGGTGGAGGAGGTAGAGGTCGGAGGGGAGCAGCGGCTGCTTGTTAAGGACAATCACGAGCCCCACTATCAGGTTTCCGGGAATCGCCAACAGGAAGACGGTGACGTAAAATGCGCTGACTGCATACATCGCAACGTCTGGGATGGCCGTGGCGCCGCAGGGCTCCGTGGCGGGATCCCAGTAAAACTCGGATTCATTGTAAGTGAAGTTGAGTTCGTCGTAAATTGAGCTAAAGTTGAACGTAAAAGAAGATGTGTTTGGATCTGAGGACAAAAAAAAAAAAAAAATCAAGACTGAATGTTAGACCACCCCCCAAAAAAAAAAAAAAAAAAAAAAAAAAGCATTTAATTTCCTGTTACATCTTAAAACTAACATTGACAAAGCATTTTCAGTCAGAGCCCCCCCACCCCCCAAGTTATGGAAGGAGCTGCCTGAGGAAATAAAGGTCTGCAGTCAGTGACATCTTTTAAATCTCTTCTTAAACATACTTTTATCGGAGACCCTTAATAATAACGATGAACTTTATTTGTATAGCGCTTTTCTAAACTACAGTTACAAAGTGCTTCACATACAATAAGCCATTAAAATGAAACTACAAGTGAATTGTAACAAGCCTTAGCAACACAATGAGCGTACAGAGCAACGACAAAAACGAATTAAAACAGGGTATAAAAGAAACGAGTTGAGCACTAAAATCAACTGAAATCAGCAGATTTTCGTTGATTTGCGTTGTCAGGACTCGTTACAATTCACTTGTAGTTTCGTTTTAATGGCTTATTGTACGTGAAGCACTTTGTAACTGAAGTTCAGAAAAGCGCTACACAAAGAAAGTGTGTTATTTTTATGACATATTTTACAAAGGTATGAAGGGGTACAAATGCTCCAACTGCCTGTTTGCTAAGAATACGCGCATCAAAAATAAATCAGTACATGCGCATTGTATTTCTAAGGATGAAACTACTCACCAGTCATCGTGGTGTCTTCTTCGCGGGAGGCTCTGAGTTTATGTCACAAGGAGACAAAGAACAAACACTGTATGTCTCTACACCCCTCCCACCAAAGCCTCATACATGCAGATTAGGATTTGCTCAAGAATTCAAACAGGGAGGTGTCCGTTTCCAATCCTATTTTGGATTTATGCAGTGGATACTACCCTTAGTAATATTTCATTTTACCGTAATATATAACGGGTTTTTTTTCATTGTTGGTTCAATTTTTTTTTTTTTTTTTGGGCTGAATTTTTGTTTATGCATCAATATGAACTATTTTTCATAGTCATTGTTTGTTTATTCCAAAACAACAGTGCTTCCCCCTTTAACAAACCCAAGACATGTTATGAATCATTGGCATCATGAGATCTGCTGTCACACTGCGTGCAAAATTGAAAGAGAAAGCATGAGGTTTACCGATTCAAAACAAACGACAAAACGGATGAAAAAAAAGGTGCTCAAGAACTGCAGTATACTAGAAGTGTTAAACTCACATTGTTATTTCAGTTTAGCCTGGTCCTCAGTTTTGTAACATGGATCCTGTTTATTTGTTAACCTATCGTTCATATAGGGAACGAATATATATTACCCTACATGCATACAAAAATAAAGATGATCCCATGCGCAATTCTTCCATACATTTTAGAAATATTAAATATCTTGATTCGTTATAAAGTCATTGAAACGGGCTGAACCCTCTATGTTGACATCTGAGAGCGCAGTGAAATTTGAAATATCATAGACCACATGATGAAACCACGCTTCCGCTTGATTACTGCCGCTGAGGAAGTTCCCAGCTCATGACACGCATCCCAGTTGACACATGAGCGCCGAGCATCACGTCCTGCCGCACTTCTCGTGTGTTTCAACTTCCAGTGTCACAAGTGTTTTGTTTTTATTCTAAACTCCAGCGGAAGTCCGTAAACGCGTTTTCAGCATATGATCCCTGTGGGATTGTGAAAAAAAAAAAAAAAAAAAAAATCATAAAAAATGATCGAGATAAATACCAATAGTGATTTCTGGTTGTAGCACTTTAAAAAAGTGTTTCGCAAAGACGTCAACACCAAGAGAGAAGAGAGAGAGAGAAAAAAAAGGTACATAATACAGAAATAATAAGGGATGTTTAAACATGGTTGTACTAGAACACTAAAAACATGAAACAAAAAGATTATTAAAAGAATGCACTTCTGAAAGAGGATATTTCTAACAGAGATTTTAAGAGAGGAAAAATAGTCGTCAGCCTTGAACATTAACAGATCTCTGCTGGAGGACGTCGGGCTGCAATCAGGCTCGAAAGGGATTAGCATATCAGAGATGTAATCAGGGGCCAACCCTCAAGTGTGCCTTCAAAATAAACCATTGAATTTATTAAAAAAAAAAAAAAAAAATCAGTTCTAAACCAGTGCAGATTTCGAAAATTGGTATAATGTGAATTAGTTCATTGGATTTAAAAAAAAAAGAAAGCATTCTTGCTGCAGTAGTTTTGACAAGTTAAAAGTTTGGACAGACGGGGAATCCAGAAAGTTACAATCATCCTGTAGTTGAAAGTGCGGTTGAAAGGATGTCGTTTTTGAAATATTACTGAAGTGCAGGAAACAAGACCGGTCAAGACAGTTCGCTGTCAAAGACGACACCGAAATTCCTGCACTTGGTTTTAATGGAGGAGGATAAGAGAACATTAATGGGGGGGCAAATGTGCTCATCGGAGAGTCTGAACTTGTCATAATAGCCTCTAAATTTAACAGTTCAACTGTAGGGAAAAGTCTTTTATGAATATCAGTTTTAAACGCCTGTAAGACAGGATTGTATTTTGCGTGTCGTTTTGATGGGAGTTAATAAGAAATAGATCTGGGAGACATCTGCAAAAAAAAAAAAGGAAATTGATACAGTGCTTGTCAAAAGTCTTTTTTTTTTTTAAAGGATGGGTCAAAGGTCGACTTTTTGAAAAAGGCTTGAAGTGTAGCTGAAATATTCAGGCACTTGACCGCATGAGAGTGAGGATTTCTTTAAAGAAGTGAGGTGAAAGAATGGGAGAGGATTTTCAATCTAGTAGCTAACATTGCTTAGATGTGCTGTAAAAAGGTGCGGTGTATTTTGTAACGTCGTGAGGAGTGTCGGGTAATTGCTTTCCCCGACAGCCTGAACGGTGTACGAGAAGTAAAACGGTGAAAATTCTTCAAATGAATCAGCGAAAGACTCAAGAGGTTGGGGAGGGTTTGTTGTGCCAAAGAAACTAAAGAGAATTTAGATAAGAGCATTTTTAACTACCTCGTCATATTTTTTATGAGAATCTCAGCCTTAAATGTTTTTGTTTTTGGCTAAATGTCACATTAGGAATGGCTTTTGGAAAGCATTCGCTATAAAAAAAAAAAAATGTTCCCAAAGCTCTATTTCAGTCCTCACGTCCTCACAGACGAAGCAGTAGGACAGATGGGTTCGTGTCTGCTCGTCCCTACTTGGCCACTTCTAAACTACTCGAAAATGTTGCTCCACTTGCGGTCCACCCACAGAACAGAGACGCTTTCAGACTAACTAGATGCCTTTGTGCAATTTAAAAAATCTGCGCCACATGTACAATAATCTCATTCAAAAGCTATTTTCATCCTTGGATGATTGGTTGGGGGAAAAAAAAAAAAAAAAAAAAGCGCAAGTGAAAAGGGGCGACTTTAACATCCAGAAGAGCCATAATGTTTAGGTGCTTGGTGCAACAAAGGACATGAAGAAAAGCAGGATTTGGTTGAGTGCAGCGCATCGTTTCAAACTATAACAATGCAAATGCTTTCGGGCTCAAAAAAAAAGAAAGAAGAAGAAGAAGAAAAAAAAAAAGAAAGTGTAATTTGTTTTCCTAGGCACTAGGTGGTGCTGTAGAATGAAATGCTTGGCTAGTAACAGCAAGGGGCTCTAGGTGGCAGTTCACAGCATGGCAGGCGTTTAAGGGCTGATTTGTATTCAAACTTCTCCACAAATGTTCTGACGTACGAAGGCGAACTGAAAGGTTTTCACCAACGCCGGCAGAAGAAATGATCTCCACACAAGGTCTTTGCATGTAAAGGTAAAAAAAAAAAAAAGAAAAAATCTTCTTGCCATATCTCTATAAAAGGCTGCTTACGTGCAGTATAGCCAACATGACGTATATTTTATTGATATTTGTTGTAACTTAAGTTCTCAAGCAGACAACAGAAACCCCAAAATGCGGCAGCGAAATTGCTCTAAAATATATTTGGTGAACCATTTTGCCCGTTTTTAAGTGGTCCCACCTCCATTAAGGTACAGCTGATGGCAAACAAGAGAGAAAAAACAAAAAAAAAACATGAAAACAAAAACAAACAAAACAAAAAAACCTGTTTAATATCAATCTACCTACCTGTCGTTAAAATTTCAAAACTAACACCTTTGCTTTCACAGAGTCACTTCGGATACAGTTTGGTTAAGAGAGGGAAGACCCTTAGAAGAATTTCACTTGGGCGTTCAGTCCAAGAACTCCACAACAACTTAAGGCCTTTTTCCACTAAAAAAAATAAAAAATACAAAACAACAACAACAAAAAAAAACAAAGCAGAAACTGATTTCCTGATTTAAAATGACAAGCCTCAACATAAATTAAGAGAAGAAAGTGCATCGAGTGTTCAAGTAGGGTGTGTAGTTTGAGGGAACATAAGACAGGGAGGGAGGGAGGGAGGGGGGTGAGGGCGCGTCAGGTTGGGTGCGTGGGGAAGGTAACACTGGCACAGAACTGGCAAAATTTGCAGTGAGATTCAGAGGATGTGGGTGCAGGCCGAGAAGCTTACCACAACTCAAACCACCGGGCCTCCATCGATGACGCAGGGAAGTCCCGGCGTAGACGCGAGCACGCTGGGCTGCTCAGCGAGAGCGCCGCGCGCGATAAAAACGACACATCTGACTACGTCAGCCTGTATAAAATGTATGCAAGTAGTCCCTAACGTGGTCGTTTTGAAAAGCCGTGATGGAGAAGGGGGGCAGACGGGGTTAAGGAGGAGCCGGGGGGGTGGGGGGGAATCGGGATGTCCATAGTTTTTTTTTTTTTTTCCTTCCCCGTCCCCTCCACATGATCCCCCCTCATCCCCAATTTCATCTTTTGGCACGTCGCGGGTCCCTGCCGTTGCTAATGGTAACTGAGGACTTTGTGGCTGCCGGGGGTCCAGCAGCGGTGACCGGAGGCGCTCCGTTGCCAGGAGACCGACCGTTGGGTCGCCCGACGCTCCCAAACGCGGGGTCGCGGGGCGCGCCGCCGGCTGCTGGGTTGTTGTTGTTGTTGTTGCCGAACGGCGGCATGGCACCGTTACCTGCGGGTTGAGAAGTCCAATTAGGTCCTCACACTAAAAAACTGGCAAGTTAAAGCATTTCATCCTTGATGTGATCATTTTCACAAAAGTAAAATAAAAAATAAATAAATAAATAAAAAAAACATAAGTATAAATAAAGGTTTTTATTAACTGATTGAATGCACCCCCCCCCCCCCCCTGTTCTTTTAGCTTTAACGTTTCTGAAGCGCTACTACCTTTTTTTTTTTTTTTTCACTCCTCCAACATTTACATGACAGAACTGAATGTGATTAACTTCGTGTCTCTTCACTCCTGTAGTTTGTGTCCCCCCCCCCCCCCCCCCTCTCTCTCTCTCCGGGCATCTCCGACTCCGGAGCTGCATGTTCCTGGTTTGCAGCGACCGGTCTCAAAGTGTTTACTGTTTTGTCGTGTCCCCTGCGCCTTTCCCTTTCCGCTCTCCCCTCACCCAACAGGTGGAGGCAGATGGTCGCCCACCTTGAGTGCGGTTCTGTCGGGAGGTTTCTTCCTGTTAAAAAGGAAGGTTATTCTCTCTCTCTCTCTCTGTGTAGCCAAGTGCTTGCTTCAAGGGGATTTATGGGCTTTCTCTCAGTTATATTGTACGGCCTCACCCGTGTTCTCTAAAGTGGACTGAGATTAGCTCTGATTTGAATCCATCCATTCCTTTTTTTTTTCCTCGATCATTTTTTATTTGATACACTTTATTAATCCCCGAGGGGAAATTTCTTCACTACAGCAGGGGGGCTCTCAGGGGGGGGGAGATGCTGCAGCAGGCTGCCACTAGAGCGGCGCCAGGTAACCCGACCTGAGGTGCATGTTTTTGGACGATGGGAGGAAGCCGGAGAACCCGGAGAGAACCCACGCAAGCACAGGGAGAACATGCAAACTCCGCACAGAAAGGCCCAGGACCGGATTCGAACCCGGAACCTTTTTTGCTGTGAGGTGACAGTGCTAACCACTGCACCACCGTTTTGTCCACGTTCAAACCTCTACTCAAAACCCACCTTTTCAGAGCTGCTTTTAAATGCGACTGACATTGTGCCATATATTCGCGTGTGTTATGTTGATCATTTTAACCTGGAAAGCACATTTGAGGATCTTGGAAAGCGCCATACAAATAAAATGAATTATTATTATTATTATTTTCAAATCAATCTATCAAGCTATCTCTATAAAACTGAACTGAAATTAATTCTGCCAATTTATAAAACAATTTCGATTACCAATGTGTACAAATTATGCTACATAAATAAACTTGCCTTTGGATTCAGGGTCCCAGTATTGTGCACTGACTCAGTGTCACACTGCCAAGGCTTATTGAGACACAGAGGCATTGACAAAGGCATTAATAACATCTGTACTTCACCTACATTGACAAGTCAAATTGTGTGCTGGCAAAAAGCCCCACGGTGTCACCTGCCCACATTAAAAGAAACTCAAGCAATGAGTGTCTCGTGTCAAATTTGAATTAAAAAAAAAAAAAAAAAGAAAAAAGGCAGCTATACAGTGGCTTTGTGAGACCTTCACGTCATTTCATTTGATCAATCAAAAATACGTTGTATGAATGCAAACGTTAAGATTTGTTGAGAGTACGTAGCGAGTGTAATATTGTACGGAGCATGCACAACTCTGCCGGTGGTTTGTTTGAATAAAAGGGAAATGTTACTGACCTGGTGGGGCAGGTGTACCTGAATTCTGATTGGGCGGAGAGTTTCCCCTCTGGTTCTGGTCAGGCTTACCCTGTTGAGGGGGAGGGGGGGGGAGGACAATGTCACCTTTAACACAGTTCCACTGTGGATACAGCAGAGAAGGACAAATGCACAAATTTAATAAAAAAAAAAAAAAAAAAAAGAGTTTGACAAACAAGTCAAAACACAAGCGGGTCCAGAACTGGTCTTCCAAAAAATGATCGGTTAAAACGTGGACAGCAGATTTGAGTTCTTCAGAGGACGTCCTTACTGGAGTGAGAACATCGGTGACCACAGTGCTGTGACTTACGATCTGCACCCACTCTGGAGGAGATGGCACATTTGTTGACAGCGGGTTTTAAATGGCTACTCACAGACTTGTTTTGCTGGTTCGTTTGGGTTAGCAGCTCTGGGTTTGGTTCGCTGAAGTTGGGCACTTCTGAATACACCATGCAGAACCTACAAAAGACACTCGTACTTTAACATAACATTGTTCGGTTTGGGATGAAAGTTGTATTGCACTCGTCATAGTCTCATTTTTTTTTTAACTATTATTATTATTTTATCAAAAGAACCATAAAAGCCAGAGTAAATATGATTTCTTCCCTTTAAATGTAAAAGTAAAAGTACTGGTTTGGTCTCTGTGACTAATGTATTAATATACATGACATCATTAGACTGTTAATACTGAAGCATCAGTGTGTAAGCAGTGTGAAAGTGCTCAGTCTGATACAGGAACCGGTTTGAACTACTTTATAACCAGTTTTTTGAAGGATATCAGAATGAAAAAAAAAAAAAAAAAAAAAGGGGGGTTAACATGAATCTTTAACATGTTGTATTGTAAAAGCTTGTTGCAGCACTTGAGTAAATGTACTTGGTTACTTTTCACCAGCACTAAACTTGAACAAAAAGCCCAGGTGTTTTATAAAGGAGGGGGGTAGGGGGGGGGGGTGTATGCAACTACAAGTACTTAAGTATAAATAGATATGTGGCAGCTACTCACTCTCCAATCTTCTGAAGATCCCCTCCTCTTCCAGTGTACAGGGTCAGACAGCCTTTCCATATGGACGCATACCTGACAGAAATCACATGTCACAAACGGGGACAAACATGCAACTACAAATCCTGAACGTCAAGAAAAAAGAAAAAAAAAACTTGTACAGGTCTGTCACCACTAAATGTGAGTATTTACATACGGACACACAGCAGATTTAAAAATAAACCCAGTAGTAGTGCTGATGTCACTTCGCCTTGCACGGGACACCCAGTCCTACCCTCTGGTCAGCTTGATGATGTCCCCCGGCTGAATCAGGGTTCCCAGTTCGTCCCAAACGGAGATGGCTATGCTCCCGCTCTTGTCTGCAACCTTGCACGAGCGCACCTCGTGGCCATCTTTCGTTTTCGTGACTCGTCCTAATAACACAAAACAACAAGGAGTTCGAGGAGGAGGAGGAGGAGGGGGGGACAGGGGGACAGGACAACCGTATTAAAACCACTATTATAACTATAAAATGACCAAATGTAGATATTAACGTCATGATAGAAACACTGTTGATGGTGTTCAACTGAGAGTTCACTTGGCTGGTCACTTTAAGAACAAGAGTTGATGGAGAGAGAGAGAGGGGGACGGGGGACGGAGAGAGACACAGAGACAGAGAGAGAGACACAGAGACAGAGAGAGAGAGACAGAGAGAGGGGGAGAGAGACACAGAGACAGAGAGAGAGAGACACAGAGAGACAGAGACACAGAGAGAGACGGAGAGAGACAGAGACAGAGACAGAGAGAGAGAGAGAGACAGAGAGAGCTTTAGCTTAGCTTTAGCCTCTCTCTCTCTAACTACTCACCTATTTCCAAAACGATGAAAACGATGTTTAAATTTTTCGAGCCGGGCTTCACGTCCTTGATGAGGAACACGGCCTCGTTTGTCGGGGCCGCCATCTGTAGTCTGGAGGACCGACGACACGAGGACACGAGCTGGTCCTGATGGACAGATATTTACTTTAGCTTCAGCTCGGCTAACCGATTAGCACGTTAGCCAAATGCTAACCAAGCTACTTCCCACACTAACTTTACCTCGACGGTTATGTTAGAAACAAAAAAGGCTGGTTTTCTTTAGACTATCGACTACATTCAAGGTGATCAAAAACAAACACCAAAAAGACAGCAGCTCACCGAGCCTCTCAGCGGGACGACTTTAACTCGCTCGGTCGCTTTTACTGAGGAACACTCGGCTAGCTCGCCGTTAGCTGCCCGCGTTCAACGTCCCAGAAACACGAGTCTCGTTCACCGCGACGATCATCACCACGACGGCGGCTTCATCCTCCACCAACCCCGGGGAGGACCGCGGCGGTGCGGCCGGTCGGAGACGTGTTCACAGGTGTGATTTGGTCAAAACGAGCCGATCGACCTCATTTCCTTTGTGTGGCTCTAGTTCGTAACAAGGTGAACACCTAACGACGCAATCTGTCTCGAAAGGCCCGATGATTTATATCTAAAGAATATTAAAGCCTGTTTATTTGTTTAACGAGCCGAGCTGGTGATGATCACTCTCTCTGCTCCTCCCTCCTTCAATGATGCCCCGAAAACTACGTCAGCGTGGACTGCCGGTAAAATTTATCTAAGTCGGGCAGTTCCATTATCCTACATCAGGGGGGGGGGGGTTATCCGTAGAGATTTCCTTTGATATCTTTTTTTTTATATATATAGAAACGAGTCCGAGTATATTGCTAATTTATCCGACTTTTATTACTTGAAGTATATATTCAAGCCACAAATGTCTGCAGATAATATTCCCACTTTTTTTTTTTTTTTTTTTTAGTTCAGGAGGAAAGCGGTTGGTTTGTACCAAGCAGATCCCGTTCACAAACAACGCGAGAAGAGATCATAATGTGAGAGTTCAGTGTACCAAAAACAAAAAATATAAGAATGATGATGATGGTGTAATTATTTTTATTTTTTTTAAAGATGTAACTCAATTCACAAGCTTTAGATAGCTCAGCTAGTCCTTTTTGTTTTGCAATCAATGCCTGTTTCAACAGACAGACTCCGAGTGGTTGGGCGTAAAAACACGTTTAAATAGTAGGTAAACAGCAGTTATTGTGAATGTGTAAATCACACAATAAAACATTGGTGAACGTCCAAATCTATTGAGCTTGTTTTGTGATTCAAAAGAGCTGCAAAAGAAAAAAAAAAAAAAAAAAAACTTCGTCACGAACAGGATTCGAACCTGTGCGGGGAAACCCCATTGGATTTCGAGTCCAACGCCTTAACCTCTCGGCCACCGTGACTGTACTCCACTAGGGTGATCGTGGTCACTTTTGATAGTAGCCGATCAAATAGGCGGGTATGATTTATTTCTGAAAATAATATTTAAGAGACTAACAAGTAAAAAACCCCAACAGACAGAATTGTGTATTTGTTGCCTTGTGAATTGCAGCCGTGCCTATATTAACGGAGGATAATATGGTATTAGAAGCACAGCACCGCGCATTGGCGCGAGTTTGGACACCGGAGGGAGCCAAACACCAGCATAAAAGCGTGGCTCACCCATTCAAGTTCAGATTTACTTTTTTTTTTTTTTTTTTTCTTGGACACGGACAGAGAGCCGACGCACCTCGCTGATATTTAAATACAGGAACGGTAAACACGGGTTTTGTTCGTAGGAATTCATAATACTGATTTCATCATTTAAATTTATAGCCTATATATTTACGAGCCTATGTCGTCCACACCAAGTCTGCCGTTACGAGGCAGAGACCCGAGAGAAACGTCGCATGAACCGAGCCACGAGACAGCGAAAACACGTGCACGACATTTGGAAAGCTGCGCTGCGTAAATTTGGGCCGAGACAAAGACTTTAAAGACTTGGATAATTACAGCAAGTTTACCACCGCTGTCAGCATTGCACTTGACAAGTGACTGCAGCCAGTAACATGCTGCTCAATGCTTCTTCTTACATGTAAGGCACAAGAGGTTTTTAACAATTTCATACAAACAAAGAGTTAAAAAGAAGCATTTATTTTAAAGCACCAAAAGACTTTGTTTTTATTCTGGACTTCACATGCTCCAGTAACTGTTCGTAGACTATAAAAGTTTAGAGCCGGCCCGTTTCGATTTGGGGATGTGGAATTTTTCCGAAGGTGATTCGGAGCTGAACTAAATAGTTAATATCCACTCCATGAAACACAAACTATAACATGACCAAATACTTTATTCTGTAAGTTACTGCCAATTTTCAAGTGAGAGTGGCTCACTTCCCACAACAAGGACCCACCTCGCCCCCCCGGGCTACCAACAAGGCCACCATCTTGGAGAGGAAGGCTAAATGTTTCCATGTCATTTATAAAATCTCTGACAAGTTGCAGTATTATTGTCTCTGCAACTGAATGACAAATATAGTTGGCTATTTGGGGGGGGCAGCGCAAGAGGAAAATCAATTGTAGGCTACTTTCAACTCCACTACATTTATTTATCAGCTGTAGTTACTGATAAGATGAAGATTCACCATAATAGAGAATACAAACTTTGAAAATACAACCCGTTTTTAAAGATTAAATGAGTGGGGTTTTTTTTTGTTGGTATTTTGGGCTTTTAAAGATTTACAAAAAGCAGTGTGTGGTTGGGGTCACATTTCAGAAGTCTATTGGATATAATTAAAAATACTTATTTTTCCCTCTAACTTCTTTCAAGTGGTTTTATTTCAATACAAGTTCAAATGATCCAATGTCTCACCAAAAATCAACCTCCATCAGCTTCAACAGTAACGTGCTTCTTCCACAATGATGCTCCGTATTAACAATCGAATGATGTCATATATAATAATAGCGGGACCAAACCAGTACTTTGACTTTAATACTTTAGGTACATTTTTACTGGTGGTTCTTAGTCTGTGTACTTTTACTCAAGTGAAGGATAATAAGGGTTGAGCAAGTGAACCACGCCTCTCTCAGACTAATCCTCCACCGCCCAAAGTTGTAAACCCCGGGTTCACTAGTTTTCAGTGCATTGACCTGCAATAACTTTCAAAACTTGTGATTGCCTGAGGGTCAGCAAGCTGAACATGTTTTCTTGTTAGGTCAAACACGAGTCATGGGGAATGTCTCCTCTTACCTGGATAACTACCCCCCCCCCCCAAAAAAAAAAAAAGACAGAAAAACACTATTTTAGTTTTCTAAAATCTTTATTGATGTATACAATGCTAAAAGTTTGAACAGAACTGCCGGCATGTTTAGGAGATGCAGGCGAGAAGCAGATTTAAAGCGGCAGGGAATCTTCTTCTGCGAAGGAAACTTCTTTGGTTTAAGTGGTTAGCTAAATGAAAAGGCTAAAAAGTCAAAACAAAGATGGAGTTAAACAGAATGTCGCTACCTGGTAACGCTGAAGGTTCTCGCCTATGATTCAAAATGAACAGTGTGAAATCAAAACAAACTGACTTTTGCACAAATACACGTGTAAATTCATTTCGTTACACGTTAGCAGACAGAAATATCACCAAGTAAAACAGGTTGCACAAATAAACAGAAAATAACTGGTAGTGTTCGATTCATTTTCAGTAAGGTGAGTTATACAAAGAAGATTTAAATTGAACCAAAAAAAAAAAAAAAAAAAAATCCACAAAATGATTAATAAACACATAACATGTCATTTAAGATCATCTATGTCTAATTTGTTTTTGTTTTTGTTTCTTACAGACTGCATTTGAGCAAACTAGTAGATTATTTTTTTGTAACACAAGAGGCACTTTGTTAAATACAGTTTCAACGCATGCGCTGAAATTCTCGTGTTTGCAGCGGGCTGTATTTGTCAAAGTTTGGACTAAGATGAAAGGTAAACTATTACTCACAAACTTAAAAATAAAAAGTATTTATCAAAATAGTTGCGACGTAAAAATGTTCTTAAATTCAAGAGAGCTGTAGAGTAGATCTTCAACGACAGGAGTACAGAAACGTCCGTTTACTGACTGATGATAAAAATAATACGCTAGCTGAACAGTATATGTTTAAAGTTGGGGCAGTTTTAGTCTATGACGGGTATTGTTGTTATTTACCATCACTGCCTGAGCAGATTCACTGGTTTGTCTTGTGGCACTAAATTATCCTTATAAACTCTCACAGCAGAACTTTGTTTCCATTTTGGCCATTTTCCTTTTTTTTTTTTTTTTTTGTTGTTTTTTTTTTTGTTAATGCACTGTTCATATATTTTGTAGTCTAAATATATTATATAGGTGTTCATTTCCGATTTTATTTATTCCCAGTGATTTCACACAAACAAAACAAACTGTTAAAAAAAAATTATAATTCTATATTGTCGTGCATAATAACATAGCACTGAATACATTGTAAGTATGTTTGAGATATGGTGGGATCAATGTACATCATTGATTGGCTACATTCATGTGATCAGATACTCTAAGTCGGACAAAGTCACTTAATATTATGTGTTCTTTCTCACACTAAGAAATTCACTTTTATACTTTCAAGTTAGTACTTTAAAGTATTCATAAGTGTGATTTTTAGAGATTGGAATGGGTCCAGACTTGATACGACACAAGTGATTTTCTTGCATAGCTTAGATCTAAAGTATTTTGGCCAGCATACATAAAAATGTCCAGAATGTATAGCTTATCTTATCTATTTCATTCAAAGGCAGTGTAATGGATGTGGGGTAGAGTCAAACTGAAATGGGAGGTTTCCTAATCCTGCAGTGTCAGCAACTGGTATGGTATGTACAGTAAATCCCGTAAAACATAGATCAATTCCCAAATGCATCACAGACTCTCATAATTTAAACGGCGTTCTTGCGAAGATGCTCATATTCCCGAAACCAAAGGCAACTTTATCGACCTCTCCGACAACTTAAGTCCTTCCCCAAAACTTCCCGAAACACTTGTCCCCCTTCCACTACGAGCTCATTGCCCAGGAGCCTCTACAGGGGCAGAACACCTGTGGCTGCACAGAGCCTCAAACAAGGAGGCCAAGAGCATGAAAAATGGGCTGAGCGGGAGTCATCCGTCAAACCTAGGAATGCTGTCCTCTGCCTTTATCCACTTCTGTGACCTCTCTAGGTGTCTGGCACCTGGTATCACTTGCTAAATTATTTTTAGGAAGTCGTGGCATTGGACAAGTCTGTAGCTGAGGTTGGTAAAAGCTCTTAAAAAAAAAAAAAAGGGAGCAACAGGAGGAAGGGCACTTCGTAGAAACC
The DNA here is from genome assembly GCF_029030835.1 of Brachyistius frenatus. Lineage (NCBI taxonomy): Eukaryota > Metazoa > Chordata > Actinopteri > Embiotocidae > Brachyistius > Brachyistius frenatus. The sequence continues at coordinate 2,395,325 of NW_027210627.1, forward strand.
TGAAGGCACGAGTTCCAAAGACAAAGGTGACTGATGCAAGTTGTTTAAAAGTAAACTTTCTTGTTTTCATGTAACTGGTATTAAACCTTTAGTTCGGGCCCCAAGAAAAAGGTGACTGCTGCAAGGAAATCCTCAGGAATGGAAATAAAAACTTTTTTTTTTTTTTAAATTCAGGCATGTTTTACCGTCACTCTTATTTACAAAACTGGAGGAATTCATCCCTTCAAGGAGAGCCATTCCTCACACCAGACTGTGCGAGGTAATGGCTCTGAAGGACTATGTTTGTGCATGTATTAAGGCTTAGGGGCTTTAGTGATGGTGCCCAGGCTAATTCTTAGGAAACCATTTTTTTTTTTTTTTATCTTAAACATGTGAACCTGAGTAAACATTTCACCATGCAAGTTACGGAAAAAAAAATTCGGCTTATAAAACACCCAAGTAAGGAAACATCCGAGAAAAAAAGAAAATTCACAGATAGTTACTGCAGAAGTACAAATTACTGTACTGTATTTTTTTTATGGTGTTTGTGCAAGTTCCTATCGATTAGTGTGCCTCGCGTGAAAAAGACAATAATACCTGTACACAAATATAGACAGCCCTGCGAAAACACAAAAAGGGCCGCAAAAGTGACATTTAGCATCCGTGTTCAAATCTGTAAGGTCCTTTGTGTCACTAATGCATTTGCATCTACATCTGGAGTAGCTTTTATCCTGCAACAATGTTCTTCATTTGCATCGGCGTGACCGAACTCAAGCATAGTGCTACTGAATATTCAATCATTTTTTTTTTATTTCATCTTTCAGAGGGTGTCAATTAAGTGTGACATTCGAGGCATTCAAGAACGATTTTTTTTTTAGTTTTTTTTTTTTTACCTCCATTACGTATTTTATCCTTTTTTTCTTTGATGCAAAAGATGATCGGTTGCTTGAGGTCAAAGGGCAACCCTACAGTATGTTACGTTGTTCCACATCAACGGGTGGGAGAGATGAAACTGGACCTCACGATGGGCCCCGACATACAATTTCACAACTGGAGGCGAAGGACAAAACCACTCGGACTTACCTGCTAGATAAGATCAGGGCTTCCTCGGCGCAGGCCTAAAGAATGCAGTAAACACCCTCTAAACCACTACTAAAAAACACCCCAGGACCTTTTCACTGAAAATGCAGAAACTCCCCATTCCAACTCTTGCACAACCTGGCAACAACGCTGCCTCAACAGGCTGTGGGGCAGTAGAACAAAAAAAAAACCAACAAAAACACAAAGAGCAAAAAGGGGCTATTTGTCAGTGAGGAAGAGACGGCCGGAGGCGGACAAACATAGCAGGAGGCAGACAGTTGGTCCAGCGCCCAGGAGATGAGCACTGATTGATGCGGTGGGCACTGGTTGACGAGAGTCAGTTATGGCGTGTTGGCTGCATTGTTGCCTTCTTTGGACAACCTAACTACGGGATTCGTGGAGCACTCGCACTGGATGCTTCGATCTTAACCCTTTGAGGCAGGTGCACTTGTCGGGTTTAGTTGCCAATGCAGATTATGTCAAGGTTTTCAGACTGTGCTGGTGATAATCAAAGTGTTGTGTTGGAGGAAAGGTCCAGGCGAAGACTACCGCAGGGAGTCCAGAGTGTTGCTAGTGTAAGAGGGTGCCGACCCTCATGAACACGGGGCTGCTTACAGTGGAGGGGGGAACTTGCACCTGCCGGGAGTTCAGTAATTGTTGGAACATACGAAAAGAGTGAATGGGAAATTAGAACTGATAGTTAAATCATTTTAAGACACTTGCTCCACAGCGACCGTTGCTGTGGGAGTCTGGGCCTCTGCTGCCGTCTCCACGGGGCTTTTGTCTTTCTCTTCGTCGTCTTCCTCCTCCTCGCCAATATCTTCATCGAGCTCTGGAACCGCCAGGCCAGCAATATGATCGCCATTCAGCTCGAACTCGATGCTCGGTGCGTTCCCGTTGATTGCCAGATCTGCCTTCATGCTCTCTGAGGTGGAGGGGCTTAGCATCTCCTGAATCTCTTCAAAAACACCCTCCTCGGTATGGACCTCCGCCAGGGGAATCATGGCATCTAGACTTCCAAGAGGAGGAATCTCCACATGGGCTTCTTCCCCAGGTGAGCCCATGTCTTGTGTGGGCACCTCCCCATCTCTCATCTTCTTGACGTTGAAGGTCATGGGAGACACCTTGAAAGAGGATGACTTGGCAGTCGGACTCTTGAGGTGGTTCGGGCTGAGGCTCTTCATGAGCTTCTCACGCTTCTCCGGCGGCACGATCTTGGTGGTGATCTGGGTCATCTTCTTCTCGATGCTCTGGCGGGAGAAGGCCTTCTTGAGGCTGTCGACCTTCTTCAGGCTGGAGCGCTTGAACCGGTCAGACCTTCTCTCCAATGGGCGGGAGGTTCCCATTGCGGCCTCGCCCTCCAGGAACTCTTCTTCCATTCGGTGAAAATCCTCCTCCTCATCCGAGGACAGGCTGATGGTGTGGAGACCCTCCTCTTGAGTACGGAAGCCATCAACGGAGCCCGTGACAGATGGAGAAACATGAGTGGATTCTGCATCATACTGGCTTGGCTGTGGGGTCTTGAGGGAGTCCTTGACAAACACGCTGGAGGGGATCTCGTTGTCTTCCTGTCGGGAAACAAAGAGGATGAGAAGGTTAGACTTCCAGCCAGGGGATGATATGGTATCTACGAAAGTCTAGACCATGACGATCAAAGTAAAGATGCTTAATCCCAATTCAGACCGAAGATTCGCGACGAAACATTTTTGTTTGATCAGCACTGTGAACTCGTCCGTCTCAGAGCGACTCAAGCCAGCCGATTTCCTTTTCAAGTCACCAGCGGGCAGTTTTAGAATTTAAAGTTGGTGGTTTTTCAGAGGGGACACCAACTTCTCTAAATGCGCTGGAAAAAACATGGTAGAAATTGACAAAACTCTTATTCCAAATTTCCACAAGTCTCCTGCATATTGCATTGAAGCACCCATGGGTGACTCCAAATTCCCAACCCTCTAAAAAAAAATTTTCTTTTGGGGGGTTGGGGGGTTTCGTTATTTTATCACTACTAAAAATTCAACTGCTACAAGTTACTCACTATCACCATCCTCAGTCCCGTTTTAAGATGCTACAAATTATATCCAGCAACGAAAAGTCAGAAAAACCGTAAAAGCGAAAGTGCATAGTTGCTGTGGAGGAGATGTTACACTGTCTTGTTGTTTTGCTGTAAATTGGAAGGTTGAAACATTTTTTTTGCAGACTGGCCAATTACTAGTAGATGCAAGTTTCAAATCATCTTGTAGCGAATCTTTGGTCAGAACTGGCAATTAGATGTAGTTCCAACCACACATTTCTATAAATATATACTTGGTGAACATGTTCCGAGGACAGTTATTTCTTCTTTGAAATGGTCAAAAAAGTATTTATTGTGAACTGAAGTCTGTGTTGAACACACTCTAACACGTTGGCTTGATCTGCCCGTCGAGGACAGAAGAAACCAGTCTCTGCACGCCCGCCTGATTTTTCTCCTTAAGACATTTGAGGAATTCCACCTGTTTCTTCGCAGGACTCAAAACACGCCTCGTCATTTTCTCTTCAATATCTCTCTGTACCTCGGACCCCTTTATCCATAAACACATCGCTCGCCATAAATGGAGTTGAGGTGAAGCGCAATGAGTTCAGTATCCAGAGCTTCAATATGTTAGACTTTCACCTCTTCCCTATGTTTTAGTATCTTTTTTTTTTCTTCCTCCGTTTGACTTGGTGCCAACTCATCTATGCACAATCATGGAGTCTCTCTCTCTCTCTCACACACACACACACACACACACACACACACACACACACACACACACACACACACACACACACACACACACACACACACACACACACACACACACACACACTGTTCTCCTCCACTGAGGATATCTAAGCTGGAGCTCCCACCCCCAATTGCCCCTATCCTTTCACACCCAGGAGTGAGTGAAGGTGCAGCATCAGTGGTTGACATCCTCCACTACCCATTTGAAATGCTCATAAACAAACCCTCCCTGTGACAGCTTAAAGTATGACCAGTGCATTTTTGGCTCCGAGTAGACTTAATGTAGCACAGCCTAAAGCACATTTCACGGTTTTACAGCCAGCAAGACTTGGCTCTGTATGGGTTAATTAACTTGTATACTTTCATACGTCCATATTCCTGACCTCCATACAACACTAGCTTTGTCTTTGCACCGTGCACATCAGAGCGAGTCCTTATTTGAAGTATGACTGCATTTCAAAGAATGCATGGCAGCTCTTAAGACATTAAGTGCTTAAAGCAACAGGATGTCATGAGCTGTTGAGGGACAGTGCAACACATCTTTTCTTGGGGTGTCATTAACATACTTTCAGACTGGGCCAACCAGATGGTCTAGAAGAGTCCTGCCTCCTAACCATCCATTACCCCTCCCCCATCATGATGCGTCTGAAAGGATAGCAGCATGATGCGTGCAGTCGGTCAGAGAATGTCAGCTTAAACCCATTCCTCCATTCAAGGCTATTTCAACACGCTGTTGTATTACATACATGAATGAGATGAGATGATACAGTAACTGTGACAATTATATGCTGTAATGTTTTAAACTGAGGATGCAAGACTGCGATTATGATATTTCAATTGCAGAAACTCAGTGAATTGCCCCCCTTAATAGTGAAAAAGTACCATCCATATCATTAAATACAAGGAGCAATCAAAGAGTTTGAAAACTGCTTCTGTTGTAAACAAACAGCGCACTGCACCATGATGTGCATGGAGCAGGGGGAAGCAACAACCTTCCTCAGTAAGTACACCAAGTTACGTTGATTGGTCTAACAAAGCACCCGATTTGCACACATTTTTGAGTAGTGGTACATGTGCATTTAAGATTTGACCATGGACTAGGGGCAAAGTGTGAACATCAAATTTCGTGCCAAACCCGACAACGGGAACTCTTGAAATGCTTCAAAGCAATGAGCCTAGTGAGGTGTTTTGAGTGGCATTTGCATTTCAAGATGGGCAGAACGCCATCGTCCAAAGAAGATGCTTCAGGTCAGGAAAACATTGAGTGCAAACGGCCTGAACGGGGTCACGCTGGCGCTTTGGTGTTTGAAAAGACAAGTCTCTCACCCTCAACAACACAATCGCTGGCGCCCAATCCCCACTTCTAACCGTATTTGGCTTTCTGCGACTTTGTTCTGCTCCCTGCAAATTTGACAAAAAAAAAAATGGGATCTGTGCCTCCTGCTCAAGTTTCTGGTCCATGTTGAAATCACGAATGCGCGCATACTGGAGGCCACAAAAACGTGTGCAACTCGGGCGCTGACTTTGACCAAACAACGTAACCTGGAATACTTGGCCTCAAGGGTTACAGCTTCCCTCTGCTCCGGGCACTTCACGACGTTTTGCTGTTTGTGCGCAACAGGAACGGTCTCGGGAAGTTTTTAATTCACCCACGAATTGATGCTAAAGTGTCAAACCGCAGAAGACTTATTAGCCAATTACAATAACGTATCCAAGTGTGTTTCAATCACATGACCACTTCTGGAACTTTCCATGGCAACGCATGGGGTATGACTAACAACTGGAAAACAATCAGTCGCGTTAGTAGAAGCAGATATAAATGTCTCAATGTCTACCACTCCAGGAAGTAGGGACGACCCTTAGCAACGACGTAGCAACAGAGACGAGTCGGTTTTATTGCTTTCAAGAGATCGTTTCAAAAACGGAATAAATACAGAACATAGAAACACTAAACTGCTTAGCTAGCACATTCTTGTTGTAAGTAAGATATCCGCTGGGGAAAAAAAAAAAGATATCGCAGCTCGGACTTTAAGTGTGCCACTATCGGTGGTGTTACGGTACGGGTGCTAAGAGCGACAAATAAGCACCAAAAGGGCCAAATGGGTGACATTTAATAGGCCTATCACTAATAAAAACAACATTATATTACATATTATATGAAATTCAATTTCAATTATATATTCCCATTGAGAAGGCGGAGTGGTATTTCTAGTGATGAGCAGGATGTTATGCTGATTTGAGCACTTTCCAAATGTCCAGTTGATCGCCGAGTCGGAACTGCTTGTTCTTAAAGGCACAAAATCAACCTGAAGAGCAGGGACATCATTTCAAGAGGAAGAGAAAGAATTTAGGAACACAGCACAAAACCCAATCAAATAAATACACTCGCAATCTTCTGGTATCAACTCTAAATCATATTTTTATCTCACAAACCTCTGACAAGTTGTACCAAAAAGTAGAAATAAATTTGGGAGCCCCAATGCACCACAGGTTTGTAACTTGAACTCCAACAAGACAAAAGTCAGCACCTCAGGGACCAGCTCTGGTTACCTTCACCTCTCACTCGGTTTAACTGTAACCCTGCCTTTCGGTTTTGTTCCCTGTAGCTCCCAACTGTTGTTTCTGAATGCCCCATTTTTCTGCCGCCTCCGACACAGCACCACACCCACAGAGAGCGAGGATCTGAACATGTTCACGCAGACTCAAATCAGGCAGTCAGGAACTCCGTGGGTGACGAGCTTTCGTATTAAACACATTAGAGGTTGCAGAGAAACTCGCTTCTTGGAAGATGATAGAACTTCAGGCTTTGTGCTTATCGCCCCTTTTCTGTGTTAACATTTCAGATAGTGTCACGCAGCTTTAAATCAGCGTGAAGTGCGAAATAGCTTTCGGGTTAAGCAGCCACCTAAATGTGACCAGTCGTGATTAGAAAATCAGAGGCAACGTGGCCTCTACTGACCCCCGGTGGAGCATTCCTTGATAATAAAGACTAATGTTCCACTGATTGTTCGGCGGTGGCGCGATTTCTGAACGATTCAATCTCGACGCCTCCAGTCTGGGCACACCGTAGACTTTCTGATTTGGCTCAAACATGTTTGGTATAATCAGCGTGGGTACTGAAGTGTGTGGGAGGCAGCAACTGAATCTCAAAACACGACGACCGAAGGAGAACTGAGCAGCCCGCCTACAGGATGACTAAGTATTGTTCGCTTCAGCAACACTGATGGTATTTATCACCATAAGTGATCAATCAACAAAAACATTGGTTTACCACTGCCTCTAGTCATCGTGCACACCAGCCAATAACGAGTTGAATATTTGATTGGTTATAATGTTGCTGTGGGATACCTTCAGTTAGAAATTGTCAAAAAGAACATGCAATTATTATTTCTTTTTTTATGGTGTTTTGGCTTTATGTTGGTATATTGTTGTGAAATGAATTTAAAAGAAATTAAAAAAAAAAAAAAAAAAGAAGGTTAAATCGCAAAGAATATTTAATTGGTTGATTCACAGAAAAGTAATCACCAACTATTTTAATAATTCATTACTTGATTTAAAGTGATTTAATGGGGAAAAATAATTATCTGATTCCAGCTTCTTAAATGTAAATATTTGCTGGTTCTTCACAATAATAAATTGAATATGGTTGTCAACAGTTGGTTGAGCGAATACAAGACATTTTAGCATGAGACTTAATTTTTGGGAAAAATTGGGTCAGCCATCTTCCCCATTTTCTGACATTTTAAAGACCAAACAGCTAATCGATTAATCGAGAAAATAATCGGCTAAATAATCCATAATGAGAATAATCGTTAGTTGCAGCCCTCCTAACAAGAACAACAGCGAAAGTCTCTGACCTCAAGTTTACTCTGAAGAATGGTCAATATTACATTTAACCTTTTTTCCACAGCCATGACTTCATCCAGGTTTTCTTTCTACAGCTTTTATTTTGATCTTCCGGGTAAAGATGCTCGGTTTGTGTTTGGCTACATAAACAGTAAAGTGGTGGGAAGTTAGCATGTCCTCAGTTTAACCTACTACAGTCTTGGCAGTTTTCCCAAACACCATTTGACCCAGGTCTATCCTGTGTGTGTGTGTGTGTGTGTGTGTGTGTGTGTGTGTGTGTGTGTGTGTGTGTGTGTGTGCGTGCGTGCGTGCGTGCGTGCGTGCGTGCGTGCGTGCGTGCGTGCGTGCGTGCGTGCGTGCGTGTGTGTGTGTGTGTGTGTGTGGACACACACTTTTCTCTTGGGAATGCTGTTAATCAACATTACCCTCTAAAGCGAGCTCTCATTAGACACTGAGAATGTGATGCAATGTGTGTGTGTGTGTGTGTGTGTGTGTGTGTGTGTGTGTGTGTGTGTGTGTGTGTGTGTGTGTGACACTGACTATTGTCATATAAAAAAAAGAAAAAGTTTAAGAGAGCCAGATGACAGAAATTTTTTAATAAATTTGGCTAAAAAAAACCAACCAAAAAACCCAAGTTCATTTATTGTTACAACGAGCTCACTTCAAAGACATTTTGTACTAACAGTTATATAATGCAGGTCAAGACCTCAGTTAAGTGGTAGAACTGCCATCTAACTGCAAGTGAGTGTGGGATGGCTTCATGGTCCCCAGAGGATGAATCCTCCTGATCTCTCACCTTTCACAATGCAGTTAACATTACTAAGTGAAATGCCTACATTAAATGGATTGCCATCAAAAGGTGGTGCAGTCGTTTATACCCCCCCCCCGGATGATTTTTTTTTTTTTTTTTTTTTTTTTAAACGTATGTCTCTAACCTTTCATTAAGCACTGAAATCACCTGCTAAACTGATGACATCAACATTCCTTTTTCCTGTTGAGGATGGCTATTTCAAGCAAAAGTACTATGAATTCTCCCCCCCGCCCCCCTGTTTCTTTTTTTTTTCTTTTTTTTTTTTTTACTTTTAGGCGCATTACTGCTACCTCCTGACGGGAGTAAACGAATTACAACCAGGATCCGGTAGAAACAGGAGAAATAAAGAAGAATGAGAGTCGCATATACTAATTGTTTTTTTTAGATTATAATTGCAGTTTGAATATTTTGAAATCCGTGCCCTATACCTAGTTCCTGTACGATGAAACTCCAAGGACTCTGTGACTTTTTAATATCAGTTTGTTTTTTAATGTTAAATTTAACAAATCATTTTTTTTTTAAATGACAACATCATGATAAAAGGTAGCAAAAGCTTCTTTTACACCTACTTCTATCTCTTGGGTTTTGCATGTCCATTTCATAGAGTGAACTTCTAATAGCGTAAAATCCCCATTACCCCCCACCACATTTAACTTACTTCCATTGTAATTGCCTCTGCCATACTTTCTGCAACACTTTAAATAAAGTTCAAATTAAAAACAACACAGACATATTCATGCGTTAGAAAACTACTGCCGATCAACACGCGCGCGCATGTAAGTGACTAATTTACTAATGTGAGCCACAACACTGCCAGTCACGCGCGTTTATGTGCATGCACTAGCAGGTGTGTTTTCCTGGCACTTCAGACGATGAATGAAGGCTTTCCTAATCCTGCCAGGCGAGGGTGGTACAGGTGTGTTGGCACAGTGAGTCAGGTGCCTCCGGGGGAGACTGCACCAATGAGAGGGTACGCCAGCACCGCCACCGCACACACAGAAACGCATGCGTGTGCACACATTTGCTGGTGTCAACTCCCCTGCAATTACTTTTATAGAAGGAGATACACAGCAACTATTGTAAAAAGGAAAAACAAAAAGTGAGTGCTACTTCCACCGAATGTGCAGCTCCTGACGATTTGTATTGATTGATAAAAAGATTTCACTCCTCCCATTTCTACCTAATCTCTACATTTCCCTATCCTCTTTATCTGTCATAGCACCCACCTCATTCTAACACTGTCCATTCACCCGCAGCCCCCGCTCCATCTCCTCTGTGAACAAAGGCTCTACGTTGTCTACCTGAAACTGAAGTGATTTGCCTTCATCTGCATATGTTTTGATTACAGCACATCCTCTGCGGTGCAGAGAGAGGTTGGGTTTGCAGTTCACCTCTGTCCGACTTGTTGCGTAACGCCACACCCCCTCCACCTCTGTCCCAGTGCGCACGAAGAGCCATCTGTGGACGCAGGAAGGAAGGAAGGAAGGAAGGAGGAAAGGAAGCAAAGGAAATGGAATTCTGCTCTTTATCATGGGAATGCACTGACACAAAACTCTCCATGTGCTGCACGGAGTACGTCGAGGTCTAACTGATGAACACTTTTTTAGGATAGTAGCCTACCCGACTGACAATATGACATTATTATTCCAAGTGTCATAAATACCTCGCCGGCAACTTCATGCCAATTCTGGATCATGCCTCTCGGCTTAATACTCACGACGTTTTGCACAACAAGTTCGGGCATTCTTTCGAGTTCACACCCCTCCCATATCTGCCTGAGCAAAAAGAAAACCCGGCATGTTTACGCTTTTGTAATCACACAGCACAATAACCGACTGAGGCGCGACGTCTCGCTGACGTGCCGCTCGGACGCAGATCGCGGCGGTCCACAGAGGCTGCCATTATACGCGACGACATAAATGATGGACGTCTGACGGAAACCTGTTCACGCAACCCCGTAATTTAGGTGATAGCAGTCTCTGCACTGTGAGATGATGATGTGTTTCATCTCTCTGTGACATGTGCTCCCTAGAGTCTCCTAATTAATTTCATACAAGGCACTATATTCATTATAATAACCTCCACTGCACTTCCTAGACTTTCACAGCTCGTCTAACACCGTCCATCCGAGATGAATGATATAAAGCGGTAAAAGAATGTCCTCCGCAGTGTCACCACAACATTCCTGCACAATTACAGCTATAGTTTCTGCAGCTCCGACTGCACCGTGGCTTTGCGTTGTTCAAAAACTCCCAAGATCCTCCTTTACAGAGTGCTTCAGCACAATCCAATACAGTACGTATCAGAAGCATTGTTTGATAAGAGCTGTGCTGGCATTTTTTGATAAGGCGGACTACAATTGTTCCAATGTTTACCCCATCGGAGGTCAAATCGCACAAATGTCAGTCAAGACATGTTGTATTTTTATGTCTCATTGAGGAGCCGAGAAATAAGAACAGTGAGAACCAGAATGCCAATTGTTTTCCCTCTTCCTGTCATGGATGTGGAGGCCTTGAGGGGATTAGAAGCATGTGAGTTGCAAGTGTGCAAAAGAGCTTCCTGTAATTACCTTATTAATACCTATCGTGTAATCAAAAACCTGAATGGGCTAATAGCATTGTAGGTATTACTTTGAAAAAACCTTTCTATTATTAACCTTCATCATAAAAAAAAACCCCACTTCTTATCAGCTTGTTGTTGAGGCTCGTTCTCTCACAATCGTCTCTCTTCTGTGGTATTAAAGCGGTTAAAGCCGGTATTTTTTTTCCAAGGGATCTGCAGTTGCAAACTTGCCTGAACCTCAGACAGACTTGTCAAACCTGAATGGGAGATCAGGGAAAAGAGCAAGCACTTAAGGGCAATACTGCCCCATCCACATGCAAAAATCGCCTATTCAGTTTGCAAACTTCAGCATAACCTCTCATATAGACTCACTCTTATGCTACACTCGTAATAACAAATACACGGCATATATTTGCTTCGTTTTTTTCCACTTTGCTAATCATTTTTCTCTCTGTATTTATCTCTCCAGCTCGTTCTGCCATCTTCACTTTCTGTTGTCTGAAAACCCGGCGGATTATCTGAGGAATGAACCCCAAAGGGGAAATAAGAATGATAACAAAGCGAGAATCCATGCAGTAAACAAACTTCATTGTTCATTTAGAAAGCATGCCTTGAAGGCTCTGCAATAACTTTAGTCTTTTTTTTTTTTTTTTTTTAAATTTATACTTTGGTGCTTCAACAGCACTTTTCTGTAAAAATCTGACAGCGGAGGACAAAATGCATGACAGGCACTTCTTGTATACTGCTGGTCACCTATATACATTTGATCTATAAACTTCTGCATATAGTAGAATATGTGGTCTAAATAGTATTGATACATTATCAAACAAACTTTGTACCAAACATAATGCTGTGTTTTACGGGAAAAACTCATCACAGGCAGATAAACACGGGACTTTATTTTGTTAACTATTCTCAAATCCATTAACCCATGTCACTCCTGATATTATGAGTTGGGGACGGGGCATGATTTTCGAATATTCAATTTGTCGTTAAAATAATATTTAATATATATTTTTTTTTTATATGCGACTATAGTTCTTTATTTCCCCTGTTTTTACTGGAGCCTGGTTGTAATGCATTACTCCTGCCAAAAGGGGGTGTGGGTGGGCCGAATAGTCAATCAATAATCAAATAGTTCCGGGCTGATTTCGATTAGTACTTTTGCTTGAAATGCTCATCCCCATAAATGAGAACTGTTTACTGAAGGACAGTGAGTGTCACGTTTTGCCTTTACTAGGTTTGAAAAGTAGGGCTAGCTGCCAAAAATTCTGCATTTAAGTTTAGAAAAAAACTACTCGTAAGGGTTAGGCACCAAAACTACTTGGGTAAGATGAAGAAAATATCATGGTTTGGGTTCAAATAGGCAATTTAAAATGTTAACGTTATGCAAGTCAATTACTTACGATACCTAAAAGAAACCAACGCCACTGTCTCACGGACTCAAACTCTGGTCAACTGGGTGAAAGTTTTGGGTTTGATCCATCCAACCAAGTCCAATCCGTTTTCCTACTTGGACTTTGTCACTTTGTACTTCATCACGTGACCACCTTTATCGAAGCTCGTCATGCATCCGTGTACTTTTCGTGCGTAGGCAAACTTGGCAGTGTCACATTATCTTTCCGTGTACTGACAGCTCTATTATACTTTACTTTAGTGTGATACCAGGCTGGTCATTTATATTTAATAACTAACTGGAGTTACTGGAGTGCACTTTTCTCCTGGTTTTGCAGAAGCCGGCAACCTCCCCCATTCTCCCCGTGACGAGCCAACACGTCGTGAGATCTCAACGTCCATCTGACGCGAACAATCCAATCCATCAAAATGTCGACCTAATGAAGGGTTATGCTGCACAATGAACTCACGCTAGTGGCTGCAAAGAAAAACGAGGATTGCTGCAGCTTAGTCATCGTCAGGATGAATACATGTAGAAAAATACACCCGCATAAGTTAAAGAAATGACCTAATCACTTAAGTTAAGTACCCCTTTACTTTTACTCAACATCTGCGTCGGTTAAAACTGGGTGACACGTAGACGCAGCTCGTCTGAATGCACCGAGACGCTGCTTTTAAGCTACGCGGCGGTGTAATTTATCACCTCGAAGAGGGAGACGCAGAACAAACCTCAGCTGTAGCCTGCAGCCAGCGGCCTGCTGCAACACGTGGAAATGGATCTGATTTTATAACTGTGAGCATTCGCACAATATGCACTCAAGTTATGCTCAAATATCCAATTACTGCTGGACATATTTTAGTTTGGAAGGATAATAAGCTTGTTCTTTCTCTTGTTCTTGCTTCATCCGTTTGGTTTGAAGCGTTTCTCTTGCGTCGAAGCATCTGTCGTGCAGCGTTTTGATTTGCGCAAACAAGATGGGACCCATGTAGATCTGACAGAGCTGCGCACTTGTTATTACTGGAACATGATTTGGCTCTTTTTTTTTTTTCCACTCTCAGCATTGCATCATTAAACTACAGTAAAAAGGTAGGAGGGTGGGGCGACCAGTTTGTCCTCCATCTTGAGAGCGTGAAAAAATTTTTTTACTTCCTGCTGCTGAAAGCCAAGATCAAGTCTCAACCTTTGGTCAAGTGTCGCTACACAAAAAAGCTCTACGGCAATTGGAAGCAAAGCAAACAAAAATGAGTGATGTTAAGCTTCTGCAAGCATTTGGCAGAGTGAACGATGAGTCAGGGTGAGGTGATAGATGGGAAAGCAGTTTCACAATCAGGAAAGTTTACATTGAGCTTGTTAGATGAGTCAGATTTAATAAATGAATGCTCTACTGAACAACTTCCACCGTTACCGCGTTTGCTTTGGCCGGGGAGTGTATTTCTCTTTCCTTGCAAAGCGATATGACTGTTCTTCGATAGGGTGTGAAAAGTCATACCGGTGTCACTCCCCCGCCTCTCTGAGATGAGGGATCCCAACCACAATAATCACCCAACACCCTCTTCCCATCCCATCAACAGCTCCACGCAAACGGTGTTCTCACCGCTGAGTATGTGGCCGATCTCTGACCCTCACGAACTCTGACATTGTTCAAACTTAATCTACCATTGTGGTCGAATTGTTTGTTGCGATGGAATCTGTCTGTGAAATAAACACGGATGGGAAAAGTTACGATGTGCTCGGAAATAAACGACTTCTGTTGCAGGAAATTCAATTCCAAAAACGCGTGTTTGCAATGCCGCGCTGATGCAAACGCGGATCGTTTATTGGATCTCTGAAGCCATCGCTGATATTCAAACTCTTAGGTAACAAGTCTTTTGACATGTGTTTGTGTGACAAACAACATAAAAAGAAAATCTAGTAGTCTGACATTTTACTTCTCCAAACAGAAATTAACAAAATAGCCTTGACACAGTACACCGTTGAATCTGAGATGGCTGGGAATTGTATAGTATTTTGCTCATGTGTGTGTGTGTACAAGAGAAAAGGCCTAAAGAGAGCCATGTTGAGACAGGAAAAAGCACTGGTGCACAAACATAAACAAACAAAACCCAAGCAAGTGGTAATTAAGTCCTCATTAGTCCTCGTTATAAGCAGGAATGCAGCGGAGCGGCAGACATCGCTGTCATTTCTGACCGAGCGTGGCCAAAGCCTAGCAGCTAGTGCGGACCCCTCGCTCCGAGCGACAGTGGGCGTTTACCCAGAAGCCCCCCTCTGTGTTTCCACCTCAGCTGGCACACACAGGGTGATGAGTGTTTGGGATCAATTTTTGTCGAGTTGGGGAGGGGAGGGAAAGAAAATAGAGGGCCCCTCGGCCGACAGATAACGGGGCTCGGTACATCGAGTTTGGCTCTCGGGCGGCGCAGAAAATGTGTGTTATCAAAGGGCAGCGTGAGGCGTGCAGCATGTGCTTCCCTGTAGTTTCAGGGAACGGGGACAGGTGGCTCGAGCGAAAGAGAGGGGCTCCGTCCAAGTTGGAGTTTGTTTAAAAGACTGAACCGGGGAGAAGTGAACAATCGGCAGGCATTAGAGAACCACCAGAGGAAAATCAGAGCGCAGCAGCGGAGGTGGAACATAAAGACACAATGATGGCAGCAGCAAAAAGAGATTAGGGGAGGCAGAAAGTGACGGACACAGCGAAAGGAGTCAACACAGGACAAGGAACAAGGGCTGCACTTAGTTATTTTCTTACACTCCCCCCCACTCAGTCTCATTTAGCTGCTCTGTAACTGCATACACCCGATCCCGACACATCAGCATAACATCCAATGGGCAAGTTGCACGCACACGCACACACACACACACACACACACACACACACACACACACACACACACACACACACGCCCAGGAGGTCATACCTGGCCTTAATACGTCGCAATCTGCAAACGCTCCACTCCTAGTTTGACTCATGAATTGAAAGGAAAAAAAAAAAAAAAAAAAAAAATCAACAAAAGCACTTTTGAATTGCAATTACATGCTTTTATAAATGTTACCATGTTTAATAAAAGCAAAAGTACCAAACCGCAGTTAAACTCGTTCACTATGATACATACGGGGAGCAGATAATCAAATATGTTCGATAGGGCACCGCTAACAAACAGCACTCTCGCTTATCTCGGCAACAAACTGATGGGGGGGGGGGGGGAGAGAGTCAAGCAAACCCATCTGCTTGCCTCGCCTGCAGACACACACTCACAGAGAGTCAGCTTGTACAGGGTTTGGTCTTTGGCACCTGTTGCATTTGTACAACAGAGCCTCAGCACCTGGGAAACCAGTTAACAACAGCGGTTTAAGAGCTCTCAGTGGCTCGGGCTGGGTCAACAATGCCCTCCCCCCCTTCCTTTTCACTACCTGAGCACACGCCCGTACGGGCACCCAGACACACAATTATGAAAAACCCCATGCACTTAATTCATGCACAAAAATCTCCTGCCCGAGTCATATATATATATATATATTTTTTTTTTTTCAAACGGACATGTATCAGTCACAGAGACTTGCATGGGCAACCGCTTATCACAATAAACTAAGCTTTCATTTGCATGGAGAGAATGCAGGTTGAAGTAAAAGGTCTATCTTTTAGATGCTGTGTAAACACCAGAAGTTTCCCCTCTTTTTAATGTTTTTTTTTTTTTAGACAAGCGAGGGAAAGTCTATTTAAGGATTTTAGTCATACTTTCCACTCACAATTTTATGTGGAAATTAGAAAAGTTTAAACACTTGCAATGAGGTTTACCCTCCCAGGTGTGATATGGCAGTTAGAAGTGGGAAATCTATCCAAAAAAAAAAAAAAAAAAACTCTACATGAATTATGACTTTGAGGTGTAAACAGATCTAGTCAGTCAGGGTCTGAGCCCTCCTCTATTATCCTCTGTACCACCATTCCCAGACACACCCTTCTTCTTCTTCTTCACACACACACACACACACACACACACACACACACACACACACACACACACACACACACACACGAAGACAAACTCGTGTGGCAACCTCGTTAAGACCTCAACTCATAAACAAACCTGGATTATATTACTTTTTTTTTTTTTTTTTTTTTTTTGCACAATCTTTTATTAGCTCTGCAGGGGTGTGTTTGTTTGAAGTCCTGCTCCACAAGTTTGAAATGTGGCAAATGTAATAAAGACGCATCACGTGGCAGTGCCAACCAGGCAAAACGTAAAAAGGTGCACGCATCCAAACACACCCACTGTAGCAGACAAATATGGATGCAAATAGGACACGCTCACACCCACACACAGACTAGGTTGAGTTATCATAAATTCATTCACCTTAAAGGAGTAGCTCAACCATTTAATAATGCACTTTAAAATAAATAAATAAAAAAATAAAAAAGTTGGGATGCTGTTCAGGGTCACATGCAGAGATATCCTGACTTTTAAACTGCGGTCAAGCTCATAAAAAAAAAGTCAATCCTACATATCCCATAATGCAACGTAATAGTAGCTTTCATAAGACGATATTAAGTTGTTTTTTTCTTTCACAGACCGAGTAGCACTCTTCATGATGAGTAAACTGAACCGCATGTCTTAAATTGGTGGAGTTCCCCTTTAAAGCATATTAAGAGAGGCTATGTCTTTGATACAGTGAGTGTGACTGGTTGTTGTTGTTGTTGTTGTTGTCTCGTTCCCTCACCTGGAAGATGAGCACTTTGAAGTGGTTCCTCTTCAGCAGGTGGCTGTGGTTGTTCTCCAGCTTCTTCACCTGGACCGCCTGTTTGTCCATGCGCTCCCTCACGTCCTTCAGGTGTCCGCTCACTTTGCGGGAGCGCTCCAGCAGCTTGCTGACGCTGTTCGATGTGCAGATGTGGGTCTTGGACAGCCGGGTCACGTCGCCCTGCACGACCCGCACGGCGCCCTCCAGGTCGGCCTGCCGCTGCTCCATCCGCTGCTGGTTGTCCTGCACCGACTGCAGCATGTTGACCAGCTTGTCCAGCAGCGCCACCACGGTAATGGCGCTCACCTGGCCGCGGTCGATGGGGCTGCCCGGCGCCACCGCGGTCGGGCTGGGGGGGCTTTTCAAGCCCATCCTGGAGAGGGTGCTGGTCGGGGTCGGGGAGGAAGGCGCGGACGACGGGCTGAAGCTCGGGATGAGGAGTTCCGCGTTTTCGGGCTGCTGCTGCTGCGGGAGGGTGTGGGTGCTGCCGGAGACGCTGCTGGGCTCGGTGCGGGACGGGTCTTCTTCCATGGCTCACAGGTGGTCGAGTGGCCCGCTTTTTTAAAGGGGGTATATTTCACCTAAAACGCAGATAGTTTGGTGGGAGTTTCACGGCCTCTCGGGTGCTGCCGTCCGTCGCTCCTGCTGAGAAGTAAAGGCAGGGAGTTTTACTTCTCGTAGTTGACTCGGGCCTCCACGCCTCTTTCTCTCTTTCCCTCTCCACACTCTCTCTCTCTCTCACACACACGTACAAACACGCTGTGATCTTTCAAAACACCTCCCCTGCAGGCGAAAGGGAGGGGCCCGGTTGCCGTGGACACCGCGCAGGCCTAGCCCTATTGACAGTACAGATGTAGAGTTGGTGTGTGTGTGTGTGTGTGTGTGTGTGTGCGCGCGTGTTTGTGCGTGCGTGCATGCTTCCTTGTATGCCTACTTGCTGTGTGTTTCCATGCGACTGCCATCCACTCCACTGGCTGCATTTGCAAAATATGTGTGAAGGCGACTTTTTGTAGCAGACTAATGAAGTGTGTGTGTGTGTGTGTGTGTGTGTGTGTGTGTGTGTGTTCTTGTTTGTGTGGGACTAAAAAAATAACAGTGCAATTCAACTATATCCCGGCCTATGTTTCTGAATTTCCACTGACATGCCAGAGACTGGGAAAATCTGTCTTCTTTAAACCAAAGTCATGTGTGTG
Source organism: Brachyistius frenatus (assembly GCF_029030835.1). Lineage (NCBI taxonomy): Eukaryota > Metazoa > Chordata > Actinopteri > Embiotocidae > Brachyistius > Brachyistius frenatus. The sequence goes on from NW_027210627.1 coordinate 2,413,681, forward strand.
TGTGTGTGTGTGTGTGTGTGCGCCTGTACTTCACATGTTAGTGTAACGTGTGTGTGTGTGTGTGTGTGTGTGTGTGTGTGTGTGTGTGTGTGTGTGTGTGTGTGTGCCCCCTCCCCTCCCTGCTCTTGTTTTCCAGCCCTGGCTCATGGCGTGGGGCACACAGACATGGAAATGTGGAAATCCCTGTTTCAACAATGAGCTCATCCGCGCCCTGGCACGCCGCCCCGGCCTCTCTCTCTCAATCTTTCTCTTTGTCGCCGTAAATCTTTCACTCAGAGTCACACAATCCCCTTTTTTTTTTTTTTTTTTTTTCAGTCTAGCGTGTTTTAAAATCAAATAAATACATGTGTGTTTACCAGGAATGCGTCAGTGTGTCGCAATAGGAGGGCCTGAATGTCTGTTTCATTTGCATAATGGCAGGAAAGCAAATGTGGTCTAAAGCGGGAGAGAACCTCTTGCATTAGAGCTGTGTGACAAAACATAGTTTTAAATCAGCATCTGCAAAACATTGAAAGTATTAAACCCTCCACCTGACTTTTATTGCGTTCTGCCAGCTCAGTGAAGGCTTGGTCATCCGCAGTCTCATTGAAGATTAATACAGAGTCGTCACTCCCCTAAACTGAGATTAGGTTTTATACAGCTACTTCCGGCAAACGCAGAGAAGCCACACCTTCGGTCAACACTAAAATATGTTGGTAGAGGCCACAGTCCTTCTCGGATCCACACCATGTTATCAGAAGCAGATACGTTTTAATTGTCTTGTTATTTTAAAAGCATTAGCTGCAGTGATTTGTTTGAAAGTTTTGCTTCCTTGAGATTTGCAGTAAATCTTACACGTCTGCCAATTCAAAGGAAAAGTTCCTACTTTTAAGGAATATGCAAATTCTCTCTGTGAGTAAGATGATTGATGCCACTTCAAGTCTGTTCTGTGACGATGAAGCAACAGCAGGAGAAAGTTAGCTTTGCTTAAGACAGAGTCTGGAAACAGGAGCTAACAGCTTGTCCAAAAGTGGCAAAATAGGCCAACCGACGCCTCTAAAGTTGATTCATTTAGCAGCACATTATAACATCAGTATTTATTAGTGTACTATTATTATCTAATTTGTTTGTTTTTGTCATATAGAACGAAGTATAACTATAGGCACTCGGTTTTGGTTCTCCCCTATGACGCCAATGTCCCTCACGGCTCTACAGTGGTGTGCTGGTTATCGGACGGACCGGGACAAACCCCGTCAGCCGCTCCATCACAGGGGCCGGCGGACCATCGAAAGAGTCCATTGGTCGACTCTCCCCGTGTGCCTGTCACTCCGGGTGCTCCTCCAGGTGGTCTGTTCCCAGAGGTTGAGGCCAGGTCAGACTTTCTTCCCCCAGGACGCCACTTCTGCTCCCCAACAACTGTTTGTGGTCTAAAGTTTAAGCCGGTGTGTGAATCCCAGAGAACTACTGGTGCCCCCGAGTGTGTAATGTGATATCAAATTTCATCGACTTTTTTTTTTCTCACTGTTGAACTTCACCGCCACGTAACTCGTTTTCAAAGATATACGGCATTTATTAGGCCACGTTCTCTGTTTCTTTAGCTTCTATTTTCATTTCGTGAATTTCCCTGTTTCCCATCTTTGCGCTAGGTTGAGCTCACTGGCTGCAGGCAGCTTCAAATTTGACAGCTAACTCTCCGCAACAATACGCGTATTTCCCAAAGTGTCTGTTCCTTTAAGGAAGATGATACCTTCATTCACATGACAGCCGCAGTTTGCCTTCTTTTCTGTTACAGCTCTGCCTTGTCGCCACCAGTGTAGTCAGAAGTCCCTCCTGACATCCAAGGCTAACACCTGTTTTTTTGAGGTTACTTGCTCAATAAGCTTCAAAGCTGTCAGAGTCGAGTGAAAGTGCGAGACACACACACACACACACTCGCCTCAAACAAAGCTCCTTCCTCCTATAAGTCGAAACCCCGGTGTTTCCAAACCCTTCTCTCTGTCACGGCCTCCCTTCGAGCGCACACGCTGCCGTCGACATTAAGAGTGCAGCCTCTCGTTCCGACCTCTTGAACTCTGACTCTTCCCACTTTCACCCTCGGGATAGAGTTGGATTGAACGACGCTCCCATCATGTCATTCTTCCAGCCGTCCCCGTCCTTTCCTTTGCTGTCCTTTTCCTCTGTTCCCCCTTTTTCTCCATGCCTCCCTTTCCCCCTTTTTTTTTTTGTCTTCCTCTTACTGTAACTTATCTTTTGCTTCCTTGAATTCCTTCCTCGTTCCTGATGGTCTGGTTCGTGCTCGACGATTTCCACAGAAGGTTGACTTTCCCTTGGCGATTTTATAACGACGCTTACTGTTCAGTAAAGGGCCCTTTACTTTACTTTCCTACAGTTGCATTTGATAGAATGTGCAACAAAAACAACTATGTCACGCACACCAGTGGCTGGAGAAGTGTTCGGAAGAGCCGGTGGATGGTCATCTTTACAAGAAATGGATGTGTTTGCCCATTGGAGGTTAATAAATGCAAGTACATGACCTAAGTAAAACAGTCACTTATCATATTTTCTTTTAATGGCAATACAATGTGTCAACTTGAGTTTGTAACTTTCTCGTTTTCCTAAATAAAGTCTCGATAATCGAATCTTGAACAGTGAAAAATACATCTCTTGAAACAGATAGTGGGTGAAACCGGTGCAGCAGAAACAACCATCATTATATTCCATCATTTCAACAAACATGCTGCTGCAAGTTGCATCAACTGAATGAGCTCCGTATCCAGCCAAACCCACCTGGAGTTGCTTCAAAACCTTCGGCGGGGGGGGGGGGGGTGTGGCGTTGCCGCAACCGTTGGCGTTTGGCATCGAGTCATCGTGGATGACTAACTTTCCCTGAGCGGTTGATGAACGAGCTCATTTGAATATGAAACCCACTCTCATGCAGTGGAGGATTATTTTGAAAAACCTTTGCATAAAACTATGCTAATTACGATCCTTTCTCTTTCTTCAGAGGCCACCTAACCAGTTTAAATTAATGTATTTTTACATCCAAAAAAAGCACAGGAGATAGTTTCACTTTGCACGGGCGGGAAAAGCTTCTCACCTGCGCGCATTGTTGTTTCCCTCTCTTTCTTCTTCCTCCACACGTCCTTGTCATTGTGAACCGCATTCACCTGTCAGCTAGGAACGATGGCGGCGTGGTCGCCCTCGTCCTCTTGTGTTGTTCCAGGACACGTGTTTGCTTAAGCGCAGACCTTCGATGTGGACACAAGAATGCAACTGAAACCCCTTGAGGCGGACTTCATGGGGACTCTGATGATGGTCTCACACGCAGACGGAGACATTATGCTCGACAGGCAAGGAGGAAATACTCCTGCGGAAGTTTGCTCTTACGTAACTGTCCGTGTACAGGTTGTTAGATGCACAGTATATTTAGTCCCATTTAAAGATGAAATATCTGTATTTTTGGAAAAGTCTGGCAATGGATCAAGCACAAAACCAAACACTGAGTCATCCACTTATAAGTACTGTGTGTTAATGCTAACTTTTAAAAAAAACGCAAAGTCCAACATTCACTCTTCTGTTTGCTCAGTTTTTGGACGCTACCAACTCCTGATGGAGATATCCAAATCTGTAAAATCCATCATGGTATTAACTCTTGACACTGGGTTTTATATCTTGCAGCTTTTGCTGCAAATCCATTCCAATTAATGGGAATGGATTTTGCAGGCTCAAAAACCAAAACAGGAAGCTAAAAGCATCTAAAAAGATCTAAAGATCTGTTGGTGGCAGTCAAGTCGTGCCAATAATTCTCTGTAGGTTCATTACTATGAGTGACCCAATGACTCATACGCCATCCTTCAATCTGCTGTTAATGTAACATAATGATTACCGCAGCTTTAAGATCCCGGGATTCAATACGAAGAAGAAATTGAAAGCTGGGCCAATTGGATAAGATTCATTTTATGCATTTTCTTTGACTGCTTTGTATCTCTGGTTAACACATTTAGAAAATACAATTACGCATGCATAGGGTTTATTGTTTGGAAACCACAATGGGGGTTTGATTGAAAAAAAAAAAAAAAAAAAACATTTCGGAGCTAATGTTTCACCTGCTTCCTCATACTTTATGGTTAGTTTCACTGGTTATGTGATATCTGCAAGAGACACAACAAGCAGGCTCCGCAATCAGTTTTTAAATGGGATCCCTAATGTTTGTGATTACCAACAACAGCCCCACACAGGTGGTCATACCTATGATGACACGACGGACGGATGCCCGGCAGTGTTTGATTTGTATAGCCAGCTCAGACTGGCTGTCTGGTCGCGCAGTGGGAAGGAAGAAAGCAATGGTACCCTTTTGTCGCTAAATCAAAGGCCCCCACAGAGGGGAAAATGGCATGCTGGGACCAAAACAGATGGCGATGGATCTTTAAATGACCCTTTTTCACAGACCAGCGTGTGTTAGACACACGCTCACTTAAAGGTGGCCTTGTACGTTTTCTAGAGGAGTGTATGTGCGTGTGCGCGCGTTTATGTTCTTTTGCGGTGTGTGTGATTTCTGGGACGCTATCAATTCTGGAGCTAATGGACCAATTTCCGAGGTGTTGAGCTTTACACACAGGCCCTCAGAAATGCCTTGTGTACGTGTGCTTGTTTGCTGGTGTGTGTGTATGTTTTCATGTGTACAGCACCATCAATTTTCAAACCAATGGGCTAACGCTTCCCATCAAGAGGAGTTCAGGTGCAGTTTGTTGATTGTAAAATCAATGCGAGGGCTCTGCTGGTCAGTCATTCAACTTGATGGTTCCCAAAGTGAGGGTTTCTGAAAGACAGACACGCGCCTCCTGGCAAAATGGTTTGATTTCGCTGTGGTTTAACACATCACTTCTCTTCACACTGGCGGTAATCTCCCAGGGATGATCTATTCAAAAGAGGGAATTTGATCATTTAGTGGTACGCGCATTATCTACATTTGCATGCCTTGCAAAACAAGCCAGCGCGTTCAAGCGTGCTGTCTAAAATAAGGAGCAGAGTTATGTTTCTCTAAGAAAGGTGCCAGATTCCAACGGTGAGTGCCTATCTCGGTCCGAGATTGGGAATGTGCATACGAGGTTTTATTTCCCGTGCGCTCGGTCGCGTGTTGAAAACGGAAACAGCCTTCGGTTGTGTCGAGTGTACTTTGTAATCACATTAAATTTGAAGTTGCGTCCAAGAAACAGCACCGGTACAGCGTGTTCCTCCTCCACAACCCCCGCTAAAGTGAAAGCAGCACAGAGGAGGAAACCAAACTAAGTGTAACAGGTCTTTTGCAAAGTTTGAAAGAGAAAGGAGGGTGGGGACAGGAGCCTTTTCGGAGCTCGTAGCAAGCGTAAACAAAGTAGTTGGTAATATTAAAGTATGAAACTTTAGACCGCACTCCACTGCGGTCGGGTTATGCGGATCGACGCCATTAGATGGCATTTTAGCCAAATGACGAACCTCCCTGAGTTTTTGTCTCGGTGTGTTTATTCTCTCGGTTTGTTTCTGCTTCTCCAGTTTGATCAGTTGATGGACTAAATAACTTATTAAATCTCTCCACTGTAGCTGCTCTGTGTCCTCGAACACACCGCAGCTTGCAGCATGCCTCATAACTCTGCATGACGAGAACTCAACTGCTCATTATCAAGCCCGCTGTTATTACAAGACAACATAAACATGAGCTAAAGACTGTTTTAATTGCGGTGTACTTCAGTAATAATGTTGACATTCACAGCCTGTAATTTACCATTACTGTTGCAAGTGTAGCAAAGCGAGCATTAGCATGGATTGGCATCAGCGTGCGGTCGTGCAAATACAGTGCGATTCCAAACGAAACGTAGTTAGATCAGCAGCATCGACCGACGTACGAGACGTCAGCAGATTTCATATTATTATGACGGGCACGATCAATAACAGCAGCAAACTGTCAAACTGTTTTTAAAAAAAATTTATTAGGAGTTTACAGCCTCGTTGACGCTGCGCGACATCTAGTTTTAAGTACCCGTGTGAGACTGAACATAAATGAAGCGCCCAGGAGTGTAAACTCAAAGTAAGTAAAAGTAATCACGGCGGGGATGACCTTATGGTTATCAGTGATAACGTTCACCACATTCCTCGGCCCTCAGATGGGAGCAAATACTCAGACGTTCACGGAAATTTCCTTCCTGCTCCTCCCTGGCCTCGATCCCACTGGATTTCAGCCGAACCCGGCAGGAGAAGACAGGAAACTGACAGGATTACTCTGACTGGGTCTCGCCGGGTGCAGACGCACACAGACGCGTGTACAAATAGCGCGTTGAGCTGCGGGGGGGGGACTGTAACTTTAGATTTTCTAATTTGGAGGAGGAAGGGGAGAGGAGGGAGAGGAAGGTGAAAGTGTGCACTGCGGGACGAGGCATTCTCCATCGGGGATGTCAGTTCTAAAAAAACCTGGCAGGAATTTTCTAATGGGTTTAAGGAGCTCCAGGGCTGCAGCGGCAGGTGAGAATATAAAGGAAATAGAGGCGCTATAATGTTGGATATCGTCTGCATACGCTGATACTGCGTAAACACTCGTATGTCTGTAGACAGTAATCACCGTCAGCCCCGAAGGCTTCATTTCCTGAATTTTCTGTGATAATTGCCAAAGCCTGGTTGTTAAGTGGTTAATTAAAAAAACAACAACAACAAAAAAAAACGAGGTATCTGCCCTTCAGAAAAATAAACACATACCTGCCCGGAAACGCCGACAGGTCCATTAGAAAGGCTGGGAACTTCATAAAAGTCTGAGGAAATGACCCGGGAGTGAACCTGGGCACGACTCCAAAATTATTAATGTCGTGGTGTTTCTCATTATAACGTGACTTTGATGTTCTTCATCCAGTTTGTAGCTGCTGGATGAAATCGTGAGCACTATGTGTGGTATAGTGCACCCTGTCCTCTCTTTAAGAGAACAGATAATACGTCGATTTACTCTGCGAACAGTGGCTGTTAGATGGTTTTATTAGCAGTGCTTGAAAAAAATGTTGTTTTGTTTAGTAAAAAAAACAACCTGCAATATCACATTGTACTTCTGCAAAAGTACATAAGTATCATTAAAACAATTAATGCATCAATAGGGAAAGTACTTATCATGCAGAATAGATTTTAGATTCTTATATGGCATTATTTTTGATATATTTACTGACACATTAATCTGTGGTAGCTAAAACTGTCAGGACTGTCACTTTCCGATTCCTAAACTCTCTTTATTGTATGTATTGACCAAACCTGCTCAGCTGAGGGAATTTTTATTTTTTTCTCGGTCTGACAAGAAATCCAATTAATTTTGAAGACACACTGTGAAACAAATCGAGACCACAATCGATGAAATAAAAATGCATTTTTCAGTGTTGAAATTTTAAATTACAAAGGCAAAAGCAGAGTGATTTGTGGTACCCACACTAACACAAATTTAATCAAACAATTTACTATTGTTGTATACCTAATGATATGCACATTTACATTTAATCGTTTCCCCAAAGTAATCACATCCAATTAGCAGAGATTCACATGGTGAGTCAAGACACTGGTTTGATCGAACATCAAACAATCATTTGTTAGAAACTGAAAGTCTTTAAGCCTCCTCTGTTAGCAGTGTTCAGATCAGAGTTAAGAATTTTAGGAATCGGTTAGGACCTTGATAGGAATTGTTAGGACTTTGTTAAAGAAATGTCGGGATCTGTTAGGACCTTGTTAGGATTCATGAGGACTTGTTTGGCAGCTGATCACTCGAAGTTAACGTGGGTTATTGTTGTATGCAGCATTCCTATAATGTTGGAAGAGAGTAGTTGCCTATTTATTCGGTAGTTTAATCTATAATGCATCAAATTTTTACAAATCGATCACGGTAAGTGAAATGTAGAGTAAAAGAAGGCTACGAGTAAACCTCAAATTGTGCTTGCATAAATGTACGTAGTTACATCCAAGAATTGAATAAACAGAAAGACTTCAGGCAAATGCCATTTTAAAAAGTCTGCAATCGTTTTTGATGGCTGGCTGAGTTCAATGTCGTCTCGAGACAGGAAATATACTGAGATCGTCTCATCATCAAGGAACACCGGTATCTGAAAATAAAAAAAATCCGTTGTCGGCAGGATTCGAACCTGCGCGGGGAGACCCCAATGGATTTCTAGTCCATCGCCTTAACCACTCGGCCACGACAACCGATATACAATATATGACATACGGACACACTAAGTCCGCGAACAATGCCTATGAGCTGGTAATGAAACCGTCAAGATATTCATGCCAGTTCCTCTTTCACTATGTTAGCAATAAAAGCAGCTGTGAACCAGAGTGCGGTGGGGCCCCGCTATGCCGTTATGGTGACAACAGCACCATCTAGTGGCGCTCAATATCCGACACTGCAACTATTCCCTATATCTAGTTGGGCATACTAACAGGTATTTAAGACCTTACTCTACTTTCTAACAAGCGCAACGACAGACTCCAGGACAATCTGGAGAAATGATTGATCTTGGTATTTTGCGCATAAATTGCACTTGGTCTCCATCAACCTGATGGGGTTGTGTAATGAGCCTATATGTACCAGGTCCTCACCTTGTGCTCTCAAATACAAATTCTGCTTAAGCAAAAGTAGACAATAGAGGCCTGAAGTATTAGCAGCAAAATGTAGTTAAAAGTGAAAGTACTGCTTTAGTCCCTCTGACTGATACTATATATAGACTATGGCAAAGGTTTTTTTTAATAGTGAAGCATCAGTTTAAACTACTTCCTGTTTTATATCCTGTTTTGGGACAGCAGATCAATCTGAGGGATAGTCAGACGGTTACTGGGAGAGAAAAGACAAAATAAATAATAATCGAAAAAAAGTTCCACAAATCTGTTCTAATCTTTGACTTTTGATGAGATATTTGGTCATTTGAACATTTCTTTGAAATAAAACCACGTGACGAGTTTAGAGGGAAAAATCACTATTTGGTGGAGCTGTCAAGGAATCAGACATCTGAAATGTGACCCTGACTACACTGCTTTTTGAAAGACGACAGGAGCCGTAGAAAATTGGAAACCACTGGTTTAATCCTTAACAATGTTGTACTTTAACATTTTTTCAAATCAATTGTGTGAAATCATCTTAAAAGAAAGTAAAGCTGGCAAATACATTAGTAAAACGTACACTATATCCTGCTGACATGTATCAGTGTAAGCAGAAAGTAGCACCAAATGGAAATATTCAAAAGTATAAGTACCTTAGATTTGTACTGAATTACAAAATGGACTTAGTTAAGACCTGCATGTGAGGTTATGAAAACAGTGCTGAAAATATTTTCAGTGTTGCAGATAATATTCAGATACCAGGGCAAAAGTAAGCATCACTGTAAAAAACACAATTAAAATCACATTTCTATACTGTAAATGTATTTTAAATCAATCTAAGTATGACTTGTGCATCAAAAGTAAAAGTACTCAATAAATAAAATGGCTCATGTTAGTGTTAAAGTGTTAAAATTATTGGGATTCATTTCCCGAGTCGCAGGTACTGTTGTAGTTTGTCAAAGTGGATGGAACCAAACTCACATACCCATACTGTAAAGATCATAAAACATCAACTTATTTTAAAGTAACTCATCAATAACTGCAATAGCTATGAAATATAATTGACTAAGAAGCATTAATCTAAACAGTGGGGTCCAAAAATCTAAATCGACCAGTGACAATGCTTCTATTTTGCATGTTTTTTTTAATTTAATAAAATAAATTTCAGCAGGAATGATAATATCAGCTTTACTATTTCAGTTAATAAAACGGAATCTCTAATAAAATGTGCATGAATTTCAGAATAAAGCGTTTGATCTGCCTCCGTTTGGCTATAAAGACGGCAGCGCTCGAGCTGCGTGAAGCTTGTTCGACCTGACGTTACCCCCAGTATGATCTGATAAGGAGTTTTGTCTCTTGTCAGGAACATTTGTCTTTCTGTGTCCTAACGTGCCTCCATAAATGTTCAGTGGGGGTCAGCTGAGGTGCTTTGGGTCCCTTCCTCTTCTGCAGCGCGAGTCCTTCTCTGCAAAGACGCAAACCAGAGAGTGGAGTGTGTCTCTGGAGGATTGAAGTGCTGCTTGTCCTCGGTCAGAGTGGGGTCGGATCAGAGCAGGTGTCCAACTCCAGACTTTAATATTCCCTCCACAATATTTCAGTGGGTTTGTTTCCATAAAACCTTCTGTCGCTGCCATAAATATCTAACTTTGATTCATCGGAACAACACAGTTTTATTTTTTCCATTTACTCCATTTTTGCTCGTAAGCCTGAGCCCACCTTGAGTGTTTTGACCTCGTTTCCCTTCCTGAGAAGTGGTTTAGACAATATTCGTCCTCCGAGACCACGACCAGACCGCTCTTTTGACAGGACTTCCTGATTGGGTTCTTAATTTATCAAATCTCTGATGAGGTTTTATTTATGCATCTCTCATCGAACAAAGCTTGATGTATTGATTTCCTGATGGTGTCCTCACTTTTGGTCTGTCCTCTTTGTGCTTTGGATACAACTTAGAAATCTTCAGTCCATGTTCCCAACTACCATAACTTAGTCGGTGGTGTTCTGCTGAAGTCGTATTTATAACAGGTAGCTGCAATTTGAACGAATCGAACAAACCTCTGATGACTTGATCAAATCCACCTGTGTCACCCGAACGCCGTTTCAGTGGAAGGCAAGGAAGTCCGATGTTTTGTACAAAGGAGTTAACGTGATGCTGCAAATTAGCTTCAATTCGATTTTTGAACTAGAAATAGTGCAGAATCTGAAATATTTACCACTTCTCGTATTTTAAAATGATTCTAAATCGTCAAATTTTTCGGACTATTTCGAGGTTTACATGTAAAAAAAACAAAAACTACAGATTTCTGATGTGGTCTCAGACTTTTAGACACCATTAGGTATATTGTAATTTATTACTCTTTGAAATAAGTAGTTGAATAAAGGTTCTTTACTCAATTGCACAACTGAAAAAGCAAAAATAATCGTAAACTAGATTGTTGGTTTCTAAGTAGCACAAAATGAACTCGGCGTATACTCATGTGAAAGAATTACAACCACTTGCATGATGTTGGTGCCCCCGATGACGTCACGTCCACCGTCGCCGTCAAATCGCACGATTAAACAACATGATCGGAGTGAGCATTACCTCCGCTCACAAACGCAGACAGACACGGGCGCGTTACATTTCGTGATATAAATTATTTATTTACATTTACAGAAAAATGACCCCATCAAGACAACGTAGTAATAACTATTGGAAATAGAACCCAAGATACAGTAGCTGACGTCACCGTCACGACCGAACGGAGAGCTCTATAATAACATTGTGCCCTCTGTCAAAGGTCTCCTATAACACAAGGTGCAAAGGCATCACGTGTAGCCCCCGAAACACCCCGCCCCCCCTCCCCCGCCCGCCTCCCAGACCGACACCGCACCTCGTTTAAAGACCGCTACCCTGCTTTGCACTAACCCAGGTTTGCTTGTAACCCCCCCCCCCCCCCCCCCATCTACAAACAACAGACACCGGCTAGCCTGCCTCTACCAAAGCGCACACGTCTAATACACATCCACACGCGCGCGCGCACGCACACATTCAGTATCCTCAGTCCCTCCCTTACCCCCCCCCCCCCCCCCCCCCCCCCTCCCACCAGGACCTTATGGATTTTCAGAAAAGCCATTCAGAAAAAAGGTGCAAGGACACACATCGGCAACTGGAGGACGACGGGGAGGGGTTGGGGGGGGGGTGGGATGGAGGGGTTGGTTACCGATGACGACATTACCCCCCCCCCCCCCCTCTGAACGTGCGAGTTCTTGTCTCTGGTTTGCCACCGTCCTCCGCGGGCGTTTCTATGAGTTCATACTGGGAGAGAGGGGGCGAGGAGTGAGGGGAAGCAGATGCTAAATTTTCAGGGTTATTGGCCTACAAAGGGAGGGGGAGGAGGGAGAGGAGGAGGAGGAGGGAGGGGGCGGATGGACATCGGGACATCTAACGCCACAGCGCTCAGCAACGTGGACGTGGGGGGGTGGGGGGGGGGTGGGGGGACAGTCTGTCCGGTGTTGTCCGGGCTCAGATGAGTCGAGTTGAGGCGCGCATGGTGTTCTCTGAACTGAAGTGGACATTGTTCTGCTTCTGCCGGTTGATCCTGTTGGTCCGTGGGCACTTCCTGTACAGAGATGGAGGGGAGGGAGGGACACAAGAAGATTTATTAATCTATATATATTTCTATATATATAATGATATACGTCACTCGTGGCTCCAAAAAAAAAAAAAAAAAAAAAAGACGACAACGACTGAAATGAAAAACCCGCGGCTCTCAAACCAACGACGATGTCACGGTGGACTTCTCCAATTAGTTTGTTCTTAAGAGTTTAAGACTTTTTAAATAGTCATTCAAAAAAAATGAATCGTAGGCTTAATTTAAAATAGCACTTTAAAAAAAGTCTTCCCCTTTGGTTCATGTAACGTGCATTTTTTTTTTTTTTTTCCCCTCAAACCTTTCACATCTTTGGGAGAAACAACGACAGAGAAGTCAGAACATTTTGAGCCGAACGAAACACGACGGCGAGACAACAGTTTTGCAGATTAAAGAGTGGCGCTCTCAGTACTCTGAAATTACATCTTAGATTTGGGGTGTTGATTTTCAGTCAAATACATTACATTTTAATAAAACGTAATTTCACATAACACAGATGTATATATTTGGGCCCCGGCCCTCCATCCGGATACATCTTTGGCCCGTCATAGGAACCCCCTGGTTTTGAGACCCGAACGAACACATTGTTGGTGTTTTTTTTTTTTTCTTCTTCTCAGTTCTTTGTGTATAATAGCAGCAGGATAAAATATAGAATAATGTGGCGGCAACGCAGGTCTTTTGCAGGGAAATCCTTTTCGATTAGACCTTTTCTAAGATGCGGCAGAATGTCAGACACAGGAGGCGAAGCGCAGAGACGATCTTTTCCACCACCACCTGTTTGTCCTTCAACGAAATGGTCAATCTTTACAATACCGAGAAATCGCACAGAACTTCAGCAACATTCATAAAACACAAAACACGGGCTGCAGAGATGCAGCACGAACCACTGAAATGTAAGTCTGTGTCGGGTCACTGTAACGAGTGTTGTATAATGAACTTCTACAAGGCCGAGGTGTGTTCTTTTTCTTTTTCGCGTGTGTTAAATGGATATCTCTGAGCCGCAGGACACTTCAGTGCTACTGTAGCTGTGTTATAAATTCTCTTTTCGCTTCTTTATCTTCTCTCCTTACCCTCTCACCCGGCCCCTTTACAACCGCTCGCTCCCTCATTTTGTCCTCTCCTCCTCTTCCTCCTCCTCCTCCTCCTCCTCCTCCTTTGTTCGGCGGAGTAGTTTTGTCTCGGCCGAAAACTCTTTTAAAAAAAATCTTTTATTAAATGTCATAAATTGCTTAGGTCAGCCAGAGGCAGGCGAGCCGCGAGCTACACAGTACGCGCGCGCGCGTGCGTGCGTGTGTGTGTGTGTGTGTTTTTTATTGTTAATACAATTTTTTTTAAGAAAAGCCTGGTTGAAACCCAAGTGTGTACGCTTGCCTACGCGGATATCTCTGTGTATCTGCGCTTGTACGCACACGCTGCATGTTTTCAGATGTGTGCGTGTGTGTGCGTGTGTGTGTGTGTGTGTGTGTGTGTGTGTGTGTGCGCCCTCGGGGAAAGTGACAGCACTTTCTCTCCATGGTGAAAAAGCTAGGTGACCTTTCTGCCGGTTTCCTCCAGGCTCAGACTCCCAAACACACACACACACACACAACATGGGAAAATATTGCTCCCAGTCTCATTAGTAGGCTATGTTAGTGTATGTGTGTGTGTGTGTGTGTGTGTGTGTTAGTGTTAGTGTGTGTGTGTGCGTGCGCGTGTGTGTGATAGGGCATGACTCACCTGGTAATGCAGAGCACCACCACACAGATGATGACCACCTGGAGCGCTCCGATGATCGAGGCGATGAGGACGTAGTGCAGTTTGCCCGAGCCGGGCACCACATAGAGCACGTTGTACTCTTTGATGTCACACTGGGGGCCCCGAAAACCCGAGTGACAGCTGAGATCACGCGCACACGAGTGGGGAGAAAAAGAGAGAGAGAGAGAGAAAAAAAAAATTTCTTAGCACTATGCGACAGGTTAATTATTTCCACATTTCTAATTGAAACGTCAGGTCGTGTTTGATAAAGACATTGGGGCGGAGCGCTGCGTTTCTCCGACAGCGTGGTGACTACTTCTGCTTTGCTGTGACCGTTTTTAGACGAACATGACTGATGGGGCTTGCGGCGGAATAAAAAAAAAAAAAAAAAAAAAAAAAAACCATGTAAGGAGTGTGAGTGTGTCTGTGGCAGGAAATGTGTAATTGTGTCTTGCGCTCTGGGCGCCCGGCCGCACTAATGCAGGAATTATAGATGCGAGTTAAGTTGTTAACAGCGTTGCAAGAGAAACCCGCTCGACACCGCAGGCCGTTCCGGGCCGTGATTGGTCGGTTTGGGCTGCTCGAGTTTTCTCCTGCAAGACGGTGACATCAGGAGACGAGTTAGCAGTGAAGATAAGAAGGAGATAAAGGAACGTAAAGAAGCGTTCCCGCCGGGACCGTGGAGCCACATCTCCACTGACGGTACCGGCTCGAATCCGCTCGACTCCGCTCGCTTTTGGTATCGGGCACCGTTCTGAATTTTGTTTCGTTACTACGGCGACCCCGCACAAAATCACTTCAACAAAAATCACCTTTCGCTCCTACAGTAGGACATTTACGCGGGCAAAACGTGCTGCTGAAGCTCAGCGCGGGCTCCGTGCCTCTGACGCAGGACCTCGGTCGTGTTCGTCCCAACACCTCAGCGGGCGAGCTCTACTCCGAACTCTGGAGGGAGTTGGACACCAGGACGGCTTCGCCGGAGCGCTCGCCGGGCGCGAACCGTCAGAATGTTTGAGGAGACTTCGATCTACCTGCAAACAAACTGCTCCAATCAAGAAGGCGATGGGACACAAAACGTGTTTTCACGTTTCGTTTTTGGTGTCGGCTGGGGTCGCCCGGAACCCCCCCGGACGGGGGAGATACCGACCACCAACCAACCAACCAACCATCCGCGGACGGCAGACAACCGAAACAAAACAAACCAAAAAAAAGCGCGTAGAGTCGAGCCGCGTTTGTTCTTTTCAGCGGGGGAAAAAAAAAAAGTATTATCGCGTGACGCGGTCTGAACCGTGTGCGACGCGTCCATCTTGTGTTGCTGTCGGTGGGTGAGATCCAACGCGGATCAAAACCACTGCAGACAGACGGCTGTGGCGGAACGGTTATCGACACCTCGCGTCAGGTATGAATACAACGTTTTTGGCACCCAAACACGAGGTTTTCCGTTTCGTCACGTCGGAATTAACAGAAAATAGTAAAAAAAAAAAAAAAAAAAAAAATCGATGACTGCGATTTGGCAACGGAGCCATCAATAATTCAGATGTGTTTTTGGAAGAAGCCTCAAATTGCAGTGGAAGCTGGTGTTTTCATATTTTCCTAGTTTAGCGTGGACGCAATCTGAGAGTGTGCGCACACTCGTGTACGCACGCGCGCACACACGCACACACACGCACACACACACACACACACACACACACACACACACACACACAGAAAGAGAGACTAATGGAGATGATCTTTGTCCTCAGAGACGAGCTAAAACGGTCCCCCTTTTAATCTCTCTCTCTCTCTCTCTCCCCCTTTACCTGCACTTCCTGTCTCTGGGGAGGTTGTTACCCACCAACACCTGCTTGCACACGCGTGCGCGCGCACACACACACACACACACACACACACACACACACACACACACACACACACACACACACACACACACACACACACACTCTCCTTCACATTCCTTTTGACCTGACTGTGTGAGATGAACATTGCAACCTTGTTCTGTTTGGGGGTTGTGCTATGTTTCTAAACACACACATGTAGAGACACACACACACACACACACACACACACACACACACACACACACACACACACACACACACACACACACACACACACACACACACACACACACACACACACACATTAGAAAACAGCCTCACACCGACATACAGCCTGCAGGGGGCAGCAGAGTCCCTTCACAGCGCCTGTCTGATCAGCACTGCTCTGTATGCAAGCAGACCATCTGCTGGGCGAGCTGGGACCATCCAGAGAGGAGAGAGAGAGATAGGAGGAGTGAGAGACACCAGGACCCCCTGGCTGATGCTGCTGCACTATCAGGCTGTACAAAGATGGCAGACCTGAGCAGCACATATCGCTGTGTGTGTGTGTGTGTGTGTGTGTGTGTGTGTGTGTGTGTGTGTGGGTGGTAGGTTTTAATATCATTCCTCACGGTGCCTTTATGTAAATGCGTGTCTATGCAGCCTGCGTTCCAGCGTATTCACAGTCACAATGTGTGTGCGCTTTCCATACTGTCGTTCGCACCTGTGCGGCTGCTCCTCAGTGAGTATGTAGCTGTGTGTGTGAAAATGTGCGTGTGTGAAGTGTCAGGTTGTTGCGTTTTTGTGCATTTCTGTATTTATAAGGACTAAATCTGATAAAAAAAAAAAAAAAAAATCCTTACAAGGACATTTGAAGCTCCTTCTTTCCTCATAGGATTAAAATCTTATGAAGTTATTGGCTTCATATTGAAAGCTCCAGCAGACACAAAGAAACATTCTTTTAGCCCTTAAATTCTGAACGCTCCATGACGGCCATCGACTAGACATTAACTTTCACACTTAAAATGAGTTTGAATGAAAAAAACTAGAGCCTGATATATCAGCCAGACAATTTTATTGGCCAATATTCAGATATCAAAGAAACTATATTATGTCAGGGTGTATTTTGGCAAGAGTCAATATGAAATGTTTATTGTGCAGAATAAGACGCTTGGGGTAAATGAAAAATTGAAAACATTTTTTTTTTTTAATTGTTATCTATAGTGAGCAAAGTCCCTTTGGAGTTTACTGTGTTATTACGGCGATGTCAGTGTGTACAATAAACTCTAAAATGTACTGCTTTGATTCCATGTATTGTAACAGTCACAACTGTTAAAATGGTTTGATAACCACATGTGACGGCTCATTGTTAAACGTGTTTATACATGAAGGGCAATCAAAACGTTCAGAGACCGCTCCTGTTGTCGCTAACAGAGTATGACGGGAAGCTACAACCTCCGTGAGCAAGAATTCCAAGTTACATCGCAGCAATAACAGAACATTGCCTCAAACATACATAAATCATTCAAATTAATCACGCTCCGACTAGTAGAGGTGTTAGAATCCGCATCAAAAAAAAAAAAATTAACATTTAATGTGAAACGTTGAAGCGGCGGAGCCAGCGAATCACTCCGGGTTTTATCTATAATTGAATAGGAGTGATTCTTTGCGGTATCTATGATCAACAGCTGCTCTTAAGTTTTCTGCTCGAGTTCATCAAAGCCCTTCAGCCATCCGAAGGCAACGGGACAGATCCTGCACGTTGATAAATCTGCACTCTCCGATTGGGGCGGAGCGACACCAGGGCGCGGAGGTCACTTACGCGCCACTGTCCGCTGCGCTCGCCTCTGTTACGTCACATGTAAACGGCGGCAGGCGCGCTCGCTGCCGCACGCAATCAGACTGGTCTGAGGCGGTCGGGTTTACAGCGGCTCGTGAACGCAGCTCGCTCTCTTTTTTTTTTTTTTTTTTTTTTTTGTCCCGTTTTATTCTTGTGGTGCGTCGAAGCAAACACGGTTTAACGATTCGACCATTTATGACATAAGATGCGGGGGAGTTAAAGAGAGGAGAGGAACAGCGTCGTATAACTGGTAATTGATTCGGTCACCGAAGCGACTTCATCAACGGTTTCTATCCTCCTCGTACAAATTCAATTAAACCGCCACATCTGCAGATTTGTGTTGCTTTGTGTTGAAGTTGTGCCTCTCGCCAGACAACAATATGTAACCCTGCAGACGTGTCTTCCTACTCGTGGTGCTGTTGTTGTTACATTTCTGTGCGAATGGGACAGCTGTGTCAGAGCAGTGACACATGGGCAGAGTCTGTATCTGTTAATCAGCACACCTCCCGATTCTGTATATCTTCCAATTGATCAAATCCTTTTCCTTCTTTTGGAACTGTTTTTGCCTTCGTACGATGGGTGCAGCAGAACGAGGACAATGCAGAACAATCCAGCTGTCTAACCGCGGGCTCACCGCTGATGGCATTTGTGCCCAAGTGGTGTCGGTGGCCTCTGATCTCTGGGGAAGAAGACACGGAGAGCAAAATAGACTTGTTTAGCGCTACCAGCTAGCCAGTCCATGCGGACATCTTTCTCCATCTTCCATCGGACATCTGCTCTAATGGCGGTTTAGTAAAACTCCCAAATGTCCGCCCGTTATTCAATGACATTGACGACACGCTATTATGTGACTGGCTTCTTGATCAATCACAGTTTGGAAGTGACATGGCTATAGCCTCATTTGATTGGTTAATCATTGAATTTTTTTATTTTTTTTTACCAAAGAAAGCAAACTCCACGTGGCTTCACCCCCCAATGCGCGTACATCAGCGGAAAAAAGCACTACAATACGACGTTTCACCAAACATTTACCCGACGGGACGTTTGGAAAGACACGGCGTCACTCAAATACAAATGGAGCGCTACGGAGGAGAGACGGCAGAAACGGCACCGAGGAATTACGCAACTGTTCAAGTGTTTTATTAAAATGGACACCACAGTGTGAGAATAACGAGGACGCCTGACTTCCCTCGGCCTCCGGGAGAAAAACGCACACGCCCCCTTTTCCACTTTGTGCTGCTCCACATATGTGGACCACAACAGGAGGTGTGATCGGAGACGGAGCCTCGCATATTGCAGAACAGGGCCTCGGATCAAAACACACGGGGAAGGAAACACACCAGCGTCCTCATTAAGCTGTGAGAAATCCAACGTGGGATTAATCCGAAGCAGTGCAGCATATTTGACTGGTCAACAGCCCGGCCCACCGCTACAGCAGGAGGGATCGCAAACACTTCCCCCTCTCAGCACACTGGCTCATATTCAGTCCAAATAAACAAGCCTGATTAAAAAAAAGAAAAAAAAATGGGCTCTGGCACTTGCCTAGCAATTGCTAAATTTTACAGCTGATTAGCTGCCTTACATTACAAGCTCTCCTTCAGTGTGTGCTGATGAGACAGAGGGGATCAACTAATATGTGGTGAAAAGACAGAATCAGTCTCAGTTCTCTTGCTTTATGCTCAGGTTGTCAGAATTACACTGCAAAAAATAAAAAAAAATAAAAAAAAATAGTTTGATTGATTGCTACATAAGATTACATGCACCGCCCATAATAGCTATTATAAATATAACATTATTGATTTCTAGCAATTTAAGTCGATTGAGTTCATTTTAAAAGTCCCAATTCCCTGTATTATTTAAAATTGTATTACATTTAAGAAGCAGTGTTTGGTTAGTTCACTTCTTACTTTTTACCAGAGTTTTGAGCATTCATTCGGACATAATTACTCTTCCAACTTTAGCGACCGAATTTAAAATTTCCAGTCGATACGCGCAGGAGACTGTTTTGAAGTAATTTGCCTTGTCATCCAGCAGACAGCACTCTCGCAAATGTGTAGCCCCCTTTTTCACCCTATATGATCATTAGTTGTTGATCAGACGAAGGTAAAATGGAGGACCCGAGCGAGCGAAGCCGCGCAGAGCGGACGAACGCCACGCTGAAACGTCCGAGAAGCAGTGTGTGGAAGTATTTTGGGTTCTGCACCGTGGAAGTAACTGACAAAGATATTGCTGTTTGTTGAAGTCGCCACCCAACATCAGGTGCACAGCCTCGTCTGAATGCCTATTATACAGACTTGGCTTTAGGAGGCTTTGACTGTCACCATATGACGGAAAAGTGCGGTAGAAAGGTATTACTGTGATGCAAATGACAAAAACCCGACTGCTGGAAACGCGGCGTGGAGGTTCGAATTAATTCGAGAAAAAAAACAACCCTGCATGTCATTAGATATTCGTTCAAATGTAATGTTTGGGAAAAAAAAAAAGGGACAGGCCTACTTCTTAGTGGGAAATGAAGACATTTTCTTAAAATTTTAAAAAAAGGGCGTTCTGAAAGCGTCAGCGCTTACGATGCAAACCATTTGGTGTGACTGCAATGACCTCAGGTAAACTCTGGTTGGAGAATGCGCCTGCTCCTCACCTTGTAATATCAGTATACAATATCAGTATCATTTTCTATATTTCCGCTCCCCTCTAGTCCTCATAAATAAAGCAATACTATCAGTGTGTGTGTGTGTGTGTGTGTGTGTGTGTGTGTGTGTGTGTGTGTGTGTGGTGTACCTGCAGGAGGGTTGGGCCAGGATACTGGGGAACTGACAATCCCCGTGGACGCAGTAGTTTTTGTAGTGATCTGGACAGGGGATGTACAGGCCGCGGGCCAGTCCGTTCCTCGGGTCCTCTTTTTCCTCTACTGCACACACACACACACACACACACACACACACACACACACACACACACACACACACACACACACACACACACACACACACACACACACACACACACACACACACACACACACACACACACACACACACACACAAACCCGTAAATGCACACGCTTCGTGACCACCTGTGCACATGCATTACTGAAAGCCACTGTCGGAAAGACATCCACTTTAAGAGGAGAGGACGAGATGAATAATAAAAATGATGGTAGAGCGAGAGCACAGCCTGAGAGCAGTTCTGATTCAGCTTTGAGTGACAGCTCATGTTATTCGCTAATCCTCCGCCGCTGCGGAGACACTCACCCGTGAGGTCGGTCCGCGCGAAGTGTCCATCTCCGCCTTTGTTCCCCGTGACGATGTCGCCTGGAAAGGTCAGAGACACGTTAAAAGCTGTTCCCGGGTCAGTACGACCTCTCCTGTTCCCCCGACCCCCCTCCCCGCCCCAATTATGGGTTACGTGGTGGAACTGACGCAGGCGGAGTCGGGGTCGAACGTGAATTACCATCTTCCACAAAGGCTCCATGCATGCACTTGTGCACATCTTTGTGCTTAATGCCTATAAAATGTGAACCGTTCCCTTCAAAAGTCAGAAGCTGTCTCCCCCTCATGCATTATACCGAACAAAGGGAACAAAGATCAGAGGGAATAATGCATTTCTGCTCACCTTATCGACGCCGCATTGAATTACTCTTTTCACAATGACCAGACAAAATCTCCCTCAAATCGTTATCTTTTTATTGCATTTGATTATTATTATTTATTTATTTTAAACTGACCTAAACTGAGACTAAAAGATGTTCCCAGGTTTATGATGCATGAAATGTGAAACTTTGGATTTTTTTTTTTTTTATCTCTTCTTTTTCTCCTTAGCTTTTTTTTTTTTTTTTTTTTTTTTTTTAGCAATCTATTTGCTTGTACAACACCAGAGGCACAATAAAAGAGGAGCAAGAATGAAGCTTTTTGATGGGGGTCAGAGGCTAAAGCCTTGCATGTATGCCATTCCACTTAAGAAACATCCAACAAGAAAGTTAGTTAGTTCGGAGCGCTTTGGAGCAGGAAGTGACCATATTTGGACAAGCTTGTGGACGGGAGGGGGGTGGATCTGACTCAATATGATCGGAAACCCGACGACAATATGTCCCGCCCACCGGTAGCTATAGCCTGACTGTACCACAGGCCTGTCAATCAAACAGACACGCACCCCCCCACCCCCAAAACACAGGGTTTTTTTAGGCTTATTTTCTATTTTAATGACGGGATTATATTAAGATGGACCACCAGAAAACTAATAAGAAGTACAGACTTTAGCTAGCAACACCGAGATAACTCGTGGAGAACTTTTATTGATTTGAGATTTTATGAGACGAGTTGAATGGCAGTCTATGGAGCCGGAGGCATTTTGGAGCAAACCTCTAGTGGCACTCTGTGGCATTGCAGTTTAAGGCACTTCTGCAGCTACGTCCACTTTTATATATCAAGTCTGTGGTTTTGATGAGCTACTGTAATGTCAAAGTGTTTCAGACTAGTATGTAAAGTGACACATAAACCAGCAGTGTAGATGCCAAGGTGTCACTCCGAGTCCCGGCTGGCGTTCACTTCATTTTTTTTTCCACAGATCTAAATCCCTCAGCTTCATGACATTTGTCTCTCTCTTTCTACTTTCCCTGATTGAAACAGAATGTGCGGAAGCGTGATCAAATCGATGAGGGCGGTCTGACCCACAGGGTGTGACATGGGGGAATACAGCTTTCCATTTGTGTTGCAGGGGCTAGTTAGCCCCAATCGCTTTACCCCCCAGTACTTCTAAAAGAGACCCGTTCGTCCCCTGGAGCCGGTCAGACGCTGTTAAAATGTACTCTCGCACTATAAAGGCGACAAACAAGTGCGATTTGCCCCTGAATTTGCGACCGTGGATAAATCTCTGCTCCATTTTTCACCTGATGACAGATCAGCCAGATCTCACAGCCAAATGAATCAAATTAAATGAATTTGCAGGTGGAACAGATCTTGAATAATATGAAACAAAAACACATTCAAAAGAAGAATTCTTATGTGCCTTTTTTTTTTTTTTTTTTTCTCGAACATGGATTAGCAATATGACTCAGTTTGGGGATTTAAGCGCATAGATTAATAATAATAAAAAAAAAAACTTTATCCCTGGAAACGCGGCACCAAAATAAATGATAGTACACTACAAAGGGGGAGGATTACCATTCAGTGAAATTATCAATATACGCAGCAGCGGGGGTCAATGTGGGGTTTTTAAGGATTATCTTTGCGTGCCGCTCCGAAATATGATTGAGTAAAACTTTCTGAAATTATGAAATGTGTCCGGAGCTGCAGCTGGAGGCCGATACAGAATCACGCTGTCTGCGTTTAGCTCGGCAAGATCCCTCGTTTTGCCCGCTTGTCCTCACTTGAACGTGAAGTGAACACCTGCTCAGGTGGACTGATTGACGGCTTCCGCTGTGTTTTCGGGAAGGTGTTTGTTGTGCCTTTTTACAGTCAGCGTGTGTGTGTGTGTTGGTGTGTGTGTGTGTGTGTGTGTGTGTGTGTGTGTGTGTGTGTGTGTGTGTGTGTGTGTGTGTGTGTGAGAGAGTCTGACCTTGACAGTGGCCCAGGTACTTGACCTCAATGCGCTCCTGCTTCTGACAGGATGCCTCCTTCACCTGGCAGGGGTTGTCATAGGAACGGCCGTCTGAGGCGCACACCGGGTTGAAGCTGATGTGGGAGCAGTCGATGTTGCAAACACACCTGACGAAACAAGAAATCACGTTCAAAAAAAATTCTTCCTGGCATTTAGTGTTGCATTAATGTTGTTAGAAAGCATCTCTGTTCCAGAGAGATTAATGTGTGTGTTTGACTGGAAGAGACACAGACTGAAATTTGTTCAGGGATTAAAGTGAGACAGGACCCCCCCCCCTCCCTCCGACTCCCCCTCCCCTCCCAAAAAAAGAAAAAAAAGAAAAAAAAAACAGCACAGTTTGCACTCAGTCAGAATGTTGGACCGTGCTTAGTAATCCTGTTCAAACTGGGTTTTGGTTCATTCAATTTGACACAATAGCAAATGGATTTAACTTTTGCAGAAAGAGACGGGCTGTACCGAGGGCTTGATTGACAAATGATGTACTGCTGCAATGGCAGGAAGCAATTAATAATGAAAGAACTGTAGATAACAAAGCTGTACATTTTTGTGTTACCAAGAAAATAGCGCACACACACACACACACACACACACACACACACACACACACACACACACACACACACACACACACACACACACACACACACACACACACACACACACACACACACACACAAAACATCATTCAAGTCGTCAGACATGAAATGAATTTTAGATAAGTTTGAAAATAGCCTGAATGGAAAATAATAGCACTAAGCTAATGCTATCACAGTGCACGGCAAAATAGCTTGTTTCTGGTATTACATCGTGTCTTTATGATGTCCTTCAACAAAACCAACACAGCTGAGGAATTCAAGAAATTACCTCTCCAAAGCAACGAGCATGTCTGGTGTATTACTGTCCAACCCGGTATCACGGCAAAGTGTGAAATAGACACGCCCGGTCCGGTACAGCAAAACGCGAGATAGCCAGCGTAGCTATTTAACATTTTGCTGTCGTGGACCGGGCGTGTCTATTTCACGCTTTGCTGACAACAGATACTTTCTTTAACAGTAAGTTGTTATATTTTAAAGTTTGCAAATGCTTTTCGAGATCACCGAGTTGAAGTCCAATTAAAAGCGAGTAGTTTTGCCCTAATAACCGCTTACATCCGTAACCCTTTTAAATTAGTCAGGTTTAGTTTTTAGTCCGTGTGATGAATCTGTAACTTCTTTCTGTCGCGCTGATGTGTTTTCGCGTCACGCTGCAATGCATTCATTTCTCTGGGAATCAGACACGCGTGACATCTGCATAAATAACAAGGCGAGCGAGAGGCCGCGTACACACCTGCGTGCCTGCGTGTGCGTGTCCTGGCATACTGTAAGTGTGACCCTTTAAGTTTGTGGCAGGCCCGATCAGCAGAAATTACACCCAGATTGCATTCCCCAGACAGTTGCTGCTGAGTAGCGCTGAACGCGAGATGCTGTAATTATAAATCTGTCATTATTCTCCCAGTCTTTTCATTTTCCCCCTGGTGCCAGTTCTCTCGGTAAAGCACAGGCATTCAGCTGTCTTACAGCTGCATTTGCATACACGCCTACATGGACACCCACACACACACACACACACACACACACAAAACACACACACACACACGCGCGCACACACACGTACACAACTTCACAATCAGCCCTGATGATTTGTACTGCTGACATTGATGTTGATTGAAATGCCGCGCAGCAAAGCGTGGCCGCGCTCCACCACTGTTGTAATGATGGATCAGCAAAGTAAGAATGATGTGAAGAAAGGCTTCGTTATGCATCAGAGGGGACACAGTTGTGTGAAGGCTGGCAATATCCAAAATCCCATGAGACACTGAAGGTGAGCTGCCACGGCTGTGAATGACCTGTCGCTGCTGAGGCTTACACAATGAGGACGGCTGCACAGTGATTTAAAATATCATTTCACTCCAATGACAAGAATGTTTTTTGTTTTGTTTTGTTTTTTTTTGCTTCCAATTAGGAGGGTACCGATGACAAGAAACTACGTCGATGCGCGGACCCGACACAAAGTCGTTGTGACATTTGGTGACAATTGACACCGCTCTCTCACTCCGTGGTGTGTGTGTGTGTGTGTGTGTGAGGGTGTCGGTGTGCGCCACCTACTCCTATCTTGCTCGTTAGGTAAATTTTCATATATGCCAAGTTTACCACCGGACTCAAACAGCGGAACTGAGAGAAACGTCACACTGTATAAAACTGCCTGTGTTTCCGACATTAAATGTTTCAATCTACAAAACACACGGTGGGTTTACAGTGCATCAATCGCACCACACATACATGTTATTTATTATATGTCACATACATTTAGCTGATGCTTTTATCCAAAGCGACTTACAACATACTGATGATACACCATTGGGAGCAATTTAGGGTTCAGTGTCTTGCTCAAGGACACTTACGCATGTGGACAGGAGGAGCTGGGGACTGAACCACCAACCTTCAGATTAGTGCGCAACCCACTCTACCGACTGAGCCACAGCCTCCCAATGTCACTACTCGTTTAAGAAGCCATGTTTGAGTTGATAGCAGGTAATGCCAGTTCAAATTTAGACGGGGTCCAAACTCCTCGGGGTTGAAGCCAAATACTGACTACAAATACAAATACTATTCAGGGGTGTAGTGCTCTTTACTGAACCACAGGAGCGTATCTGTGACTTGCGCACGGTTATGACGTTGCTTTTTTCTAAGGTTTTGTAATCGCTGCTCATATGTTGGCAAGTATATACCTACCTACCTACCTAAGTTTAGTCAAAAATGTGTATCGTCATTGCTTTAATTTAAAGTATTTAACAATATAATTCTGCTTTTTTTGAACCGTTGTTCTGGATTACTCATCTAAAGTGGGATTGACCGATTTTACGTACCTGAAAATATTTCAAAATAAAAGCCTGGTTAGAAAATTATGGGGTTTCTGCTTGCTAATAAACCAGAGGGCTTTTACTTTGAAATCGATACTGGAAGTATTGAGTTTGTATTATCGTGTAATGCAGTAACTTTTAAAGGACAAAGAGTAGCGATCAAAACAAGTCTTCGAGTTGATGTCGTGAATCAATGAATACACCTTAAATGTCAACATGACGACTTTGACCATTCCCTTGTTTTTTTTTTTGTCCGTCTTGCATGACAAGCTTTAGAGATGATTGGATGTTAAAGCACGTACATTTTTTTTTAATAAAATTCAACGGGATCAAAATAGCTGTGAACATTTTATTTCCTCACTTGGGAGAAAAAAGGGGTTGCGTTACATCTTTGGCCATATTGCTAAAAATACCAAAATTTACAAAACTCCCTTAAAAGGTAAACACTATCAAGTTTGTTTTTGACAAAAAACTGAGGATGAAATGGCCTTTTGTTTACCAAAAGTCCCGTCTATACATACTTCTCAAAAACCAAACATTAAACTATGAAATCTTTTTATAAATCACAGCTAAAATGTATTGTATTGTTACAAATTACCTGATATCATTTTTATTTCACATTTAAGTATCGAGACAAGGGTCCAATCCTCCAAAGCGATAGACTACACCCCATCACTCCTCATACCAACGCAGATTGACGCAGACGTTACACAAGCAGGATTAAAAAGAAAATAAAAAAAAAATCAGACGAAGCCAAAATTATCTGCAAAGCTTGATACTACCAGAGGCAAGTGCGACAAAAAATATACAACACAGACTTTAATTTTGCAAAAACCACCCCTAAGACAAGATTAGTTTTACAATTAAAGTGCCCATGTTATCATAAAAAGTATCTAAATGAGAGTTTTAACATGAAAAGAGGCAGCGAGGAGAACTGATAGAACTCCGAATCAAAGCATGAAGTCTCCTCAGCGTCTGAACTAAAAGGGAAACTTCCACACATCTACGACTTAAAAAAGAATACGTATATGAGCTCGGCATCGCACACTTGTACACGTATGCACGCACACTACCTAACCCCCCTCCCCCCTCCAATGATCTCACGTCACAGATGAGCTTTTAGAGTCTTGTCCGTCTCCCGAGAGGCCGCTGTTGGTCGGTGGCTGATGTCTGGGCCCCATACATTTTTAATGAGGCCTCTCACTTTCTCCACAATAGGCAGTATACCACCAGACTGTAGTGCGTCAACACATCCAAGTGCTGCCCGCAAACAGGCGAGCACAAATACTCATATACATGTACGAGACGGCAGCCGCTTTGTGATAATCCTTGTTTTTTTCTCCTCGCAGACACACACACACACTCACACACACACACACACACACACACACACACACACACACACACACACACACACACACACACACACACACACACACACACACACACACACACACACACACACACACACACACACACACACACACAGCAAATGATTCCTTCACACATTCTGCTGGGAGGCACACACAGGTAGAGAAGCGTTAAATGAATGTTACCGGTGTGTGTGTGTGCGTGTGTGCGTGCGTGCTATACCTGAGTGTGTGTGTCATGTGTGTGTGAGAACACTTTCTTGCCGGATGTGTCGTATTGATTAGTTCCCTGCAATTTCCCTCCCATCAAAGCCTTCCCCCACCTTCAGACTGTCTGCGGGCTTCCAATGGAAAAAGCCATTTTACGCACACATTTGAACATTACACACACACACACACACACACACACACACACACACACACACACACACACACACACACACACACACACACACACACACACACACACACACACACACACACACACACACACACACACACACACACACAAAGCATCTCGGGCCGGCATATCCACTGCCTGCCTCGTGGTGTGTACAAATTCTAAGCGCCGAACCTCATTGGAACTGAACATAGCATTGATTTTCATAATCCTTAGCCTCAAATTTCACTGTAATCTGTTGGAAAAACTGAGTGAGAGAGGCAAATAGACAAACAGGGAGAGCGAACATGGTGACAGAGAAAACTGATCAGAAATGTTGAAGCAGAAAGGAAAAAAAAAATAGGAGAAACTGCCAAATAAACATAAACAAACACACACAGCAAAAGATATATTGCAGTGGTTTGTGGCACTAAATGTTATGAGTCCATCGTTGATGGATTACTGAATGGGTGTACATGGGCACAGGCAACGACAGTGTGTAAGGCACAGAAATCCAAAACACTTCAACAGGTGCTACATCAAAACACAAATTGAAGACTAAAGCCAGACAAAAGATTATCACAAAGCAGAACAAGCTACGTTCATCCAGACACACACGCATTCATCAGACAGGCGGGCCAGATCGACTCACACAGTGCAGCAGTCAGAGCAGAGCTGGATAACACAGTCTGACACTATAGGGGACCAAACATGTCACTATGATGGTCGCAAAAATACAAAAATAATGAGCGATAAATAAAGACGTTGCCCTGTCACATTAAATTAGCTGGGCTCTAAAAGCACAGTGTACATATATTTTATCCTATTTTAAATAGGCACAGGCCAAAAGCCCAGGGGGTTAAGGGCCTCTGTTTTAAATTGTCTATGAACATTTCTTGTTAGAAACTGTCTACCAGGGAATAAAAAAATGACAAAGAAAAGCAGAATGTCTGCAAAGCACAAAAACAACAACAAAGAGTAATAAAGGGATGTAAAGCCACCAGAAAAAAAACTCATCACCTCTGGATGGAGATGCAAAACACCCACAAAAAGACTACAAACTTCCACAAAGAGAAGCAGAATAACCACAAAAAGACTAAAAACCTCCACAAAGAGATGCAAAAAACCCACAAAAAGACAACAAATCTCCACAAAGAGATACAAATACGTGCAAAATAACCACAAAAAGACAAAAGTCTTTACAAATATGTGCACAATAGCCATAGAAAGACTCAAAACCTCCACATAAATGAAAAATTACCCCAAAACATAAACAAAATTTCCAAAAAAACACAATTCATTGCGGGGGTTCCTGTGCGAAAGGGGTTCGCTTGTCAACCGGCTCACTGTTCAATGTGTGGAGGGTTTCCTGTGGATGTTGTGCATATATACAGTATGTGTGCATTCAAACACCCAGCTGAATTAAAGCGAAGGCATGTCTACCAAACCTGGCCTGTTGGCCTTTACCTTGTCCACTGTATGGCTTTTCATTGCATTGAAATTCCCTTTTTTCTCTCCCCAGAATGGACTTCAATAAGGACACAAGTGCTGGCTTTGAAAAAAAAACAAAAACTTGCTCTTTTCTAAGAAGGTGTAACTTCACAGAGCCAGCGTCCCTGCAGCCCCTCTCTCTCCATGACTGTCTCGCTATCTGCTCCTCCTCTCTCCTTAATTCTATCAACACCGATGGGCTCTATTGATGGCTTTGAAAGCATGGATTTTTGTGGGTAATTACAGTTTTACACCACAAATGGATCTAAATGGGTTTTTGTGACACTCTATTGATCCCAGAGGGGCATATTGGGTCTTTTCTTTTTCGCCTGCTGCCTGCCTCCAGAGAGCAGAGAGGTTCAGTAGGGATACCAAGACTCTTCAGAAGCAACAAGAACAGTTTTGTTCTGCCAAAAGGGGCAAACACTATTTTGACCGCTACACTAACCACCGTTTTCTGAATCCATAAGGAAACTGATTCATTTGTGATGAAACATAAATGATGACAGATAGAATCAATGGCAACTGTTTGGAGGGAGAAAATGGGCTGAAATAGCAATTTTCTCAGAGCATCATTTCTAAGCACATTATGAAAGTAACTTTCTATTATAACAGGCTGGCATGGATTCTTTTATGCTGTCAAACTGTGTAGAAATAATCAGGTTTAAAATAAAAAAAAAATTCTAAAAGCAAAGAGCAAGCAACAGATTATTGCTGTTACCATCAGCTGTTATAGATGTCCTCTGCAATTTTAAAAAGTAAAGTATTTCTTTGCTTTGGTTCCATATCTCTGAATTGCTTCCCACATCTCAGGTATTTTTCACTGATTTACGTACAGAAGGTTTACTTTGTGTCGCCGACTCATTCAAGAATGGGCCAGTCAAAGCTTTTCAGGCGAAATTATGGAATGTGACAGGGTTGAATCGACACAGGAAAATGAGCACATAAAAAAGCACTGCTTGGTTGAAGTGGGTGTTGCCAACTTTACGCATCCTCCCAATAATGGTCAAATCAATTGGAATTGGTTTGATTGGATCATTTGCTTGGTGAAGCCGGTTTCGACACGACACTAAAACTAGCACATCACAATATTCGTTTCCTTTTCTCATAATGTTTGACAACTTCTCTGACATCCTCCATCGTGTTGACCCGTGGGAGTACACAGTGCTCTTCAGTGCACAACAAACGCAGCAATGGAAAAAGAGGAATGACATTATTAGCGCTGTCAGATGGCGCTGTGATGTTGGTCTCCGGCACCTCACAGATCACCTACTGTACGTACTATATGCCAAGCTATAATTGGAAGGCGTGCTGTAGTCGTGTCTGTTAGTCAAGATGCAGCGAGAATGTGCAACTCTGTGATCACCTTATCAAACGGTGACCCAACAGTTTGGATCCTGACAGGAACGACTCCAAAGGAATGGCTTAGAATTTTAAGAAATGTTCTGATTCACTCTCTGGCTGACAATCAGATGAGAAGATCGGTACCAGTCTTGTGCTCCAAGATTCATGCAAATCAATAGCAGCAGCTAGGTAACTTAAAGAACCCCAGTAAAATCATGAACAAAAAAAATGCAATCAAAGCCACAGCTGAGCATTTCTGTACCAACAACAGTTTCAAAAGAAGACATACATCACATACGAACAGACGGTAAATTCTAAATATCTAATTCTTACATCCGGGGTTGGGTTTTAGGGGTGTAATCAAAGGAGAGGTTTTTTTAAAAAAAAAAAAAAAAATCAATCACCAACATCTATTTAACTTGGTTGCTTTACAATTCAAAAGTTACAGAGGATAGAGGTCATGCTGGGAAACGGGAGGAAAGGAACCCAAGAAAAATATATGCACCAGGACAATCACAGTTGTTACTCCGCAGAAAATATGTTTACGGCGGGATCGAGTAAGAGAGCAAGAGAAACTGACTCATTCTTTTGTACAAAAGTTGCCAAAGGAAAACCTACATACAACTTTGATTGGTTGCTTTACTCTTAAAAGTTACAAAGGATAGAGGGCATGCTGGGAAACGGGAGGGGAGGAGCCCAAGAAAAATATATGCAGAGTCCAACCACAATTATGTTACCCCGCAGCAGATATGTCTACTACTTGAGCGAGTAAGAGAACAAGAGACACTAATATATGTTGTTTTGCACAAAAGTTGTTGACGGAAAAATCACCAATAAAACTCTGATTAGCATATTTGCAACATATATAACGTTAGTGAGTGGATGCAGACAACAAATGAGACAGGATCTGCTGTTGTCACTTTGATTTTCAAGACTTGGTGTTATAAAAAAAAATAAAAAAATAAAAAAAACTCCACTGTGCGTATGGCAGTTATGAATATAGATAGATAGATAGATAGATAGATAGATAGATAGATAGATAGATAGATAGATAGATAGATAGATAGATAGATAGATAGATAGATAGATAGATAGATAGATAGATAGATAGATAGATAGATAGATAGATAGATAGATAGATAGATAGATAGATAGATAGATAGATAGATAGATAGATAGATAGATAGATAGATAGATAGATAGATAGATAGATCGATAGATAGATAGATAGATAGATAGATAGATAGATAGATGGATAGATAGATAAATAGATAATGTTGTATCTGTGTTACATGCGGCTGTAACAGAAGTTTCCCCTCGCGGGATCAATATTCTGAATTGTTTGTGAAAATAGGAACGATGCATTATCATAAACACATCACTTTACAGTTACCTGTCCTTTGATTACAATCATCTCTCCACTCATTGTTTGATTAACTGACGGTTTTGTTTGATTAAAATCAGCTGCTGCTTGATTGCAATAACCTGTCATTTTAATCAAAATGATCCTACGCTGCACCAGTTGTTGGCTGCTGTTTGATGAAAATTACCTGCTGTTGTGTTGCAATTACCTGTCTGATTATTCGCCAGGAACAGTCTTATCAAAACACCTTGGGGCTTTTCAAAGATTAAAGAGTACTTGTAGTTTCCATTTTTTTTTTACAAGAAGTGCCACTGAAATATTCCGACGTCTGTTTGTGTCATCTGCTGTTTTAACGAGATGCATTATTGACTTTGGCTGCTGCTTTTTGTCAATCGTCTTCTTTCCACATTATGTCCTGGGTAACTCTTTATTTCAGGTTGCGCTAAATATGCTCGAGGCGCCGTTTTTCTTTAATGTTTTCAGCTTTGTGTGCACACAAACCGTCAACAGCACTGATGCGACCTTATGAGTTCCCCCTTTGGGTTTTAAGAAATTGCCTATAAATCAATTTCTGTGTTTTAGTGGAATATTAAGGTGCATTTGTCGAAGTGGGTGGCATCGGGAGAAGTGGACTCTAGCTGTTTAGTATTTGCAACAAGGCTCAGAAAGCATTATGAAGCCGTTCCTTGGCATTACAGTTATTGCACACCAGGGTACATTATCTTTCCATTACATCAAGCAGTTTGATAGAGTCATACTCTCAGGGCACCTCTAATTTCCAGCGGTACGTCTGGGATTCCTTATAAGCACTGTCTTCCTTTTGATGATACCAGCTGATGGTGTTCCATACCAAATCAGCAACCTTGCTTCATTTAAGCCTCGTTCTTGCTGCTCGAAGCAAATCCGCTGACGCCGTTGCAGTTCACCAGTTGAGTCTCCGTCTAATTGGGTTTCTGCACACGCGTGTTTTTTATGTAACCCCTCGAGGATGTTGTTTAGATCCGCTTCTTTGCTTGTGCACGTGCGGGCGAGACGGGGGAAAAAGGAAAAACAAACAAACAAAACAAAAACAAAAAACCATCACCTGCATTCATCTCATCTGCAGTAAACGGTTAAATCTATGACAAACGTTATTTCTTCACTGAACTAGTTTTTCGTGTCAGAGTCAAAGTCATTTTTGGCCTGACATCCTGTAAGGATAGTAATTGGATTTCCAGAATAAACGAAAATCTCCTTTCGCTCGCTGCCCTGCTCTAGTAATTGGGGTTAAATGAAATGGTCAACCATGCACTAAACCTCAGTGGGTGTTCAGCGGTGAGTGTGTGAGAGATAAAAGCGGAGCTCTAATTTAAATTCTTTAGTTCAAACTGGCTAAAAATTCAAATGACGTAATTTGTTTCAAATAACGAATACAAAGGGAGCATTTTTTTTGGAGGATTGCGAATTGTGAAAAAGGTGTCACACGGCTTTGATGAAAAAAAACAAATAAAACGAGAATGGAAGATTCAAGCATATGGTGGGTGTGTTCATGTTTGTCGACTAACCAAACATCCTCTGCGTCCACATCGCACTCTGCGCCAAACTGGCATATGTCGCAGGTGGACGTCTCCTTCTGGCCGGTCTCAGCTGAGCCCTCTCCGCCTAAAAGTGACAGAAAGAAAGACAGAAGAATACATGTGATACCCGTTTTCTTTTTTTTTTTTTTTAAATCCCAGACTGATTTGTAACTTCCTTTCTGTTGTTGAAAAGACCAACAGGTTTGTCAGAAACTTCAAACAAAGCCCTGTAACGGAGCACCTCTCACGACACGGTGTGACCGTGAGAATCGGCCTCGGACAGCTGAAGTGCATTTACATTCTGCCGTGTCCCGCCGTAATCCCGCCGAAGCCATCTCCTTCATCCGTTCCCTCCTCCCCGCCTCTCTCCAGCCTCTTCTACTCCCTCGCCCGCCTCTCATCTATCACTCTCAAATCCCCTGCTGATCTTTCCAGAGTCCCCTCTTTTATTTCAGCGCGCTGATTTTTCTCGCGCTGTGAGTGCGACGACTCTTTGGCGGCGGTGTGGGTACTGGCGTCGGGTTTAGAGCGGCTTAGGGACCCCACCGACGCATATCACGCCTCATGAGCGGCCGAGGGGGGAGAAGGAAGGACGGAAAAAAAAGAAAAAAAAAAAGCAATCTGGCCAATCTCAAATTGCATTCTCCTTCCACAGAGGACTCCTCCAGTCTCTGCACGCTTTCGCTCGTCTTCTCCCCCCCTCGGCCCTCGTCTCCATTAGACAAGCTCTATTTTTAAACTTAGTAGGGCCCATGAGGACGACTTTCGGAGAAAGAAGACAAAGAGGTGGAACTTGGCATCATTTCCCCATGTCATATCTTTAATCGCCTCAACGTGCGCACACACACACACACAAACACACACACACGCACGCGCACACGCACGCAACCCCTCCCCCCGCCCCCCTCCCACGCTGCAGCCACCACGCATCGCTCCCCTGTGTCGCGTCTTTCATTTTCCCCTCTGAAACTTTTGTTATTTCTTGTGATCCCCTGCGACACGCTGGATTGAATTGGAAAGAACTCTGGTCGAGAAATTTAACCTGATTTTCCACTGTAAGGCTTAAGTTGGGTTTGACTCTTATTTTAAGGTCAAAGTCAGTTAAGTTTATTTTTGCTTTCTCTGACTGTTGAATGTAGTTAGCATGTGACGTGCCTCCTCCATAACTCTCAGCTTGGATTTCGTTTGCTGCTCGGTCAGATTATCCCAGCAGATTCGTTCGTCTCTTTTTTACTTGTGTCCAAAAACCACAATGCAGCCTACAAGAGTGAAAAGTTCCTTTGCTGACGATGTTAAGCTTCTTTCAAAAGCCTTTGCTTTCAGTGATGATTCTTTTTTTTTTCTCCTTTTGAAGCGGCGTCTGAAGCTGCAGGTGTTAGAAGGCAGCCATGGCGGTGAGGCAAAATGTCCTCTGAAGGCGGAACATTTGCAGTCATGTGGAAAGATGCACATTCTGTATTCTCAGCTTTACCTTCAGGTCAGGACTGGCAGGACTACAAGGTGTGAAGAAGAGCTGGCATGTAGCCAACCACTGCAGCACCAATGCCAAATCCTCTAAGTGTGCATAACAAAAACCTTTTCAGAGAATATTCTCATATATAGAGGAATATATATATATATTTATCACCTACTCAAAGTTTCACTGCAGTGTAATTTGTTTCGAGAATCACTTTCATTTTTTCCAAATAAACATTTACGATAAGATAATTATTGGGTGCATACTGTAAAACACCATTCAGAAACGTAGTCCAAGCAACTAAACTTGTCTGGTTTATTGAACATCGTATTAAATTCCAGTTGATTCTACCTAAAATGTGGAATCTTTATTTTTAGACCACTTTCAAGCTTATAAACAGGAGTTCTTCTAACTTCAGCGACTATGACTGGAAATAGAGTTGAATGAACAAGCAGTACAAAGTTCACTCAGCCCATTAAATTAATTTATAGGAAACAAAACCAGCCAGCTATTTGTCTTTATTCATGTTAAATTAACTCCTGCTTTTTTCTTTTGATAATAATGAAAACAAATCTTACCGAAATGAAGGTTGGCATTCAATTCAGTCCCTGCACTAATATACTTCATATTTATCTTTCTGTCACTGGGTGCAGGCTGAAAGATTGTCTCGGTACTGAATGTGGTAGGAAATGGACCACGAGTTCCCTCTGCTAAAATCACCACTAGCATTAATGGGGTGATGCTGGTGACACTGTTAACGACCTATTCCGAATTCAAGTCAACACTTTATCAGCATGGCTACCACAACATCCTGCAGCGACGCACCATCCCATCTGATTTGCGCTTAGTGGGAATCCTCATTAGTTTTTCAACAAGATAATGAGCCAAAACACATCTCCGGGCTCGGAAAGATCTGTCTGGCCAAGAAGCAGAGCGACAAAGAGCCGCATCAGAAGACCCGGCCTCCACGATCGAACCGACCTAAACACAACCGAGATGGTTTTGAATGAGCTGGACTGCTGGGTGAAGGAAAAGCAGCGAACGAGTGCTCGTCATATGCGGGAACTCCTTCAAAGACAGTTGGAAAAGCTCCAGGTGACAACCTTACAAAGCTGGCGGAGAGGAAGCCAAGAGTGTGCAAAGCTGTTATCAAAGCACAAGGTGGCTAATTAAAATATACTTTTTTTTTTATTAAAAAAAAAAATTCTTATGAAACCAAATGTGTTCTTTAATAATAATAGTAGTAATAATCCTTGAATGAGTAACTGTGTCCAAACTTTTGACCGGTACTGGTACTTTCGACAAGCTGAAACTAGAATCTGATGTTAGTCCAATGATTATTCATGCTTTCATTTAATCCCCCCTGGACTACTGTAAATCCCTCTTCATCTGCCTCAGCAAGACAGCTCTGGACGGCCTACAAGTGGTCCTAAATGCTGCTGTGAGGATCTTGACCAGGTCCATCACACCTATTTTATCTTCCCTTCATTGGTCGCCAATATTTATTTTGTTGCACTTTTCCTGTGAATGGTGCTATATTAAATAATTTTTCTTACTTACTTAATAAAGCAGTCCTGATATAATTCATACATTTCTGAGAGGTGTTGATTCAACCTCACAATCTCTTTGGAGGCTGCAATTTGTGGTGTTGCTGAACTGCATTACATGGACTAAACAGAGAGGTAGTCTATCCTCATTGATATAAATGAGGTGGAAAAAATATTTATAGAATATTTCTCATCGGCATTGTATTCATTACTAATACAGTTATCCACATTTATCTTGTTTTCAGCTCCTAAATATTGCATTGATTATGATTTTCTCTTGAATCATCAAGAACTTTTAGCCTCCAGTATTAGTCAAACTCAAAGGACCCTGGATTTACACTTAGCCCTAATGCGAATCAGCTCAGCAATGACGGGACAACATTTCTGACAAATTTGAAGAAATTCCTTCAAGGCGTTCCAAAAGCATGCGTTCACAAGCATTGGTTAATGTGAGGTGCCAGTGACCTTAACCTTTGACCTTGGTTGGTAGTAAACAAATGTTTTCGCCAAATTGAACAAATTCCCTCATGGCGTTCTTGATATATTACATTTGCAAGAACGGGATGGTCAGATGAGGGAAATGTGAGGTCTCAGTGACCTTTGACCACCAAATTCGAACCAGTTTATCCTTGGGGCCAAGTGAATGGTTGTTGAAAAAAATTCCACCACGGCGTTCCTAAGATATCATGT
Source organism: Brachyistius frenatus (assembly GCF_029030835.1). Taxonomy (NCBI): domain Eukaryota; kingdom Metazoa; phylum Chordata; class Actinopteri; family Embiotocidae; genus Brachyistius; species Brachyistius frenatus. The sequence goes on from NW_027210627.1 coordinate 2,450,965, forward strand.
GAATGTGTCGAATCGGGGTATCAGTGACCTTGACCTTTGACCTATGCCCCCCCCCCCCAAACCGAATCAGTTCGTCCTTGGTATCGAGCAAATTATTTTGCCAAATTTGACCAAATCCCCTGAAGACACTCTTGCTATATTGCGTTCACGGGAACAGGATGGACGGACGGACGGACAACCCGAAAACACAATGCCTCAGGTTATGGCGATCGCCAGCGCGGAGGATAAAAACCTAAAGTTCCCCTTTATAAGACTTTAACGCCGGCAATGCTTTCAAATGCCTGTTAATTCACATTCTTTCAAGGACAGTTGTCAGTGTTGTTCGCAAGTGTTCAACAGCGCATGACAGTTCAATTATATGGACTTGGCTTCTTGTCCCACATCACAGTGTAAGGTGCACTGTCAGTGCAGCTGATTGAATTAGCAAGTTGTGACTCTTTGACCACCGACGAAAATCGAATTTCCCCTCCCATTTCCACCTGTCGTGTATGTTGCGGTGTGTGAAATTCTCTCACGCACGCGCACACGCACACGCACACGCACACACACACACACACACACACACACACACACACACACACACACACACACACACACACACACACACACACACACCACTTCTTCAGTTTTTACAGGCACCAGAGCTGCTGGCCAGCCTCTCTAGCCCCTCTGTGCTCCGTCAAATAATCAGCTCCACATAAAGGCTTGTGGGCAGGCAAGCATGTAAGCTCTCCCACGACTCTACTCTTCCACAATTGCACACCAGAAAAAAAGGATTGGAAGATAAAGAGAGACAGCGAAAGAGCCCATCCACGTTTCTGTACCGCCTGCTCGTATTTCTCGTGTGCGCACGCACATGCACGACACAAGTGCCAACACGGTCTCCTTTTCCCTCTTCTTTCGGTCCCTTCCTGCCGCACGCTGCAGCCAACGCATCGTGTATGCATACACTCCCCAGATCCCCATTCACTGTACTGCAGGCACAATTACCAAAGGCGACTGGGGACAAGCTGTGTTTTCCACTCCTCAAATCCCTGATAGAGTCTCCTGTAGCACTAACACAACATCTCCCCTGTTTCTATGTCTGCTAATCCCTGGAATCAGGAGACACGGCTGGGTAATGACTGAAATGATTAGCCCCTTTCTACTGCCCCCACAATCACACCCCCACCAGCTCCTACATAACCTCGTATCGATCCACGCCTGGACCAGAGCGCTCGACCGGTCTCCCCTTTGTGACTACAAACCTCGCCTCACCTTCATCTGGAACAAATCCTGCCCTCCCTTTGTTCTTTTGTTTCAATCGGTAGAGTTTAATCAACACAATGCAAGTGTAGCTTTTGTGTGACTTTAAAACTACAAGGTGAAAAGAGAGGGAGGAAATAAAGCCAAGAACAAAGGCAAGAGAAATGTGAGATTAAGTAACCAGGCGGAGAGGAAGAGATTAGAGTGAAATGGTGAGTTAAAGAGGAGATAAGCAGGATAAGAGATAAAATGACAGAGGAGTAAAAAAAATATGGTGGATCAGTCGCAAAGGTTCTACGGACTTTCATCCAGGGGTTAAAGAGCGTATTTAATCCCCTTACTGGTGCATGTGTTCACAGAAAACTCCCATAGAAACACAACAGAATTCACTGCTGGGACTACTGCATGATGCTCGCCACGGATTCAGCAGGCTGCCATAAAAAAAAAAAAAAAAAAAAAAAAACGGGAGAGGTTTGCTGCAAGGGAGGAAAACCAGCGACAAGCTCGGAGCTCATTTAACTGCAGCAGCTGGCTGATTCGCTCTGCTGAGAGCAAGCAATGCTCGACTGGTTCGGCTCCTGTAACTTGTGAAATAGAACCAGGATCATCCACTGTGTACAGAAAACTAGAAAACAAAATATCTGTGATGGTACAGAAAATGACACCAAGGAGGAGACACTCGGTTGAAAACACCTGAACAGCTTAGCAGTCATTTTTTTCTGGCAAGTTATATGACAAAAGGAACATTACAAAGAAATTTGATGTTGATCTCAAATACAAAGATTTTCACTGTGATTATGGACACATATTTAAGCACTGTTTATTCATCTCTAAATGACAAATGTATCAACAGCAGAGATGTTAGCTTTAGTTAGTAGCGTATGCACCAACCGAGTTGCTTTTTGTGTGTTTCTACACTCTTGTCCTCGAATTTGAGTCCGAAATTTTCACTCATTCCAATTAAAACATTATCAATTGAGCGGCAAAAAGTCATCAGTTTATGAGTTTTTTTCTGTTTTTATTTTGCAATGGCAGGGCGGCTAAAATTACCTTCACCTCTAGTCTAAGCAAACCTCGAGATAATTGGATTTACCTGTAAGGCTGAAACAGCTACCTAATAGGCATCCATCTGCTGTAACAAAGTGCTTTGAAATTAGAAAGGCACAGAGTATTCTTCAGGAAGGTACAACGTAAAAAAAACTGCAAACAACAATTTGCCTGAAGTAGGCAATCCTCAACAAAAAAAAAAAAAAAAAAAAAAAAAATTGCCAGTGCAAGAAGGGCCAAGGGTAAAGAGGGCGGTATTGAGTCCTCTGAATGAGCGGCAGGATTTCACGGCTGAGATGGGAGATGTTGGGATGCTTCACCTGTTGCTACTCAGAATTCTCCTATGACATCTGGGCTAGTGTTTACCAGAAGGTAAACTGGAGGCTAAGTGGAAGAAAGTAAAAAAAGAAAAGAAAAAGAAAACCCTCATCTGCCCAGCGGAAGCAGCAGTGTGATTGTAACAACCTAAAAAGAACCGCCTCGAATCCAGATTTCACAGTCCACCTCAAGCCTAGCAGAGTTTAGCTCTTTTTGCAGAGAAGAACAGAAGACAAATTGCAGTGTCCAGATGTGTCAAGCAGATACAGACCTATTGATATCGGCTCAAGGCTGCAATTGCTACCAAAATTGTCTCCGCAAACTATTGACTTGAGCGGGGTGAGTCGTCCTCTGTTCCTCACACTATAGCACTATGTTGTGCTGAATATACGTATGTGACTGTGCAAGTTTTGTTTTTAACATAAGTGTGCACTGCGCTGTCATGTATGTACATGGACACAAGCATGCCGTAGTCTGTCTTCGCATAAATGCATCAGGGAAATAAAGAGGAGTTTAAGCGAGAGTAGTGACAACGGATCATTCATTTGAGCGAGCAAACAGAAGGGAAGAAGAGACCATTTCTTTCAGTCGGCGAAAGCAAGCGCGCACGCACACGCACACACATACACACACACACACATACACACGCACACACATACACACACACACACATACACACACACACACATACACACACACACACACACACACACAAAGACACAAAGACACACACCCAAACACAGACGGGAGATTTAGGGCAGTCTAGTGTGCGGCTATCAAACGGATGATGAATGAAGCTCACACACCCCTGGAAAACAGAGCAAGACTACTACGACCTTGGTTGGAAAACACACCGGGGGAAGAGATGGAGAGGAGAGGGATGAGAGACGCAGGCTGATATATCCGACGCTGCGTGTGGTTGCTGGAACAGATACAGTGTCAACCCCACATGGCTCACTGTGTTGTTACTGACTCACCCTTCAAAAGGGTTCGCACTGCCCTCGGACTCCACGCGTTCGTCAAAATGTATTTCAACTCCCAGGGGCGTTTCGCTAATTGGTTTGGCTAAGATGGGAAAGTGTGATGGCCATGTGCTGTAATATGACATTACTTATTATCAACATGCATGAAATCCCAATAGTGGGCAGACAAGAGATATTACGCTTGGAGAATGGTTTAAGGACGAGCGGACAAAAGCAGCTAATGATTTAACGTCACGGTTACGGTTAGGAACAAAACCCAGACAAAAAAAATAAACACACAAAAAAAAAATCCTGGATTTTAACCTCTTCATCCTGCATAACACCAAGCCACCATTGCTAGAAAATAGTCCTTTGTCTTAAAACCTTTGTCGCGGAGGGACGGTCACATGACCTCTGTCACGTGACATGCCTATGTTTACGTGGGTCTTATACTCATGCCTGGACAGCGCCAGGCATAGCTATTGCACATTTTGCCTTGATACTGGGCTGCTAAACGAGGCAGACAAAATATTAAGAACACATCTCAGCAGAGTAAACTGGAGCTAAATAGATTGTCGACCATAGATAATAGACCAAATAGGCCGTAGAATCAGCCCACTCGCAACCTTCATAATGGTTGTTTTATTCGACCGCATTAGTTTTAGCTACAAGTACCTAATAATTTACTCTTCATAAATATACTCTAATGTTCCAAAAGACTTGTATACAGGCCACAAAATATGTACCTTTCCAGAAAAAAACAAAATTAAGCCTCCTACCGGGTGTGATAAATCATACTGGAGGCTGTTTTCTTCCCGTAAAAGGACATGCGATCCATGAAAGGTGATACAGGAAGCAATGAACATGAGCCAAATAGCTGATAATGGCCCGGGATGAGGATACAGAATCTATCCTACAGTCACATTGTATCAACATCACAGTGCAACCGTACACAGTCTGAACTCTGACTCGTCTAAGATGTAATCTCTCAGTTGTGTGGGGAGCTCCATTAAAGTAAGACCACGCTGACAATTAAACTATGAAACCCATCAATCAAAATGACATTATCAACGGGCCGCTGCCCCAAGTGACCGATCTGACGGTGAGCTGGGCCAGAGAACAGAAGACGGCCAAATAATCCATAAACATAATGGACATCAATATTGAAAAGATGACAGATGAGACTGCCGACAGAGGCCAGGATTCAATTTCTATTCTTTTTTTTTTTTTTTTTTTTGCTGCAGGAGACCATATCGCTTTTCACAGTCATTTTTCAGCCATAAGGCCAATGAGGAGAAGCCAAGCTCCTCCAACATGTGAGCCAAGGGCAGTTGTTCCAGTGACGCAAATGACAAAATGAATCAGGCCCAGGACTATAATGACTGTGATATAAATAATGATACCATCAAAATTCTCGGTTGGCATTGGCACAGAAACACAAAGCACACATTGAGTGGAGTAGTACTTCAGTGACAAAACAGAAAACCCATCAAACCGTATTTTCCAAGGTTGGAAATGAGGACACCGAGCACATTTTATTTACAGTCCAGTGACAAAACAGCAAAAGTACATTTAATTTTACTGTTGGAGGCCATTAACTTTACTAAAGGCGCAGTTCGACCAAAATCGTCTTTCTATTCATTTAAATGACGAAGCAGGCAAGTCCTCTTTACTTCCAGTCGTAAATTGATCTCACCAGAGTTCAAGACTGATCGTTAACGTCCTCGTTTGTCACTGCGTGCTGAAATAATATAATACATGCAGAGAAGGAGTGATGCTGATGGGTTGCAGTGAGTGAGGTTTTGCCACAATAAATTTTGCTTGGCCCAGTTTGACCTGACCACACCAACTCAGTCAACGTCCTCATCAGGGTGGATTTACCACTGGATGGCTCTCGTGTTATAGCACGGAAACTACTGGCTTTCATTGATAATGGAAAAGATGATTCATATGCATGTACACGATCCCACCCTTTGACGAGGACTTGGGATAAGATTTGATCCTGATGACCTAATGAAGACCAAAACTCTAAACATGTCTGTCCACAAAGTCATGTTGCTGGAGTTTGGACCCTTTGGGACTGCTCGCACGGACCTTGACGGTGGGAGGTTGTGCCAGAAAATCCGGCTCTACTTTCTGATGTGGCAAAACAAAATGCTTCAGTAAATAACCTCCTGTCAACCTCTTAGCTAGGGGGATGGTTGTCAGCTCTTAAACTAGACACTGAAGGAATCATTGACTGCATTGTTAGTTGGTGTTGTTGCTTTGGCTGTCACTCAAAAAGTTTCCATTTCTCTCAAAGGTTTAAAGTATGAAACTGGGACTTTCAGAGACATCAAGTCAACGGATACAATTTTAAAACAGGGCAATATATCGATATTGTGATATGAGACTAGATATTGTCTTAAATTTTGGATATCGTCATGTGCTACGAGTGTCGTCTTTTACTGGTTTTAACCCAGAAAATATGCGACTTTTTTGAATGCGGTTTTATATTGACATCCATCCACAACAACCACAGTGAGTGTAAAAAAGACATCGCAAAAAGCTGTATTCCGGCTCCTCAGTAGTCTTGTTTTGTGTCTGTGTCTTTAAGATGGACTGATATTAATGATCCTCTCTTTGATTGGCTGACTCTTTTCTGAGTGCTCAGGACAATAACAGGATTTATACAGTCTTATAGTATGCTATCGCCACAACTGAATAGCCGCTTAGGTTTTTTTTTTTTAGACATTGAAGCTTTCACAGGGGGCTGGTGCTGAGGGTGGACATATGACATAACTGTAGGTTTGTGACATCACAGACTTAAGGAAGTCCACAGGGTTTGTCCAAATGGCAGGGTAACTGAATATGGGCTGTGCGTATTTCTCAGTGTTTTGACACTTTCATATTTTCAGAGCACCTCCACCTGCTTTTTAATCAAAAAATAAATGGAAATCTGAAATTATACACTATGGGATCTTTAACAAGAAACACCAGCATCACCATTAGCACTGAGCGAACTAGAGGCAGTAATAAACCTCTGGTACGTGTGGAGTTTGTGAATCATGTAGATGACTCACAGGGCAAACTCAGTAGTCCATGTTTGTTTCTTTGTTTAAAATCATTTGTGCCTCAAAAGCACAAGCCAATAAAAATAAAACTCAACAGATTATAAAATTCTATCCTTAAGCATAACACACGCTGACCTCTGACTCACCCTGCCAAATCCAACAAGAGCTAGGCGCAGCTTCAGTCAGGTACAACTACGATCGGCAGTGACCGGGCATCTGCTAATGTAACGCAATCCATAAACAAGGTCCCCAACTGGGTCAGTGGCTTTCTGAATGGATTAAAAAGAGGAATTATGGCTCTAAAACTTCATCTTTCCCTGCTTTGAGAGGATTAGACCCTGCATTCTGTTCTCCTCTCGCTCAAATGGCTCAGCGACCGTCAACTACAGTATCCGAGGTCGAACAGAGCACTCAGCAAAAGTGAATTCAGGTTGTTCAGGAAACTTCAGGAAAAGTTACCAGAAGTTACATAGTTAATTTCTTATCTGGCTTGTGTGCCTTGTGTGTAAAGAGATTTAAGTTTAACTCCAAAAAATGTGAACATGAATACGTAGAGACACAAACTATTCCTGAGGCACTACTGTGGTTGTGTCCTTGTTGAAAAGATGCCAGAATAAAATACAGTCTGAAAATGAGAATTGTGATTTAAACGTAGAATAATTTATCTTAAAAGAACATAATAATAATAATAATAATTTAAAAAAGCATTCAGAGCCTAATTTTTGCCAGTTACTGACACCGATTGCTGTTACACAATGTAGTCAGTACACAGAAATAACACAAGCCCTGTCGAGGAGAGTAGATTAATGACAATTCAGAAATATTTCATTTTTCAGAACAGACACAGAGACAGCAAAGGCACAGGGGGAGAGTTTCAAAAAAGGTCTGCAGACAATCACGATTTACCCATGCTATGTTCCTGTTTTGAGTGCTTTCATCGGATTGCATGGTATTTGTGATTGTTCCTTCATATAGTCACGAGCCTTTACATGAGAAATGCACCATCAAAATTTGAATTTGTAAAAAAGTAACATTAGAAATCTGGAGCAGCTGAGTATTATTGTACAAAAAAGCATTTCACAGTGCGCTGCTTCTCCAACAACAGGGTGTGGAATCAGCTTTTGTGCCCTTTTCCTCCATATTTGCAATGGTTTGCACAGACTGCTTTTTCTTTTTTTGAGCAGCCCCTTCCTGTGTTGTGTCCCAGACAAGATTCTTCTTTTTAATCCGGAAATATGCTGAACAAGCCCGGAGCAAGTCACATTGCACTTCAAATAACATACAGAGGGAAAGCAATGCAGGCGATTCCTTCCAAAGGGGAACACCCATCTATTCTAAGTTTGATTTTACTAATGCACTACGACAAAGCCACAGCTCTGGCCCCACAGCACTTACTGACTTTAAGCTGCAAAAATGATTTTTTTTTTTTTTTAAATCAACCACACTAAATCATTCACGCCTTTGTCTCTGCTTATATTCTAACCCATTTAATTTCACATAAATGTGGCAGCTAGCACCACCAAGCAAAAAATGCAAGTGATCGCCGTCTTTTGGCCAATATTTTTTTTCTCCTTTCCTCTATTACACCATTATTTCTCCTCACATACACAGCTCAAAAGGAATTCTGAATTTCCTATCCGTATCTCACATCAGCATGCTTGTTAGAAATTCAATTAATTTCCCTCTCAGCTCGCACTAGCAGCTAGACCTCTCTAACCTTGGTGTATCTAGTCTCCGAGCCCTGGCACAATGTGGAGAATATACAGGAGGGAGCGGGCAGCGGGTCACAAATACCCTCTTTTTTGTCTGCCTCTATCTTTTTTCCATCCACCCCTTGTGAAAATTTGTGATACACTTTTGTGTTTTTGAGTGGCTCCTCTGACCCGTCTCATGTGGCTTGTATGGGCCACGAGTACAGCCCACCTGGACCTACAAGCGGAGAGCGGGACTGCGACACACTTCATAAAACTGTTATGTTAAAAATTACCTGAAGAATTCTTCAGATAAAAATAGACAAGACATTTTTTTACTGTCAAGGTATTACAGAAACACCCACAGAGGTGGTTTGAGTAGTTTTGGCTAATTAGATCTCCGTTCAGGTTGATGTGATATCCCAAAACTCAAAAATAAGAACAACAAAGCCATTAGTTATCCTGCTTTGACATATTTTTTTTAACCATCTTGATCAAGGATGTCAATCAAGCACAGTCTTTACACACCAACGGTCCTGAGAAGCAGTTTAATCAGGCAAATTAAGTGAAAACACCCGTGTGGGTGAGCGACTGGTGTGAGAGGCCTTTAAGTGCTTCGACAATACAAAATAAATCCAGCAGCAAATAAATAAAATGACGAATGTTCTTTCAACTTGTCAAATCACAGCTCCCACATGTCTCCCACATGTGAATTAACATTCGGTAAAGTACGCCTTCTCACTTTCTTACTGGGGATTAATGAGAAGATTGATACTACTCTTGTGTCCTAAACTATGAAGCAACAGCAGGGAGGCAATTAAACAGTCAGCCTGGCTCTGGCCAAAGTTAAACAAAAAAAACACACAAATGAACTCGTGTCTCAACCTGTAGATGAACCTACAGGTAAAGAAAGATAGATTGTGGTTTGATGGGGAGTTACGTGCTGTAACTGCCGCTCTGTCTGCACAGAACCAGGCTACCTACAATCTTTCAATCTATTAAAAGGCGGACACACAGACTGATTAGTGTTTTCATAAAAAGATTGAGGAGTGTATTTTTGCTGGTTAAGAGTGAGCATGATTGGCTGGGGTGAGTTTGGATCAGCATGAGGGACGCCCATCCGGTGATTGGCTATTACGTTGTGGGAGGGTTAAGATTCGGGAATAGTTAATTGACAGTGAAACAACCACAGCACAATCATAGCAGCATAAAGATTAGCGCGTGTCCCTCCGGCTGATCCAAACTGGCGTTGTTTTGTGAATGGCTGCTATGAGGCCTCGAGTTTGGGCTTTTTTGGCCATAGCTATCTTACTAGTTTGAAGCGGTTTGCAGCCAAAAGTGACCATATTTGGACGAGCTCGGGAGGAGTGAATGGCGGATCTGATCGTGCTGATTGGAAACCCGAGGATACTACGCCCGCCCACTGATCGTGGAAACCTGACTGCATCCCATGACAATTAAACAGACACGCCCCACTGCCAAAAACACAGTTTTTTTAGACTTAATTTCTAATTAATGATGGGATTATTTTCCGATGGACTGCTAGAAAATAAAAAAGGAAGGAGGGACTTCAGATAATAAAACCATAAGAATTTGTGAACAAAATTTATTGACTTTGTATTTCATGACAGAAGCTGAAAGGAGACTTTGGAGCTGGGGGCTTTTTGAAGCCAACCCCGAGTGGCACTCGGTGCAATTGCAGTTCATGGCACTTGGCCAAATTTTTCAGACCTGGAAACTATGTCCACTTTAATATACAGTCTCTGGTATTAATCTTGTCATCTATCAAGAAAGCAAATATAATTTACCAAAAATCAATATTACTTTAAATTCAAACACCATTTACCATCATTTTTATTTTGTTTTTGTTCAATTAAAACACCCAGAGCAACAATTGTGACAAACAATGACAGTGGTATATATCTATGATATGACCACAACCGAGTATAGTTACAAAACACCAAAAGGCAGGTGAAAACAAGTAAATCTACAGCAGGAACTCATCCTGTCATCTCCACTGGCGCTGCTGATATAATTTTCCCAATCTGGAGCTGCTGACTCGCTGCCTTTAAGATAGACCGAAAGGTAACATCCCACACCATCTGGAACTTGAGACAAATCCATTCATATTTTACTGCTTATCCATGTCCTTCCGCTGAGCTGGCAGCGCACCAGACTCCTCTTCTTTGCAAGTGGTGAGCCCACATGGCAAACAAACACGACAGCAGCTGACTAATGTCTGTTTCTGTAAGCTAATGCTGCGTTTGACCAGCAGCGGAATTATATACTGTTTCATTTGTTGTGGTTATTACTGAGGGCAAGCCTGGTTGCTGCAATGTATCATTTGTTTAATTGTTGACTAGCTGATAATCATAAATAATAATAGAACGCATAATAAAAAGCCACTTTTGTGAATGTGCCGAAGTACCATACCACTGTCAGCTGTTGGCTTAGTGAAGATGGCTGCTGTCAGATATTTTACAAAATGCTCAGTGGAGCTTTCTGGAGCAAGGTTTTATGTCTTTAAATGCTTCCACCAAAAGGATTAACTGATTAATGTTAAAAAAGCAGTAACATGTCCCTTTAAATCTGACTGTGTATATCCCTGAGGCAGGAAGGAGAGATGAAAAAAATGACAGACAAAAAGAGAGATGACACAAAAAGACAGAAAACACCTAAATGTGAGCTTTTTTTGTGTGTGAATCTCTGCGGGAACCAAAATGTCCCGACTAGGATCCAAAATGAGGCCGAGGCTAGGATTATAGTAATCATTGTACCGGTGAATAATATGACAGGGATGATGACTGATCTTAAAGTTAGCGCAGGGTTAGCATCAAGCTCACAGTAGGTTGAATAAAACATTTGTAATTGTGGTCAAGTCAAAGTCTCTAGATAAATAGAGCACATATGTACTTGAATACATGTGCTTACATGGTTTAAGGCTGAAAGACAGTTAAAAGGACAAAACAAATAACATCAATTTACTATTTAGCTTGGAAATGAGTTGATGCAAACATACGTTCATAACCACATACATATTTAGTTGAAAAGTCAGCCTGAGGTTGCCAGTGGCCGTCGAGGAGATTTGAATTAAATGCAATTCTCTAGAGTGATAGTGGACACTGCAAAGCCTCTACTCACCCTTGTTGACTGTATAAAATCAACCTTAACCAACATCCACTCATTAACAAATTAGAATGGACCTTTCTACCCTACGCTGACCTGTATTTACTTGCTGGTATGTTAATGCGATACGTACGTTATACTGGCATCTGTCTAGTCTCGAGAATCGAATCTCGGGGCTTGTATTTCAAGCGGACAGGCTGATCTGCTAAAACACTACTATATACACAGTACACACTGTAGTAGATATCCTGAACAAGTTGTCAGAAAGGAAGAAGTTTTCCTGCAGGAAGCCAATATTAAAAAACCCTTAGTGCTCACACGGACTGTCAGCTCCGACAGTTTCTTCTGAAGCTCCATTTTTATTTCACTACTTATTACTCGGAGCCGTTTAGAGGCACTTCAATGACTGGTATTGCAAAAAAAGAATTTGCTGTGTTTCTGAGAAACCAAAATATGAATTCACCGAGGCTTTCAGAGTGCAGAGGGAGACATCTGTAGTGTCACTTCAGTAGTCAAAGCTCCAGTATTTTTGCTTGAGTACTTGGGACATATTTGCATGACATAAAAGGCTTTGACTTACTGTCAATACGGTCCATTGCCTGACATGTGCAAACAGAAAAAGACATCATCAGTAATGCTACTCTGAGCGAATCGTATAGCCGTCATGTAGGAATGGACAAACAACATCTCGGCAAAACAAATGTGGTGGCATCGTAAGCGCGATAAATGAGACCGTAAAGATGAGCATTCCTTTGGAAAGATTGATGTTGAATGCACACTCTGAATGTGAACAGCTGAAAATCTATGCTGCCATTTACCACAAACAAACAACTGAACAAAAGAGTGCAACAGAATACAGTCTCAAACACCAGATATTTCTATCTAGTAGCTGCCTTTCTATAATAAACATTTCAAGTTTGATTTCATTAAAGAGTTGCTTGTCAAGACAAATACACACAGAATTACCACCCGACTCTCACCTAACCTCAACTTTGCAGACAATTTATATTTCTTCCAGCTGATAGTTTTGATTTTCTCTGCCTTCAATTTTACTACTTTCATCCACCCGACCACTCTCATACTGGTTTTTGGTTCGCAGCAGGCACCTGTTCTCAATCAAAAAGCTTTAATAAACTCCAAGCTCACCACTTGTCCACCAAAAAAAAAACCCAGACAAATAAGCAACTATAGCGAGTGACCAACCTGAGCAAGAGCCCAATCTTTTACTGAAAGATAAAATGAGACTCAATGATGGACTGACATTTGTCAAGCGGACAAAACCGCAACTGCAAATGAATCATTTTCAAATTTGACTTTCTGACTTGAATGTGCAAGAAGGAAACTAAGAAACAAGTTTTGCCTTCGTAACATAAAAAGTGATAAAATGTTGATGTTGTTCTCAACGTTTGTTTCCACTGACTCCAAGAAGTGCTGGGAACCAAACTTTGATTCTTTTATGCTACTGAATTATTTTTTTGATATTATGGAATATAAAAAAAAAATGTGTATATTTGGTGATAAATTTTGATACCTAAAAAAAACAACATGTTTTCGCTGTGTACGCAGGAATAAAACTCAAAAGCGTCAGAGAGCTTCAGAATTTACTATACGTAGAATCTACTTCGGTGGCCTGCCCAAAAATCCCTTGATTTTAACTTAGGTAAGTAAATCTTATATTAGAACGCCTAATTCGCCTCGTTTAAAAAAATAATAATTTGGTAATACATTGGTCAGAGTTATTTGCACTGCAGTAACTTTAGGTTTCTCTATGTTCAGCTAGCTAGCTGGCATCCTTGTATGAGGAATTTAGGGAACATCTGTTTATTGGAGCTACAACCTGGGTTACACTCTCCCCCTCTAAACCGTATTTGTAAAGATTTGTACCACAATATGTGATGTAATTTTCTTTTTCCTAAAATGGATTTGAATGATATCCAACCCTAACTCCAAGTGGCCAAAATAAACACACTTATCACAAGAGTTGTTTCAAGTAATCCAAAAAGTCATTTGTGCAATTGTTGCTTACATTTTGCAGAAGAAAACAACAGTAACTTTGGAGGATACCCGCTTGACACTTATATACACCGCAGTATAGTTGCTACAAGTACATGTCTTCACTATTGGACTTGGTTAATATTCTGATGCATCATCTGATATGGAAAAAAGGACTATAGAGCAAAATACACACCCCTGAACAAACACCTTGAAGTGCACACCCTCTGAATTCTCTATCTTGCAACCCCTCACTTCTTGGGCAAAGGCATAATTTGGTCATTTTGGCACACTAATTTCTGTTATGTGCTTGTTCCATTATGCAGAGCTGACAAAGAAATAAAAATGTTTTGATTCCACCGGTGTCAGCTGGCGGCCCACTAAGCCGCACCGTGCCACGTCTAATCTCACCCCCAGCCTGTGGGGCCAATCTCACACCGCTGTGTGTTGGAGTGGAGCCTTGGACAGCCGGATGGCAGGTGAGCGGTGGCTGGGTTTTGGTCTCAAGGGCGGAGGGGGAAAAGCCAATGTCTAATCTTGTGTGCACGAGACCACCAGGGAGGATTGGCCAGGGCTAAAGAGACAGATACAGGCAATAGAACATTGGGAAGCAGACCAGGTGAGAAGAAAGGAGATGGAGAAAAGGGAGGAAGAGCCGAGATGAGTGGCGGGAGAAGGATGACATCAAGGAAGAACTAGTTGTCACTGGCTTATCTGACTGTACACATTTCTGCGCTCTAACAAATCTATAATGAAGAAAAAAATTACTTCAGTGTCGTCCACTTTTTACTATGAAAAGAAATGAGCTTTGAGTCCGCTTAAACCGCCATTAAACTGTTAGCAAATTGTCATATGCATATCACATGCATACACCTGAAACACCATGTTTATGTCATATAAAAATATACGTAGACGTTGGGTCTTAGAAGGGGAACCCGTGCGGGAGTGCAAAGCCCTCTGGTGGCCATACTAATCCTATATAAAAGATATCCATATCCAGAGGAGACAGATGAAGACGTTTCCCATTTCAAACTTTCACTTAAAAAATGTTTAAGCATCATTTCCTAAATTTAGCCATGTGTTTCTAAGTGTAACCATGACGATGAAGCTCCCAAACCTTAACGAAGCAATCATTTTAACCACCAACAATGTCTCCCCTGACCCAACCCTGTTGATGGCTGACCAAACTCAGATTTAGCCTTAATCTATGTGTGACTGCAAGTCTCTCTGTCTACCTGGCAAACACATAATACGAGGGTCAATCAAAAAGTACCGATGGTGCCCCTGTTGCCTGTGAACGGTTCGTAGCACCGTGATGCACACAGAGCAGGAAGAAGCTACAACCTTTGTGAGTGAGTATTCCAAGTTTCGTTGCTTGATAAACATCAACAATTGAGTTACATGCATTTATGTGAGCGCTGGTCTGGGTGCACAGCGATTTTCCCAATGCATCTGAATGTTAAGCAGAGAGTGCACATCAAAGTTTGTGTCAAATGTTTGGGGAATAAAGAGAAATCGCAGCGAGTCAAAAACTCTACGTAGTGGGGTCGGGAGCTCCGACTGTGTTGTCGTGGGCAAGAAATGCACTTCAGTGGGCGCCGTGTCGTGTTTGAGAACCAAAGTGCCATCTGGCCACAGTTCAGGTTGTTGGCACTTGACATTTTTGGTGAGACTCCTCAGAACATCACAGGAGGACTCCGTGTTGACAATCTGACCTTGTGGGACGAATTTATGGCGCAAAACCCCATGAATGTCAAAGAAACCCATCTGGTAGCGTTCCACACCTGTCGCGCCTTTCCCAGTTTTGGACAGTGGTGATTTGCCCATTTTGAAACACAAATTTTCACTCAAAACCCCTTTCCCGAGTTGGCATGTGTCCTCTGGTCATGTCCGGAGGACAGAGGTAAAATCACAGATGCATCGGACCAGCGCTCACAAAAAGGTGCGTAACGCAGGTGTTGATGTTGATCAAGCGGCAAAATTTATAATACTTATTCAATGAGGTTATAGCTTCGTCGTGCTCCGTGCATGTCAAAGTGCTACTTACTGTTCACGCGCATGAAGACCAGTCTCTGAACTTTTTTTATTGACCCATGTACACAAAAAAAAACAGTAGACATAGTTAATCAAGAGTACAGCCATCATCCACCATCTTGTCCTTCTGCAGGACAAAGCTTTCAACAGTCATTAAAAGCGGTAAACTTCACCACAAGCAAAAATAATGTGGCAGCAGCAGATTTAATGAACACAAGACATTTCTACTTTACCTTCAGCCATTGTTGAGAGGGACAAAAACTAACTGATCAAGATGATACGGTCCAACAAAGCCTGTATATATCACATTCAGCAAAAAAGTTATCGCGGAGGCTTTACCTTGAGGCACCTAGACTGAAATGTTTTTTTTTTCTATTCAATTTGCATGTATCGAATATTTTCTGGAACTTTTTTGAACTGTCAATTTAGTTACAAGTAAAGCACTTTTTTGAAAGGCTTTAAAAAGCAGTGTATAGAAGTTTGATTATTGGAGGTGCACTGAATGCTAAAAACAAACAAACACACAAAATATATCTGGCAACGAAAGTCTATCCTTGGATTGACTGAGGCGTCCATAACAGCACAGAGCAGGTGCCAGGGCAATATTCCAACAGAGAAAAGAGGCTTAGACACCAAAGTCAGCTGCTGTTTTTTTTTTATTTTTCATACGATCCGTGCTGATGTGCTTTACTGCAACACAGACTAACCATGGTTTACGAAGTCGACGGAAGAAGTTCTACACTCGACGGAAATCTCTTACAAAAGGTGTTAATTGTCTCAGTGGCCCCCCCCAATCAACGCTTACAGATGAAATAGACAGTTATGTAACACATCCCTGTTGAATTGTTCCTTTTTCCTAATTTGTGAGACTGAAGAGGCATGGAACGAGGAAGGCGAGGTTAACGTTATTTGCATCCAAAAGTTTCTGTGACGCAAGCAAAATTCTCAAATCTTTTCCCAATACTAATAAAACCTTCGGAAAGAATTCTCAAACTAATTTTATTCACAGTTGAAGTTTTTACTTCCACTTGATTTTTAATTACAGTGCGATACATGTTCTCTTAAAACAGTTTTTTTTATGCTTGCATAAAACAGAAACAGAAATACCTTCGTACAATATTAACTTTATAATTAAATTGTAATATTTACCTTTTAAAAAGTGTAAAAAGACCAGATTTACATTCAAACATTCCCTCCATTTAGACTCTAAACACAGACTATCCTCTTCTAAAGGATAAAATTCCCCTCTGAGTTGTGATTGACAAGTTTACTTTTTGTTAAAGATGTGTTAAAAAGCCAACTTGAACTGTAGAGCTAAGCAATGCAACAAGCTTAATGCTTCTTTTGAAATAAAAAAAAAACAACGTATTTTGCATCTACATTTTACACATCATACAGGAAATAAATTCAGCAAAGACGGAGCAGAGATACCAGTTGCTCCGCAGAGGGAAACCTAAATAGACGTCTTTGAGGATGTGACTCAGAGGCTCACTATTATCTCTACCTGCAAATTACTGTTGAATACACCTACTCAGGAGGTTTTTGAAAGGTATTTTGGGAACTATTGTCAAAAAAAAAAGCTAAAAAAACAACAACTCAGAAATTAAAGCTGCAGTGCTGGATTCAATTTAGGTATGTAAAATGCATTTGAACTATGTTGGATATGTCGTGGAGGTCAAAAGAAAAAGTGTGTCAAGCCATCATTTTTTCGAATGGCTTGAACTCGTGTGAGTAAGGTGTGTGTTTCAAAGCTATTCCGGCTCTCACAACATACTGTAATACTCAAAGGCCTTTGTGAATAGAATCCCTCCTTTGCCAGTCTTCACTTCATCACGTTGCTGTTTAAATCCGAGCTTTTGTCCCCCACTGCTCCTGCAGATGCAATTTCACTGAGTAAATAAACAAGTCAACTGTCCCTCTGCCAATCTGCCATTACAACCCTCAGAATGACTCTGATGTAAACAATCCGCGAGCCACGCCGGGCTCTCCCAAAAGGCGCGACGTATAAGTTCTGCTCTCAAAACACAAAGCCTTTAGTTTGCGCAGAGTCCCCCCACTCTTTAATGCCATGAGGGATTCACCCGCTCCTCCTGCGATGAGTGCCGAAGCCCACAAATAAACAGCCTTCAGATGTTTACATATGGAGCACGACGCCACCGAAGGGCCTCCAGAGACGGAGTGGAGAGCTCATTTGCACTGTCGATGAGAGGAATCAGAAACGGCTGCTTTGGTTTATGATGACTGATTAAGAAGGAAATATTACAGAAAGGATTACTAAAGGAAAAATAGTGTGTATTGAAGTAGAGAACTGGCATCAAGAATTGTCTTCATTCCACAATTTTTCGTTTTTACATGCAAGCATTCTTTGGACGTGTACCTGATAAAAGTATTTATTTACTTTCTAATGGTGTAATCAAGTCTTGTTGTAAGTTTTTCAGGCAATAATGACAAAAAAAACAGCACTTGTCTGCTTTTTTTCAGGCACATTTGGGAATAATGACTCCGCGAATCATTGGCATTTTGTACTGTCAGTTTGATAAAACAAAACCTCTGAATACACATTTCTCCTTGTCTTTACAATTTTCTGACATTTTATTTACCAAGTTATTCAAGAAAATATTTTTCTGATGACTCAATAATGTAAATTCTTTGTTTACAACCCCCAAATGGAGCCTTCTGTTGAGCCAGTAATGTAGTTATCTGCTTTACTATCACCGGCTAAGTATATTAACGGCTTCTGTAAACAACAGGATGAGAAAAGACAAACAAACAAATGGCTACCGGGGGTCCAGCAGATATTACACCTCCGCTGTGAATACAAGTCCCATATAAAGTGACCTGTTCTGGTTTAGTGCTTAACTGAGCATCAGCAGAATAATAACTGCTGCAATTATCTTCCAGCAAATGAGAAAATGGTATTCTCCCCGCTAGAATGACCGACAAAATACACTGTCCTTCCTTCCTCTCCTCTTTTCTCTTTCTTTCTTTCTTCCTTCCTTTTTCTTTCTTTCTTCCTGTCTTTATCCCATTGCATCTCTTACTTTTTTCACTTCCTTCTTCCCTTGTCCTTCCTTCTTTCTTTTCTTTCCCTTCTTCTCGAGTGTTCCTTTTTTCTTTCCATCCTCCTTTCCCTTATTTATTTAACTTTTTCCTTGCATTCTTTTTCCTTCCTTCTTTCTCCTACTTCCTTCCTTTCTTTCTTTCTTATGCCCTATCCTTCCTTTTTTCCTTCCTTCTCCTACTTTCCTCCTTTCTTTCCTTCCTTCCTTCCCTTTTTTCTTACCATCCTTCCATCCCATCTTTTAATCCTTCCTTCCTTTTCCCTTCTTCTCCTATGTTTCTTTTCCTTCCTTCCTTTTTTCCTCCCCTACTTCCTCCCTTCCTTCCTACCTGGAACTGAGGCCAAAACGTCTCTGTGAGCCTGTAGCTCAAATTGCTTGGCTAACATCATCCGGGCATGTTCAGTCTAACGACCACTGCTGGTTCGCTGGTGACAAAGGTAATGATAGCCAGTCTGATTACACAAATATATGGGACTTGACCAAACTGTAACTTTGTGGAAAAGGATCTCTGGGAACTCTAAAAAAAAAAAGGCAAAACAAATTGAGCTGTTACCTGCTATCTAGAAAAGTAATAGAAGAACAAAAAACAAAAAAAAAAAACAAATCCCACAAGCATATCACCATGGCGACTGAACCCCTATGATGTTAACAGCATAGTAGTAGTACCGGTGTTGAAGAGAAAAATAACTATTTTTTTAATCCAGAAACTGAGAAAAGTGTTCATGTATAATGATTACGGTTTTATCGGGCTTACATAAGAAAGCACGATCTAAAATCCCCACTGAAGGGCCAACAGGCCAGCTGGATGTCTCCACTGCTGCTGCATGAAGGATTATGAGCACTCATTTATCTGGGACATCCTATCCGTTTCCCTGAGTACAGTCTTTACGGCCATGACAGTTACACTGTAAAGCAGTGTATACAGCAGACGGTTATGGCGCAATATAACTGCTGATTTACAGTGTGCCACATTTCTGTGGAAGATGGAAACACAATCTGTCATTTATTTTATTATCCACTGTGTTTTTCTGACATTATGAGATACTGCTGCTACATCTGAACTTTTACAGTCAGATGTGAATCAAGCAATATTACACGAGAGGGTGTGCTTTAACGTCATTGTTGGCGTGACAGTGATGCGGCCAGCACTGAAGAGTACACAACAAGTGACCAGTTAATAAAAATGTAATGAAAAATGTATTCATATTGTGGGGCAATTTAAATGAATAAATATAAACCTTTTTGTTAGTGCGATCGCCGTTTCTATGGCAACACATGGGGTATGACTAATAACTGGAAAAACAATCAGTCACATCAGTAGATTCTTACGCAATGCTTACTGCTCCAGGAAGTAGTCCGACCCTTAGTAACGACCCCAGCAACAGAGACGATATGTAGTCCGTTTTTGTTGCTTTCGAGAGATTGTTTCTCAAACTAAATAAAAACAGCACACGGAAACACAAAACTGCTCAGCTAGCTATATGTTGTTGTAACCAAGATATCCGCTGAAAAAATAGATTGATGGACTCGTGTATTTTTTAAGATATTAGCAGGATTTAAAGTGCGTGACTGTCAGTGGTGGTGCTGTCATCATAGACTGTATACAAAAGTGGAGCGTAGCTTCTTGGTCTGAAAAATAAGGCCGATGCAGAAGTGCCTTAAGCTACAATACCAGAGTACCACCAGAGGTCGGCTCCAAAAAGCCTCCGGTTCCACAGACTCCCATTCAACTCATCTAAAATAAAATGTCTCTGAGTTACCTTGGTGTTGTTGACATAAACGGAGGTCCACATGAAAATAATCCTGTAATTAATTAGAAAAAAAAAAGCTTAAAAAAAAGAAGCTGTTTTTGGGGGCCGTGTCTGTTTTGACTGACAGACCAACTAGGGTCACTACCGCTCCGAACCAGCTAGATGGCGCCGGCAAAAATCTGAACTGCAGGCTTCATAACGGCCGTTCACAAACCAGCGGGTGACGTCGCTGCTGGCTGCCGCTCGTCTGTCACGCTGATTCGAACACGTCCCACGTGTACGATTGACAAATCCAGTTTCTGGGTCGCAACTACTTGTATAATATTGTATTAAAACTGGGAGGGGCAGCTCGCAGCAGCGTCCATTTCAGTTCCATGTGCAAACACACACGCGGTAAACTCACTCATATTCTTTCCTAAATTGCCCACCTGAATCTCATGTTCCCTCTCCTAATCCCGGTCAACTCCCGGCCTCACCGAGAGAAAAGTCCAATCCTCCCATCTCTCTATCCCAATATGTGCTCATCCCTTCCTTTCCACGGGTCTCGATTTAGTGCAATCTTTCTCCTGCTCCGCTCTCCGTCTCAGCCCCGTTTCCATTATTTTCAGGATGACAAAAGAAAAAAAAAAGAAAAAAAGAAATATGACAATAAAATCCCTGATGCCGGCGAGAGTGAGGACTGGCCTAAAGGTGACCCTGCTATTCTCATGAGCATGCCGTCCCACTTTTCAGCTACCTCCGCTGATGGCTCCGGCTGCCACTCGCCGTTCACATTCCCGTCTCACACCAGATACTGTGAACCTCACTGCCACCCCAACTCATCTCACTCAGTGCTCCTGCTGTGCAACACACACACACACACACACACACACACACACACACACACACACACACACACACACACACACACACACACACACACACAAAATTTCAATAATAATTTCAGAGCGGTGTGATTGGTTGGTTTCCCACGGGGAGACGGAGGAAAAGCAAAACCAGCAGAGGTGAGAGATGGAAAAGTGGAGGGAGCGAGGATGAGGGGATCTGAGGACTTTACATCGCTTCCGTCTCATTCTGCAGATCCTTATCCCTCTCCGTCTCGATGACGTCGTTGTACCCGTGACTCGTCGGCCGAGCTTTTCTTCTGCGCTCCGCCTGAACGTATGTTCTATCTTGAAGTACATTACAATAAACTCCAATGCCCTTTGAGAAATGGTGCCGTTTGTGTGTGCAAGATTTTGTCCAAAACCTCTACTCTTTATCGCCATCCGCTTTCAAGTAATCATCTCAGAGATCCGATGCCAAATTAGGAAACGCATTTGCAGTATAACGAACTGAATGAGCTGGGTGTCGGCGGTGTGACGGAGGGGGGGGGGGGTGTATCCCGAGTGTCTATGACCAGGTGGTGGTTCTTTCCCCAGGCAGACGTAACGCAACGAGCTCGTAGGTGCCACAAACTCCCAACTGAATAACGTCACACAGGCGACACTTGATCTCTATATTACGTTTTTTTTTCTTTTTTTTTTTTTAAGCGTAGCCTCAGCAGAATAATCATATCTTAACCTCAGTGTAGCACTTATAAAGCTGCCGGGTTTAAAATATTGATGCTTTAAAATTTGGGCTTTTGCAAAAAAAAACAAACATCTAGTTTAATCTCAGTCTCTAGTGTTGAAAGGCTTTCCAAAGTGTCTGCATTAGCCGTATTTAGCAGCAAGTACCGCTTTTAAATAAAAGATTATTACACCGGAGATACCTGATTTTTTAAATAATAGATAAACAGAAACGAACCCCACCGTGATCGCTCATTATAAGTAGCCAAATCTTCTATGAACAGTTGGTGAAAACACCAATAAGCCGGCGGACGGTCAGTTGATATTATGCTCATCATTACTGTAAAACTTTGCAATCACCCCAGGTATGACTCGACAGACTTCAAAATGTTGAAACAACTCCCGCAGACGTTTGTGTTTACAGTTAAATTCACCGAAGCTGAGTGTTGCTTTAATGTTGAGGATGTTGGTGCAGAATGTCAACTTCAGTGAGGCTCAGACTTTTCAACGAGGCTGGAGGCCTATCTACCCTTCGGCTTTCACCTGCCTATTAGGGTGGAACATATTGGCTAGATAGGCTCTGTGTGTGTGTGTGTGTGTGTGTGTGTGTGTGTGTGTGTGTGTGTGTGTGTGTGTGTGTGTGTGTGTGTGTGTGTGTGTGTGTGTGTGTGTGTGTGTGTGTGTGTGTGTGTGTGTGTGTGTGTAAAATGTGCAGCACAGAATAACTGAATAGGACACGCGCGCGTGTGCGCGGGTGGGCTGGCGGTGGTGAGCCTTATCGCCATGCCACAAAGTGGGAAGATTAGATTACTCACTTCCCTAAACCTCTAACTTGGTTACCATAGCAATAGCAGTGTGACTGAGGCAGCGGCTCGTCACCGTGGAGGCTGCTGAGGCAGGAACGGACAGAACGATCACCGGGGGAACTGCGGGTCAGCCGGGGACCTCACCTCGGCAACCTCACCTCGGCAACGCACCACTCATCTCACCACTGTCCCATTCTATTCAAGTCTACTCTATTCAAATCTATTCTACTCTATTCTATCCTATTTGACTGAACTCTACACTATTCAAATCTATTCTATTTTACCCTACTCTACTCTATTCTAATGTAGTCGACTCTATTCTGCTCTAGTCTATTCTATCCTATTTTACTCAACTCTACACTAATAAAATCTATTTTACCCTACTCTGACATTCTCTTCTAATGTACTCGACTCTATTCTGTTTTATTCTGTTCTATTTTGACCATATTCTATTCTATTCAAAAGTACTCCTCTACTCTACTCTACTCTACTCTACTCTACTCTACTCTACTCTACTCTACTCTACTCTACTCTACTCTACTCTACTCTACTCTACTCATGTGCTTCAACATCCAGAATACAGAAAACATCATTACAGCAGAGATTATGTTGCCCCACAATATTTGGAGCCGGTAAAAAACTGTTTTTTTTGTGCGTTGCTGCTACCGACTAAGGAAGATCAATTGATATTGAATTCATAATTGCACTATGGTGGAGCCTCGGCCTTAATTCAAATTAATGAAGTGCTGGCAAATCCATAGTGTTGTGTGTCTGATCATTAGATTAATTACCCCAATCAGGCTATTGTATTTCAA
This sequence comes from Brachyistius frenatus, assembly GCF_029030835.1. Lineage (NCBI taxonomy): Eukaryota > Metazoa > Chordata > Actinopteri > Embiotocidae > Brachyistius > Brachyistius frenatus. Next base: position 2,474,417 of record NW_027210627.1, read on the forward strand.
TTATACCAAGTGCAGTGTTTATCTTTTCATTAGTCAACACTCAGAAAAATAAACGTTAAACAACGACAGGGCGGGGTGCACGTGCACATGAACATGCCAATACAGATCTCGTAATGCTTACTGCATATCATCGACGATAATGAGAGGTGATTTTAATATCCCTGACAGTACTGAAGGACGAGAGCTTGAAAAGTCTGAGCCTAAACAAAGCTGAGGGAATAATTAGACAGAAGCACAAAGGAAGTCAGGTAGCTGAGAAGACAGAGAGAATAATGCCCCATAAATACTGGTAATTAGACTATAGACAGCTCTGATGCTCTCCCTGCCGCTATACGGACTCATAATGGAGTCGTTTTTTTTTTTTACCATTCAAACTGAAAAATGGCTCTGATAAGTTACGGGACACTGTTTTGACCTTGACAAAGCACTTCATTTAGATAAGAGTTACCCCTCGAAACTGCAGGGAAATTAGGTCACTTCAATGCCGAGAGCCCACAGAGCGTGACAGAGTTTAAATCTTTGACTTTGGCGCTCGAGGCGGGAGAATTCCCACCGACTCCTCTAACCACTGTTTATTACTGGTTCTCTTTGAGACTAATTTGGGTCTACTACAACATTTTTCAAAGAGTAGATATTTAATATTGAATTGAAAAAGGCGCGGAGAAAGCACAGAACGCAAGTATATTTAAGTCTTTTAAAAAGATTGTGAATAATTAAAGTTACTAGTTGGCCAACTCACTTAAAAAAAAAAAAACTGGGCTCCATCTATAAAGATATGATAGATGTATTTAATGACCAGCTCCATGTGCTGGCTTTAAACCACCAGTTGTGGCTCTCCAGATGGTAGACGGTCAGCTTGTTAGCTGCTTTGGTGCAGACTTAAATAACTTAATGAAATAAGTAAAACAAAATTTTCTACAAACTGTTATCGTCGTTAGATGAAGACTGTATCTGTCCGTCACCAGTCCTTCCCTTCACCATGTTCAGAATAAAGCAGGTATAGATAATGGATAGATGGTTTTGATTTTGATTTTGATTTTGAGTAAAACGTCTTGACAACTACTTGAGGGTATGAATCCTATTTTTGTTTCGCTCCACCAGCAGGTTTAGCCCTCTTAAAAAAGGCACGTGAACCACCATGAAAGCATACAAAAACCAATGAACCACCATGAACCACCATGAACCACCATGAAAGCATACAAAAACCAATGAAGTTCTAAGGTTCTTGAAACCAGGTGAATTAACAACCATTATATGAAAGACATTTCAAATGCTGCAATGTATGAATAAGTATAACAAATACTTATACTCAAATTATATCCACCTTGTTGCCATGTGAATGTTTTCTTTGCATCGTGACAGTGTTTTTTTTTGTTTTTTGTGTGTGCTCGTGCATATGTATATTGTGTGGATGTGATGTCACACAGGTCAGTGATTCACAGCAAATCTAGGCTGCCAACTGGTTCATGCAGTGTCAGCTGTGAGGCTGCAAATTCTAAAACTGATTCTTTAAAACTGATGCCAAAATATAACAAACAAACAAAAAAGGTGACGGTGCTTGTTTTATGCATTTGATGTTTTAGCTGCTGCCTGCACAAAAGTTCGTGAGATATTTGCGTCGGGAGGAAAGTCGTCGACTGACAGACTCGAACGTCCACGACGCTGTGCTGTTTCAGTCCTAAAAATAAAGGACTGTAATTTCTTTTATGTTTTACATCACTCAGCTCATTTTCTAGATGAGATATCATAAAGTCGAACACATTTTCTCCCTCAGTTTATATCTTCCTAGCAGTTTGACTTCCTAACAGATGATCATTACAGCTCCACACAGCTGCTTAAAGTAATAAAATAGATTTGGACAAGAATTATTGAAACGTATAGAAATCTTTTTAGGCTTAAGGCTTTTTTTTTTTTTTTTTTTATTTTTTTTTTTTTTAAATGTTGCCTGTTGTCCTTCCATGATCATGTGAGTGCAATTCAATTTCTCCAGTGTACAATTTGATTTGGACAAATGTCTGCTTCTGACTAAAGGGGCCATGTGACTAGACTCATGTCCGAGGGGCATTTTCCTGCACAGTTGACATGTGTTCTCACTTATCAGATAAAAAAAAAAGAAGAAAAAAACCACAGGAAAACACACTAACACGCATTGACGCACCCGTGCTTGCACTGCTCACACACATTCACACGTACAATGACACCAGCAACTTCCTGGCTGACCCGAGTTTTATGTGTGCAGATTTATCATTGGCCATTAAAATATATTTGATTTTCACCAGGAAGGCTCTCTGCTGCTGCCTCCCTCAATAGAAGCCCAACCGCCTTTTACAACCACTTGCTTTAACCTTCTCCCCTGCTCATAAAACACCAGCAGCTCCCTCCACCTCTGCCAGTTCAGTTCAGTTCAGTTCCCTTCTTCCTCCTCCTCCTCCTCCTCGTCCTTCTCCTCCCTTCCCGTCTACTGTATCTCTCCATCTATTTTGACCTCAGCTATGATTCTATCTTTACAGGGAGTGTTTTTGTTTCTCCTCCTCTTGTCCTTGCCCTCGTCTTTCCCTTTCCTTGCCCCTCCGCTGCAAAAAATATACCTTCTCTGCCCCACAGCTATTTTTTTCTTAATTGTCTCTTTTCCTCCTGAATGATCGATTCGTCAGATTTATCTGACAGTTTGAGAATAAGGACAGTTCTCGGGCTTCTGCTTTAAAACCTCCCAGAGGTCTCAGAAGGTGAGTGTTCATAATGAGATTTCATGGGGATGTTAAGAGAAAAAGTTTTTAAAGAGGACCACAATATTTTTGAATGTGTACAATCACGTTAGTCTCCTGCTGCATGATCCTTTTCTGCTGCTTCTGCTGCCAAACGCTTGTTTTTTTTTAAAATGACAATACAGTAATTTTTGAGAATTTAAAAAAAAAAATCTGTTTATCTGTAGCAGTGTTTTATGTTGTTACACTATATTATGAACTGAAATTATTTTAAAATCCAAAGATTTAGTGGAGACTTCTATTTTGAAGGACACAGGAAACATTTCTGGTGTTGGTGTTTTTTTATTTTGTATTATTTTTTAAATTTTGCCAATAAGGAAAAGTAATGGTGCATTCATGAGCAACTGGGAAGTGGCAACGTTCCGACCTCCCGAGTGGGAGAAAACACCTGAACGCCTGCTGGACTGGCAATTTCCCACAAGGAAAGTTGGGTGTTTCGAGAGCTCCGAGAAGTCCGTCTGATGTCACGCGACATGGCAACGCTTGTGGTGAAAGGAAGACATATACTTGCTTAGAGCAAAACATAAGTCACTTCCTGGTTAATTTAGGTGACATTAATTAGAGCACGGTATTGTGATATGAAACAATACCAATTACTATATGTGACGGTGACGAGCGATTTTTCAACTCTCCTTGACGGGGAAGAAAAAAAGTAAAATAATAATAATAATAATAATAAAAAAACAAAAAAAAAGTCGCCGGACGTTCAGTGCAGAATAAACAGTTTCACTTTTCTGTATTCAGACAGCAGATATAGAGCAGGTTTCTAGGGGGGCTGCCATGTTGCCTTTTTGCTTGTTGTCACGTGATCGCTGTCAACTGGGAAGTCGGAGTTTACCAATTTGGAACTTTCCCACTTCCGAGCTGCCTGAACGCACCGTAAGGTTTCTACGTTTTTAAATAATGGGTTTTTCATTAATTGTGCAGACTCGACGTGACAACTGTCGCTCGCTAGTTACGCGTCTTGCGATAAAATGCTGAAAAGCAGCCCTGGGAAGTGTGATGGTTGTTTAGTACACAGAGCACAGCGTTAGTCCCAGCATGCATCGCTAAACGAACAAAGCATGATTGTAATGCTCACGTCAGTTTTTTTTTTTTTTTTTTTTTTTTATAATCCATGCGTGTGAACACAATAAAAGGTTACTGTTTGCTTCTTCTTACGCAAGAATATATTGTGGACATTGGGTTCAGGGTGGGGGGGGGGGAGGGGACATTCATTTCGTCCATGCTCCTTACTGCTTTCTGCCCTCCTCCTCTCTCTCCTTGTTTGTATCACTCGCCTTCTGTTTCCTCTGCCCTGTTATCTATTTTAGCGACTTTCCTCAGGCCATTTCTTTGTCCACACCCTCCTAGTCTGTCCTTCCCCTCTTTCTCCCTCTCTGGTTGACCTAGCACCAGTTTCATTTCCGCTCGTTCATCCGTCTGTCTGCCGTCTTTTTTTTTTTTTTTTTTTTTTTAACCGAGGAGGGACTCATCTGTTTTTCAATCTTTCTCTCTCTCTCTCTCATCTACGCTTGGTGAAGCTCGTAGCTCCATGCATGGGAGTTAATGAAGGATCTGCATGGGTAAACACACGAGAGGATAGAGACGGGCAAGTGTAAATATACGCGCGCAGACAAACGTGCTCTGACAGATGAGCCTAACTACCGTCGGTGTACCGTCTCCGCCGACGGTAGCACCGGGTCTTGTTAGTCAATTAGGCAACAAATTAGAGTCTTAGCTGAAAGACACATTATCAATCAGCTGGGGCTTTTATGCGGTTAGTTACTCATACAAAAGTTATTCATAAAAAGTCATTCACTATAATACGCCGTTGTCCATCTTAACACAATCAACGCACACACACACACACACACACACACACACACACACACACACACACACACACACACACACACACACACACACACACACACACTCACTCTAACTTGTATCTTCTTTTAGCACCAGTTTATCAATTGAAACATTGTTCGCACACACATTCAGAGAAAACAGCCACTGTTCCCTTCTTTCATTCAGCAGTGTGAGAAGGATAAACTGCAACACTTGTATGATTTTCAATGAAAAGGTTGAAGAGAACAAAGTTCCCCTCACACATGTAGCCCGCACTGTTTTTGCTAAAAGCATCTGGAATCTTTTCAGTGGAAGAGCACATTTGTTTCACGTGGGATTCCCAGTTGTACAACAACAACAAAAAAAAGCCTCAATTAATCAGTTTGAGAATCGAAATCCAAGGAGATGGCTTTAGTGGGAAGCATTACTAGAAATTGTGGAACAATGTCCATGAAACTTGTGTCATTTTCTTAGACATTCTTTCATCGATGATGATAATTTCCCGCCGTCAAGGCCCTATACTTTGGGATAAAATGAAAATGATCTTTTTTTTTTTTTTTTGCACTCCTGCTTTATGGGGCATTTCCATTGAAGGACAAGTGAAAAATGAATTTGGCAAAAAATAATACAGGTCATGAAAAGAAATGTATGAGATGTCATATCCTTCATCTTTAAATACATTCTGGTCGGCGGTGCCCAAAATGTCAAGCGAATTCAAAACCTGAAAAAGCTGCTTCTTGTAATGCAAATTTCCGCTTGGTGGCAGCGTATTCAAACACCGCATACAACACTTGACACACTTCATTCATATTTAAAATATTTCTATGATGAACGTGCAACTAAATAGCCTTACACATCCGTTAGATTCGGAGCAGCATTAAGTGTTCATTTGGTGACGTGTTTGTGTTGACCTGTGTGTCCAAAATACACTCAAAGCTCTGTTATTAAAAAAAAAAAAGAAAAAAGTCACATTACCAACCTAGCATAACAGGTCAAATTAATACATTTACATCAGTGTGATATTCAGTGTAGCATGTTTTAATGTTTTTAGTGTTCAACACTGCAAACTGAAAGTTATTGTTTTATGGTCACAAATTTCCTCCGTTCTGTCTGAGTGAATTGAGCCTATCTGTTCGCCGGGTCTGTTTATTACAGCAAAACATGCTTTCAGTGGTGGAAGACAGTAGGCACAGAGAAAAATATGAAAAATAAGTGCATGTGGAATTAGATCGGAGGAGGAGGAGGAGGAGAAGGAGGAAGAAGAGGTGAGTAATCTTACCATCATCTCCTGATCCTGAGCCAGCATCTGCGAAGGAGAACAAACAGTTATTAACCAGCGGCTCAGGCAGCCACAGACATTAGCTGAGGAAGCGTGTGTCTGCATTTGTTACTGTGTGTGTGTGTGTGTGTAATATGTGTCTGTGTGGGCCTATTTGAATATCTGCTTGTGATTGTGCATGTGCACGAGACAGACACACTTTTTTTTTTGCTTGTGGTTGTATTTGAGCGAGATGAGATTTCTCATCTGATACGGAGAGACGGATTTACAGAGAAGCATGAGTAGGTCAAAACTCAGTATATGGCAAGATTGTTTCTGAAACACCACAGAGCTTTTATTTAGAAACTAGGGCTTTTAATTTGAAACGGTTTGAGGAAATCTCAGAATTCGACCAGCCTCTGGTGACTTGAGCAATTTCTCACTGCATTTGTTGGGTGGTGTAAAAAACAAAAACAAAAAAATAGAAAGGAGGATAAAAGTAAGCTGGACGATGCATTGAGGGTTTGAACCTCTTGCATCTTTCTCATTCTGCAGCAGAACATCTAAGAAAACACCTCAAAATGGGGATCTTTCAGTAAGAAAACTGTGGGAAGTCACACTTTTTCCAGTTTGCAAATGTGTTTGTGTGTCAGTGAATCCCTCTCCACGGCTTTCCCGCTGAATCTGTGTAAAGCTCCCTCAAACACACTGAGCTTACTGAACTGTTCAACAATACAGCTGTGAAAAAGATACTCATGAGCACTTCGAAGCTCCGTGTAACTCGAGCTGCCGCATAAAGTGATCTGCTAAAATGCACCAGACGCATGCGGGGCCCTCAGAGGACTGAAGAAGTGTAGGGGGAGGGGAGGGGGGGATAATAGCTCCGCTCCATATGAATACCCATGTGAGAAGAGTTTATGAGAAGAGGTGCTCATGGTGGGCCTATCACAGTCCAAGAACACGTGGAGTCCAACCAGCAAGCTGATACTTTCATGACATAAGGTCTGGATCGATAAAATACATTTTCTGATGGGACAAAAAAACATGTCTGCATTCTGAGTCTTCTTTGAGGTGTGTGAAGCACACGGTCGTTTGATCCAGACAAAAGTAACTCCTAAAGCAACCGGTTAAAGTCTGAATATAATTAATAAGGTGGAACTGCCTCCAAAATTAAAAGTGTAATGAATTTACTAGTAAATAAAATCCATCAAATTAATAAATGGAGTTTTTTGGACTGATATATATCTTTAATGGTCACAGAATAATTCACACAACACCTCGTTCATCGTACTATGCGATTTGGTTTGTGTGGTTAGAAGTAGTGTTGGGGTAGTTAGTGGCTGTATCAAATAATGGTAGATGTTGCAATCGATGTTTTGAATTCAATTTATATAGCGCCAAATCACAACACAGGTTACTTCATCCTTGCAACAGAACTTTACAGCATTATACAGAGGAACCCAACAATTCAACAATTCCCTTGTAAGGTTGGCAGGAAAAACTCCCCTTTAAGGGAGAAAAACCTCCAAAAGAGGGAAGGAAAAACTGTCTTTTAACAGGAAGAAACCTCAGACAGAATCAGGCTCAGAGGTGTGCGGCCATCTGCCTCGATGGGTTGAAGACACTGATGTTATCATCAGCACTGTATTGATATCAACCCATGAAGACTTTACAAAAAAATATTGGCAACAGGTCGAAATAAACATTTGTGCTGGTATGAAAAGCCGATAAAATTATGCTTTAACTACAATGTCTAACCCCTCTTGCGAGTTGCTATTTGCCATGATTGTAAGATTCCTCCTACTTTAATGGGCTTGGATGATGCTCTCCTTTATACAATTTTGTGTGAAAGAAAACATTACATCAAAATAAATGTGGGAAGTTTTACATACCGAAGTTGAAGTAGTTTTCTTTTTGCCCTGTGAATGTCTACATGTTCAAAATCATTGTACTTTATATCTGCATCATCAACTGGGCCATAATGATAATAGAGGGCCTAATAAAATTTAAATTTCCCTACAGGAGAGACTTGACGTTCCCTGCAATTAGGTGGAACCAAATATGTGCATATATCAACATCAGAAACAGGCCAAAAGAGTTGGAAAATATCAGCATATCTGGATCCAACATCATGCCCTGATGTACATGAATAGGAATAAAAGTAGCAAATAGACTGCATCAGTTTTCCCACAAACAAAGAATCTTCTCAGGATACCATCAATACAATGAATAATGCTATAATCTCTAAACGATTCAGCACACAGTGCCTTTAAAATACACCTAATAATCTAAAGGTTATGGATACGAATCCCCGTCGATAAAATGCACAATGCATTCTTATAGGGATGAGTCAGCATTACAACCCTCCAGTCTACCATCAGCCTGATTGTTAATACAGCTTTGATGCATATAGTGTTGGTGGTGTCTGGGTCTTTGGACAACTGTACCACCAGGAGCTGAAAGCAGCGTTACGGTGCAGCTCACTGGAGTAAAAAAAACAAAACAAAAAAAGGGATCATGATTAGTGATTTGTTCCTGTGTGGACAGATGAACGATACAGTGAGGGAGTAAGGAGTTACCCATAAATATTTTAAACTGATGCACTATCTGAAACAAGAGGGATCAGTGAGGCAGTAAAGCCACAGTCAGAACCGCAACACAAAGAACGGAAGAGTAAGGGGGAACGACAGATATTGTTACCTACAAGGCCACCAGTATCCTCAGGATTCCAGGTCAAAATGATTGGATTGAAAAGGTAAAGCCACTGAAAACATATTTAAACTGAACTTTAGTCATACATGGATACTCAAAATCGCAAGTTAAAATACCAGGATAAAAAAAACCAACCTGGCTTTTCACATGTTCCATAAGGAAGGAAAGGCAGTCTAAAACCAACTAGAAAATCTGCCATATTTTCACGTTTTGTACAAAAGGTTATATTTCCTTCCATTGAAGCAGTGTTCAGGTGACACACAGGGGATTTTAATCAAGTCATCAAGATGTTTGTTCAATTAAGTTAACCTGCAGCCACCTGTTATAAATAAGATTGTGCCAAGGAAAGCGTCAACAGCTGAATAAGTAGAATTGCGATAGTTGAAAACATGGCATCAGAGCTAAGTGAAAGTGTTAGAAGCCTTGGTAAGGAAAAAAAGAGGCTTTCTTTGAGTCACATCACTGAAGGTTTTTAAGGAGTGCATGGAGTTATATAAAATGCTTTGTGGAAACTAGCTCAATTGTATCCAAAACACGATCAGGCAGACCAAAAGTGAGGACACCAAAAGAACATCAATACATCGAGTTTTGTCCACTGAGAGATACAAAAGCATCATAGATACAGGATTAGCTAAATATAGAACACTAGACGCCACTCAGTAAAAGTTCTGTCAAAAGAAGGTAGTGGGAGACTCAGAGGACGGGTAGCATCTAAACCACATTCAAGAAAGGAAAGAAGGACAAACAATAAGGTGGGCTCAGTTGTACCAGAATTTCACAATGAATGAGGTAAAGAAATCCTATTTACTGAGGAATCCAAGTTTGAGAAGGATTTGAACAAACAGGAGAGAATGAAACCACAGCGTATCAAACTCGCAGTAAAAACATGCCGGAGGGAATAATAAAGTCAGGAGTTGGACACCCACATGAAACTGATTTCACCCTGAACAAGGAGAAGCAGCACTTGATTCTTCAGAGACATGCCTCACCTTCTGGTTTGCAACTTTAAATAAATAATTCATACTGAACTGGGATAATGAGTCCAAACACACCGTAAACTTCCACAGTAACCTGACCTCAACCCCAGCGAACATTTATGAAAGGGACTTGAAGACAGAGAGAGGCAAACGCTCCAGACAGCACATGAAGCTCTGTGGAACATTATCAAATCATGATTAACATTGAGGGCAGATTTTATTCAGCAATTCATGAACATTTATCAGAGATTCAACAATTAAATCAAATTGTTAAGATGATATTATTTGTATTTACAATAAAAAAAATAAAAAAAAATAGAAGCATCTTCAACAGGGCTTACAGATTTTGGACCACACTGTACAAACATCAATGAATATTAGAAAACGTTTCACATGAAAACTCCACAGAAAACCTTTTGATGTTGGAAAAAAAGAAAAAAGACCTCATTGAACATCATCTACAAAAAAAAAAAAAAAAAAATACAAAAAAAAAAATACCCTCCTCTGCTTTTCTCCCTTTTTAAATCTGTAGAATTTCCGTGACCTTGGAGCATGTGGGACACTAAATGTGCAGTGTTTCATGAAAAGGCTTAGCTGGAAGGATCAGGCTGGAGTTAGAAGGGGGTTCATTGGAGATCAATAAAAACCTTTAGTATCTGTGCAAGGGCATAGGTTTGAGGAGAAAAAGACTGGCATTAGAAAATAGAGCAAAATGGCAAGGGAGATCGGTACAGGCTTACATTTTTACCTGCTTGTCTGCCAAATAAAGGGTCACAAAGACGGGATACCACACAGTTTTAGTTTGTGAGAGGCGGAGGAGAGTGTGTAACAGAACAGAGAACGGGTGCGTCAATAGATGATAGAATTTTTTTTTTTTTAGTTTTAAAGAAATTGATTAGAAAAGAAGGGAAGCAGAAAAAAAGAGAACGCTCACAGGGGAACTGTCATTAACCTCACTGAGCATTGCAAGTAAACACACGCACACATCACGACCGACGTGCACACGAGAGCATTTTTCTACTCTAAATAACTCTTCAAGGGCTGAGGCAGTTGATATGATAGCTGTATGGTGGGCAGTTTTTTTTCATGCATCAAACGGTGTGTGGGTCCCGTTTATAAATGGTTTTCGATTGGTCTATCTTTGCTGTCAAACACATGATTGATTTTCCACGCGTAGCCTGTGACACAGACCAGTAGGCAGGACTACGTCATTCTTACAAAACCTTCAAATCCCTCAAATACATAACCAAATGTATGAAAAGACAACCCATGTGGGGGGGAATATTTGATTAAAAATCCAGTAGTTCACAGCGAAATTTCAAATCCCTACAATTTCATCCCGAGTGCTCAAACAAACTCAAACTCTAACAAACGCCACATAAAATTGGTATTTTAAAGTCATTTTCATTATTTAAATACTAAAACCAAAGGTGTTAGCCAGATAAAAAAAAAACTTCCAACCTACACAATTAGTATCAGGGATTCACAGTGATTTGAGCCACCTCAAGGGGTGACAAGTGAAACCTTTCTCATCTAAACCTCTAACATCCATGGTCTGGTGTTCTCTTTGCAATTACAGTGTGTGGTGTCATTATGCCAAGATCTAAAAAGCTCTCCTAAGGCCTTCAGGGAAATAAAAAAGGTTGTGGAGACCCATGAATCTGGCAAGAGAAAAAGATCTCCAAATTGTTTGAAAGAAATCCCTCCACTGCCAGGAAAAATCCTCTACAGGTGGCACAAATTGCAAACAACTGCCAGTGTTTTCCGGGGCTGGCCGCTGCAGCAAATTTTGTCATCACAGGGTTCGCAGGTAGCCGTAACTGTTGGTGTCAAAGTGCGGGCGTCTACAATCAGAGAGAGATTGCAGAAATTTGACCTGCGTGGGGAGGCGTGCCAGGGAAAAGCCTTTGCTGTCCAAAAAAGAGCCAAAAAGGCCAGTTTGCCAATGAGCATATAGGCAAAGACCAGGCCTGATCTGCACAGATGAGTGTGGCCACAGTAACAGAAGACATGATTGGTATTAACAAATGACACCTTTTCAAAACCTCATACCAACTGTGACATATGGTGGTGGAAATGTTATAGTTTTTTTTTCTCAGCTTGCACATATTGATTGACTTATGAATTGAGCATCATATCAAAGAGAGCTTGAAGCTAATGTGAGGCCATGAGTCTGGAAATGGAAGTTGAATCAGAAGTGGACCTTTGAACAGGATAGCGATACCGAGCACACAAGCAAATACCAGGGAATGGTTCAAAAAGCTAAAATGGAGGGTTGTGGATGGAATGATTGATTCAAAGTCGAGATATGAATCCCTTTGAAAGGTTGTGGAAAGGCCGTCTTGCAACTGAAGGAATTTGGCATTGAAAAGTGTTCAAAAATTTCAGCAAGTTGATGTCAGAGACTGCAACCAACAGTGAGGTCACCCATTGCTTTGTGAACGGCCCTTATGACGCCTCGAGATCAGATTTTGGCCGGCGCCATCTTGCTAGTTCGGGGAGGGTTGAAGCTGGAAGTGTCCATATATGGACGAGCTGGGGAGGAGCGAGCGGTGGATCTGACTTAATCTGACGATACTACGTCCCACCCACTAAAAACATGGCTTTTTTAAGCTTATTTTCTAATTAATGACAGGACTATTTTTTTATATGAATGACTAAAAAACGATGAAGAAGGAGCAGCTTTAGCTTGCGAAATCAAAATAACTCGTGGGGAATTTTTTTTTTTTTTTTTTTTACTTAGAATTTTATGAGACTCGTTGAATGGGAGTCTATGGAGACGGAGGCTCTTTGGAGCTTAAGCCACTTCCGCAGTGGCCTAAATTTTCAGACCCAGAAGCTACGTCTACTTTTATATGCAGTCAATGTGCAGAACATATACAAGACATTAATTTTGCTTAAGCTGAGAATACTAGCTTCTATTGTCAGGGGTATACTTACTTTTTCTCAGAGGGTTTTAACATCTATTGATAATTCTGTTGAATAAACAACGGAAGAAGCTAATCTTTCTCGTGTTTTTCAAGTATACCACCTTTATCTGCGGCTGCTGTATCAAATAGCAGCAAATATGTAAAAAAAAAAAAAAAAAAGGCAACAATTTCCATGGAACATAATCTTTTTTTGATATGGTTACAAGTGATTCAGCTGTATCTTTTATAAAACTGAATTATAAGTCTGAATTGACTTTCCACAAAACAAAAACAAACAAAAAACAAAAAAATATATATATATATTTGCAGCTTTAAGGTTAGAGTACCTGTCTTAGGGGGAATGTTGAAAATGTCTTTTGCACCTTTGAAATTGTGTTCCATCACAGCAGGAAACAAGGGTTTTTAATCTAGTGACCACAGGGGAGGATGCCAGGAATCAAAGAGAGCTTTCACTCTCTTACTAACCAAACAGCTTTCTAGATAGAAGAGTGTGCATTAAGCTGTGTGCACTTCATGTCGTGAGGTGGGAAGGGAGGTTGTGGAGGCTGAGGGTTAAATGGGCATGGAGCATGTCAAGACCTTGTTTTTACCAACAACCAACATGTTTCAGTTGTCTGACACCAACCATACCTTACCCATATTCTATCTGATCAAACCTCAATCTGTCATAATATATATATATTCTCAAATGTTATGTATTTCTCTGTAGTAAATAATCAGGACTATTGAAATCATGCTGGGTAGAGTTTAACACCCCAAACTTTTGTTAATCTGCTTAATTCGCCTTTAACTGAACCATGCATGTCCAAAGTGACAGGAGCTCAGTGAAAACCATTCACAGACACAAAAGTTCTTGACATATTTTGGTTTAATATTATGTATTCTTGTCCCTCACTGCAAGATGATGAGAGCAAAAATAGGTTTTCAGGGCCAATAACTATAATATAGCCACTATAGTTCAAGAGGGCAGGAATTTGAAGAAAAAAAAAATCCACTGGATTGGCGCTGAATGTAAAACAGTGTTAGAGAGTTTTGCAGAATCATCTGTATTTACATTCTGGCCCGGTGATAAGACTCACTTTAAGATAATATGTCTTTTGCCGCTCTGTAGCTCATCTGGACCTCTGACCTCGATGGAGGACAGCGAGCTAAAAGCTCTCCAGTGATCAATAATGTATTAGATTATCATTACTCAGTGTAATTACTTCAAATTCAGACAAATAATTAGAAATGACAAGGTTTTTTGGGTTTTTTTTTGTAGGCAGAGAATAAGTCGTTTATTGACGACTACTCCTGTACGGTATGCAAGATTACACTGACACCGTTGCGCTGATTCTAATGGTGTGATAACACAGAGAGCCCTTTTAAATCATCCACCATCATCATCATCAGCTCCTGTCATCTCCAAGTGCTCAGGCATTATTGCAGTCGCACAAAAATGGTGATTAAACGTGTCATCAACATTTTAAAGAAGCGTCGGTCAAACCCTCTTCTCGCCTCTCCGTCTAATGACTTCCTGAAAGTTATGCGGTTCACTCTGTGAAGTGAGTTGGAAAATGCCATGTTATCCCTTGCATTAGCCTAACCTGTTTTTCCTTTGGGAAAAACCAGACTGCTGGGTTTGTTTCGCTTCGCTAAGCTAATGCTTAACTGCTCCTCACTGCGCTGGGCGAGCACCTGATTCTTACTGGGGAGTGGTGCCATCCTGTGCAAATCAGCTTTCACTGGCTTTATGCTGCCGAGAGCTCTTCCTTTTATCGGCTATTAAAATCAGGACTTCCTTATCTGTTGGTGACATGAAGGTCATAAAGACTGCAATGAACTGGAGTATAAGAAGTTGAAATGAGCTTTTTCCCCAGACGAATGTTTTCACTGAAAAAAATTCAAATAGCCCACTGTGTAAGATGTCAAAAAAAAAAAAAAAAGACTTTGGCACACTTTTCTACCCGTGCTTTTTTTTCTGGGACCAAAAAAAAAATAATACAAGGCAACGGTATTGAATTATGTTTGCCTTTGTCTCGGTGTCATCACTTAGCGTGAAACTCGCACCTCAGCAGGCCTTCTGTTTACTGTTCGGAAAGACAGCAGATCCTAACGTCTGGCCTCTTGGCCTCGGCGGCACCCAAGAGGCTTAGTGAGAGCACGCGAAGCCGTGAGGCGGCCGGGGAGGGATGCCGGGGGTCTGTCGTCCGCAGCAAACACACGAGAAGGGATCCGGTGATGTGACGGGAACAGTGACGAACACGCTTCAAACCACCCTTAAAGCCATTTTTAGTTCCAGTTCAGCGGTTGACAACGGTGGCGGTAACACCATCAAATTCGACAAATTAAAAGCACAGCAGACAAGGCAGCGACTGGGAGGTGTCAACACATCTGGATTCCTTAAATCCAACTCGATATGAAGCATCGAGTACATTATCAAAAAAAACAAACAACCACACGTTTTAAACTGTACGGCAACGTTCAAAGAGATCTCTGAAAACACAGACACTCAATTGCGTTCTAAAAACAAAAAATAACAGAACATTGCAACAATAATGTTGCCCTCAGGTCTACGGCCTGCTTTAGCTTCTTTCCCATCGAAGACTTGTTTCCTGATATCTCTCACAGCAGCAAAGGAAACAAGTGTTGGCACAGGCGAGCCGACACACATATATCCATTATACTGTGGACTGTTTGCTGCTAATGGGATTTCGGAAGATGGAAATGGAAAGGAGGACAGGCAGAGACTGAAAGAGTTGCAGAACAAGAGCGAGAAAGACGGTTTTGTTGCAGCGCATGTGCGGCAGAGCGCTTCAGATGCTTGAATTCTTTACCATTAGTCGCTGATATCCCTGGTATTCATGGTATTTTTAACATCTCACGCTGCTGCACTCATTTTAAGTTAGCTTTTCTGAAAGTAAATGAGAAAAAAAAATGTTTTGAGTGTAGAGGAGAGCAGGGAGGAAACGCTTCAGAAGTGGCTGCCTACCATGCTTTTCCACATGAAAGGCTCGTGTGTAACGAAGTTATATAAGAAATATCCCACACAGCCGAGGGCATCTTAGCGAGGGCCACGGAGGAGTTAAGCTACCAGGGACACCAGCACGAAGGACTCCGACAAAAGCCAAGGAGTGAAACATTGTTTTGAATTCTGAGCATAATAAATAAAACTACTGTATCATTTAGCAATGTTTGGATGCGAATGGTTTTGGCCACTCCCGCAGTTGGAAGTGCTAATGTAGTTTGTCAGTAATTGTGCCGAAATAGGAGAGATTGTTTCTCAAACTAAATAAAAACAGCACATTTCGGAAACACAAAACTGCTCAGCTGGCTATGTGTTGTTGTAACCAAGATATCCGCTGAAAAAAAGAGATTGATGGACTCGTGTATTTTTAAGATATTAGCACCGTGTCAAGCGTTCGAACCAAACCGGTCAAGCTTGCCACCGCTAGGATTTAAAGTGCGTGACCGTCAGTGGCGGTGCTGTCATCATAGACTGTATATAAAAGTGGAGCGTAGCTTTCGGGTTTAAAACAATGCGGCTGATGCGGAAGTGCCTTAAGCTCCGATACCACCGAGTGCCACTGGGGGTTGGCTCCAAAAAGCCTCCGGCTCCATAGACTTACATTCAACTTCTCTCGTGGAATTCAAAGACAGTAAATTGTTTTTCATATATGTCTCTGCCCTGATTATGTAGATATTTCAGGTTGAAATTTCAAAAATAGTCAAAGGCTTAAGGAGTTAACATGGGAAAGAAGGGCCACATTTACTGGACCCAGGTTATTGTGCTACGTAACTGCCCACAGCAAGGTCATTTATTCAACTTTTAAATGAACAACAAGCATTTGTAACACCTTCTTTATGATATGTTTGTGACATCTGAGATTCCATTACTTTAAATTAACTATTCAGAATTGATCATTCTATACATTTCTGTAGCAGTAATTTAATAAAAACTTGACTGATGGTCAATCACTTACATGCATAATGAATGCAGATGCTTGAACACAGGGTACGAGTCAACACGTGTTTTAATTAGTATGAAAATGAACATGATATGGTCTTTTCTGTCACCCAGTTAAATACAAATTTGGGAGCAAAACAATAAATGAGTAAGTTTTGTGTTTTAGAAGAATGCTGCTCCTCCTTCTGATACTTTTCACAGTCCTGAAAATTCTGCACCAGAAAGTTAACTAAAATGAACGTAGTTTGCATTTTGTTTCCAGTTATTTGTTCTTAAAAGCTTTATATCCCAAGACAGTTGGTCAGTCACATCAATATTATAAAAAAAGATAAGGCACTTTCACTCAGTCTGTGTGCTTTCACTAATTATGTTAGTCTTTTATTATTATTTTTTGTCTGTGGGCCACTGCTGCATAAATTTGGGGTTTTACACATTTCTCTTTCATTTCTTTGTTTGTCTCAAGGGATCAGAACATCATTTTAATACTGACTGAGAGGGCACCTTATTTAATTCATGTTTCATTTTACTGTTTCGCCCCCAATATATCACCGCTCTTCATCCAGATGTAACCACAAACTAGACCAGAAGCTAGAAGTCTCAAAATAGCACAATTTGCGAGCAGAATTAAAGCCGCTAATAGAAAAAAGTGTGGTTTTGTAATAAATCAAGACTCTGCTAACTCACTTCTGAGATGGTACATTTGTTTACCGTGACTTTGTTCAGGATTAATGTCAGAATAAAGTGTTTGTCTGAAAATACCGAAGGGCGAATATAGAAGCACTATTTTCATCTGTCAGAAGACTGCGTCACAAACAACATCCTTGTCGGGATCCTGAATTAACTTCTCAAAAGTGCTACTTGTTTTGTGGAAGAAAGGCATCTTTATGCCATTCTCTTCCAAAAAGATACAGAAATTCATCTCACACACACTGACTAACACGCATCACATGGTTTCAGAAGGATCTCACACACGCATCCAACAAACAAGCACTTCATAGAGAGGCTGGAGATTTTCATGTGACCGTTCACAGCCCTGCTTCCTGTGAACACAAACACCACCGCTGTTGCTGCAGAAACATTTCCACCTCAGTCTCCACATGTTCCCTCTGCTGAGCTGTGCCCATTCAAGGGGCTCTTTAATGGACTTCTGCTGGCTGCCTGTCAGCGAGGGTAACTGAGTCAGCGACTGCTCAACTTGAGCCAGCATTACTATCTTGGCTTAAGCAGTGATTCACACACACGTCTAAAAAAAAAACCCCGCCAGCGTCACCTTGCCAGTAAATTCATTCATTCACAACTAAGCACATTATTCAGAACATGACTCACTAATTGATAGATTCCTCTGTGGGCGTCGCTGCTTTTTCTCAAGTATATGCACATCCATTTAAATTTGTCATCATATATTTCAATTCATTACACAGGTCAAACCCAATTACACATGTTCGGATTAAATAAAAAGCAAATAGGAAAAAAAAAAATCACAGCCCGCATTTCTTTTTTAATACGAATAGACATTTTACAGACTGATTGCATGAAGAAAAAACGACCACAGACCAAAAATAAATGTTTGTTATGTAAAAATACATTCAATTAAAATGTCAAATTAAAAAAAAAAAAATTGTTAAGAATAATAAACAATCTGCATAATAGTAATCTTTTTTTTTTTTTTTGGTACAACTTCCAAACACACTCCTCTAGTTTAGAGGAATTTCACCGAGCCTGGAGAGACAGTCTAATAACATCTCAAAAAGCTGTTTGTAATGCCAGAACTGCCTGTTATTCATCATTAAAAGAGAAAAACAAGAACAACTCCGGGTTTCTTTTCAACAATGTCCAGACTGACTGCACTGTTGAGCCCTGTATTCCTTTATATCTCAGTAGGAATGACTTCATGAACTTCTTTACAACTAAACTGGCTACTAAAAGAGGAAGAACATATTCACATGCTCTCTCTTGCACTGTACGCATTTCCAATTTGGGCCTGTTGCTCTATTTTTTTCTGGTATTATCCAAATTCTTACTTTTATTGTTTTTATGATCTTTGTCTTTCACAAAAATCTTTTCCAAAATGCATAAAATTCCACTTTAGTTGTACATATCTGGCTTCTTTTGTGTTTCTTTATATTTTTCTAATAAAATTTAAAAAAAATCAAGTTATATATTTTTTATTGTCTGTGAAGTTTATAGGACCATGCTATACATGGTGATACTACACTCATAATGTAATTATTGTTCAGAAATTATTGTAAAAAAACAGCCATCTTGCCAATATTTTCTCATGTTAGTTTGCCTTTGCCTTTGCCTCTGCCTCGATCTCATTTTCACTGGCAGTAAATAACATAAGACATAGGCCAATTTCATTTAATAGAAAAACATAACAGCATTATGCCGCACATTGCCTTAAAACACTAGTTATGTACTTTTTAGATGCACAAAAATTACAGTTCGTAGTCATTATCTTCAGGATTGTACAGCACCTGAAAAGAAGCTGCAGACCAAGAAGTATGATCAAAGAGACGAGGTCAAAACATTGTTGCCTTTATGGCGGGACTTTTAATTCAGAATGAGGGCTTTTATTCTGAAACGGACACAGGAAGTGAGGGCAATGGGCTGGCCAATGGCGACTTCCTCAGTGAGTCACGGTGTAACTTTGATCACCAAGTCAATAATTTACTCAGTCAGTGACAGACGTGTTTACAGGGTTGGCCCTGTTGTTACAGTCTAGTCAAAAACAGTGCTGCGTTCTCAAAGCTACTGCTCTCAACATAGATAATGAACTGCCTGACCTTTTCCACCTCATAACACCCACTCAGCCACTTAAACACCAAACTATATCAGAAAACCGTAATCCCAACTGTGTCCAAAAATTAAATCAAATGCTGTTCTGTTTTCATTTTCAATATCAATAAAGCAGGAAATCTATATATAAAAAAACCCCACTTATTTCTTTCTGCTGACCTTCCATATGTATATATATATACACACCCGATAGAAACACTATTTTTATACAGTGAATTTCTGCTGTCAATCATCGTGGGGAAGACAGCTTGTCGGAGAGAGGACTCCACTCCTGTGTGCTGCTGACTGACAGACAGACAGTTGCCTTTGAGCACAGATGCTGCTAACATGTTGCTTTTAATGTGGATTCTCAGTAATGACAACATGCTAACATGTTCAAAAATGTGTAAATATGCTGAAGAAGGTACAATGTTTAGCATGCTTACGTTTTCTAATTAGTCCAATAAATACCTGCACAGTGAGGCTGATTTGAATGGGTTTAGTGGTCTTAAAAAAAATAGCATTAGACAATTCACTTAACCCTTGTAGAATTAATTCAAATACTCTTTCAAAAAAGACAATAGAGTAAAAATTTTTTTCCACACAATCCAGAAAAACATGAAATGGCCATCAGGATGATGTGTGATTCAGTCATTCAATTTTCTGCTTTGTTGAGCATGCCTCGTGGAAACAGCGTTACAGTAACTACCTATGACAATTTGGCAAGTATTTATATTCTATGGCTTTTGACATTCATTTAAGCGTTATATAACCGAAGGTCAGAGCTGTCGAGATTTCTTTTACTTTCTGTTAAACACACTGAATTTAAATGAGACGGTATAATTAACAATCTGCCTGCTTAACAGGCCTCTTGGTCACATGCCGTCTTCATTTTCTTCCGTGAGGACACGGGTTGGCTATGATGAAAGCCTCATCTCTTCGCCGAGAATACTTCGCTGTCATTGTCTTGTGCTCGTTACATTAAACTTGGGGGGAATTACATCACCCTGTAACCCCTCGATTTTTTTTCCATCGTGTAGTTTTTTGTAATTCCTTTGAAGTGAAGCATCACCCGGTAATTACTGAATCCCATCTGCTAGAAGCATAATTCATATATTGATGAGTATAATATGCAAGCCTGTAAATTGTACTATTGTATAAACAGTGTTAAAATTGGATTAGGTTTACATTTTTAGCATCTGAGCTTTACATTTGCTCTTGCTCGCTTTCATATGCAAGCGTACGCACAGTTGCAGCAAGAAGCCAGAGTGTTGCCTCGAGTATTTTATATTTGCACAGGCCTGTTTATGCGTATGTTCGGTGTGTACTCCATCGGTGTGTTGGCATCAGAGCTCCACCGCATATGTGTGTGCGCGCTTGCTTGTGTATGTGTATGTGTATGTGTATGTGTATGTGTATGTGTTTGTGTAGGTAAAGGTACGTACCAGCAGGACAGTCCCCTTCTGACATAATAAGTACTTCAGACTGCTGTTTGCAGGCATCCCTGCGCAGGAAACACTCGTTCTGGTAGTTCTTATTGTTGGAGCCGCAGACTGGGGCATAATCATTGTTGCACTGCAAGGAGGAGAGGAGAAAACAGGTAAGAAGAGGAGCACAGAGAGGGAAGGAGGTCAAATTATGGTCATCTAAAAGAAAAAAAAAAAAGAGTGTGTGACCTCAAATACATTTTCAGAACTCTGAACAGATTGAACACTTTTTAGTCTTAAAACTGTTCACCCAAACACCCACATTGCTCACATCACTCTTTGCTACCAAGTCATATAGTGAACTGAAACTGACCAACAACTTTGTGCAGACAGTTTCGCAGCAGCACAAGAGGGCCGTTTTGGACAGGTATCATTCCAGGTGGAAAGATGTGGTTTTATATTCAACACCTACTTATCCAAATGAGTGGAGGACAGCTCAGACGACTATTTCTTCATTCACATGTCATTTTCAGGGTGTAAATAATCACTTCTTTTTGTAGGTTTTCTTCTGTTAAACCCACTGTCTTTAAGTCAACTTCATGACTCAAGTTATTGGCCCATATCTACAACAACACTAGCTGGACTTTTTAAGCCAGTATACAGCAGAATTGACCAAACTTCAACCATGACGTGCACCAGTGAACTACCTGACGAGCCTCTATCACAGGACTAATATACTGGAGGTCCCTCCCACAAGGATAAACCAGAAATGGTCCATTATCAATTAAGACATTTAATTAATATTTCTGTGATTTCCTGTTTGACAGTCTGGACTTTCAAGCTGGTGGAGACACAGAGAGGAGCACAAACATTTGGTAACAAAAATGTATGAAGAAAAAGGAATTTGAATGTTTGTGACCAATGTGTAGTTGTTTCTTTAACGTGTATATGAAAACCTTATGCATCATGAAACGACTGAAGGGACCAGAACTGTTTGCCAGCTAGGCTAACATGCTAAAACCCATGTGCTCCATTACACTTCACTGCTAACGTAAACTTAGCCAAGGAGGCTAAGGTCACACACTATAATAAAGAATAAAAACTAACCCAACAACTTTTTTTTCTGGGCTAAATGGTACAAAGTAAAAGAACAGGAAGTTGTAGTGCGTTGTAGCCAACCTACTGTAGTAATCCATGTTATGGCAAGGGAATAAAAAAGTAAATATCCATCATTATTTTAGGATATTAAGGTCAGTCAGTCCTGTAAATATCAAGAGCTTTGAGAGCTTCTTAAAGTGCAGTTGCAACGGTACCTCAGATTAGAAGCTGACATACTAATGTTTCCCAAAGTTCAATCAGCAAACACGACTCGACATCAACTGTTCCTCAACAGTCTGCAATGACCTCAGGTTTGTTCCTATTCTCCCAACAGGACAGTGACCCTAAAGCACACCTCCGGGCTATGAAAGGGCTCCACAATCACCATACCCGAATGGAAATGAGGTGGTCTGGGATGAGTTGGGCCTGAGTCGAAAGGAAAAGCAACCAGCAAGTGCTCATCATGTGTGGAAGCTTCTTCAAGACATTCGGAAACCAACTTTAGGTGAGCACCTAAATGTAAAGTGTGCAAAATCAAAAAATACACAACCTATTTTGCTTTGGTTATACTTTTGTATTTGAGACATAAATCAAAATATGTTGTTTGTTGGTTCTGATGATTCTTTGGTTTTGTTAAAATGAATTAAAACTGCTTGGATGACTAGCTGTGTTCAAGCGTCCGTGTGGTACTGCACGTACAGCAATTAAAACTAGCTAAAAAATAAATAAAGATACAAGCCATATTAAATAACATCTTGTAGTTTGATAGATTTTATAAATTAGTGTTGATATTGACAAACTTTCAGTTTGGTGCAGGAGTTTAAATAAAGGTGCATGCGTTGTTTTGTTCACGAGTTCATCACTGGCTTTCCACATTCATTCCTGAGGAATTATCATTCCTGAGGCACAGCTGGATGTGTGCTGTCAGCATTGTATTTAATTATGAATTGATTCATAATCACAACCAGCTGGAAATGTCACATTTGCAATACTTGAAAGACATTTTACTATTAATTAGAAAATACAAACAGATTCTTTGTTCTTTTATATTTAATATATATTTTAATGTTAACAAGGAGATTTGAAAAAAATTAAAAATATTCAGGGTCCTTTGCTTAAAGCAGGAAAATGCAAACACTAAAGAAAATGGTGCTTCTCATAATCCTGATGTTTCTATTTAGATTTTTCATTAAATTAGGCAGTACAGATTTTTTTAATCGGTCGTATTCGTACAGGATACATCTTCTGAAAATATAGCTGGCATTTACTGCTGCTCACCTCTTGTTGCTCCACTGGAGCAGTAGGAGGTTAAGTGACTTGCTCAAGGGCACTCAGCAGAATAGCTGCTAAGGCACAGGAGAACATTACTCATTCATTTCCCCGCATGGTTTGTTGGCTACGGAACAAGTCGAGATTTTTCAGATGACTGATGGCACTAGAGGGACGGGTCATAGTTTTCTCTTTTTTTGTTGTTTTATTTTAGCTATGGAGGAGAGATATTCATTTGATTTGATATTGATTCGCTGCTGATACACCGCAGGAATAACAAATGTGATTATTCAATTGAGAAGTATCGCCCGCTATTCCCGGAGAGAAAGATCAGCTACCAGAGGGTCCAGAGAAATTGTTACTTCGCAGTCACAGCCCATCAGCCGATTAAATGTAAAAAGTGCTGAAAAATGGTGTATGTGTGAAAATGTGTTCCTGCTGGGGTGTGACATCACAAGGACAAGGGGCTGACTGGATTGGCCCCACAGGAACAAAGGCGAAGGAACTCATGGCTCTTTGTCTCCACTTCTGTTCTAAGTCTCAAATGGATTGACCTGGAATCTTTTCTCTCTGGGCTAAACCATCTGCCTGTGTCCTCTAATAACACTACATGACTCTCACAAAAGGACATAAGTATACAAAGGCATCCACTCTCTGCTCGCTCAGAGGTTCTGATACGCAGAACTCTCTTCTGAATCGGGGTTAGCGAACATAGACGAATGTCCTAATCAGAAACAGAGTTGGTGAGATCAAATGTGCCGGATGATGAATATGTGGCCATAATAAATACAAAGCTAGCTTTTTTATAATTGCTCAAATATTGATAGCAGAATCTTTGGTAGCGCCGCTTTGGTTCCAATTGGTATCGAATTTCGAAACCCCGTCTTACCCGTATGTCCTCCAGAGGATACCGTGTCATTGTCACGTTTTGCCTCGTCTGGGTGTGAAAAATACACGCATGTAGGACCTGTGTTGAACAGGGAGGTCATTGGACAAAGTCAGGGAAGGCTGGTAGGTCGAGGGTGGAGGACTTCCACTCAGGAGATCAGAGGAAAATTACACAGATTTATTTTCCTTACCAAGTAGTTTCTGTGCCTAACTGGAACCTTACTTTTAATGCCGAGGCGAGGCAAAAACGTGACACTGATGCCCATCTGTCTTGTTGTGGACGAACGGGCGTATTACACACGTTGGCGTAACACCAAGTTGCAACAGAGTAGATGAAGGAAACAGCAATGTTTACACTAAGAAAACCGAGTTTAAAAATGGTCGCCAAATAGGTAAACTGTAAATCTTTAACCCTGTGTCAGGAATCCATTTAACAAATTAACTCAAATTTAAGGACAACAAGTGAGGCTATATTTACCCTCAGGATGCATTAAAAGCACAGCATATGTGATCACAGAGAGCAGAAAGAGCGAAACAGAGGAGCAACCAGCTGAGACTCGGAGAAGCCAGGCTGTCCCACTCCTTACCTCGAAGAGTTTTGTTGTTTGCGAACAAAGAAAAAAAAACAGAAATTCAGCAATTCTCCCATCATTCAGGTGATTGAGTATGAAAGACCTGAAAGGGGCCTGAAAACGCTAGTATGAGCACTGAAACAGCATCTCAAATTCAGCTGGCTTGGTATTGATGGCACATGATACGCACACGCGCACGCACACACAAGATCTGATAGCCACAAGGAGAAGTGCAAAAAATAACCATGGCATTGATTCAGGAACCCAAGAGCATTATAACGATCAAGTGTGAACACTGTTTTTAACAAGCTGAAGGGGGAGGTGGGGTGTGTGTGTGTGTGTGTGTGTGTGTGTGTGTGTGTGTGTGTGTGTGTGTGTGTGGGAGGTGGGGTGGGGGCGGGGGCGGGGGGGGGGCACTAGAATACACACAAAAGACAGTAAAAGGAGGAGGAGTAGAGGAGGGGAAAGAGAAACTGCACACTGGGTCTTGATCAAAGGGATCGGGAATGCAGGAAGGAAAGAGGCTGTGGAGAAGACCAGAGACAAAAAACGATGAGTGAAATTGGGCTAACTGGGGGGGGGGGGGGGGTTGTTGGTGGAAATGGATGGCTGAGACAGAAGGAGACTGAGGGGTAAATGAAAGTAAAAGGGAAATACAGAAGTGAGATGCGGACGGGCCAGAAAGAGAGCGAAAGAGAGAGGGAGGGAGGGAGTGACAGAGCCCTGGCTCAACAAACTTGGCAAGATAAAAAAGAACCACAGCGCCTGAAGACACCCAGGCATGGAGGGGGAGGGGGGAGGGAGGGGGCATCGTGAAATAAAAAAATATATGAAAGAGAAGAAGAAATGGGGACATAGACACAGAGAGGAAGAAGGATAAAAAAAAAAAAAAAAAAATCCCCTCAAAGGAGAGCTGGGGAGAGAATGAAAAAATGGCAACCCCACAAAGGCGCTTGGAATAGCTTACTGCAGGGCCAGTGCTTTTTTTTTTTTTTGTCATCCCCTATCATTCCCCTTTTTGCCTCCCACCCCTCACTCTCCCACACTCGCTCCCATCTGGCTAGGGCTTGTTGTCCTTAACCTGGGGACTCTCGCTTTATGCCAGGCGTGATGCAACGGAAGGGAAAGCTG